>NC_090935.1:825260861-825563891 GCF_040938575.1 Ambystoma mexicanum
GCTCCCTTGCTCAAGTTTGCATCACTCTCTTTCCTCAGCATGTGGTATACTATGTGAAGCACCCCAGTTTCCCAATTCCCCTCTCTCGGCTCACCGTTCTCTTGTGTCGGCTTCAGCTTTCTCTGCGTTCTTCGGTTTCTCCAGGGGGGCACCTCCTCCTTCTGCTGGCGTCTTGTCGGCTCTCCGGTACCGCTCTGCCGTAGTCTCCACTTCACTGCGGCTCCTGCTGCAGGCCTCCATGCGGCATACCTTCCACCTTTGAGCTTCTTGTGGCAGCACTGGTTGGAGATCTTCTGCTAACCGCTATACCTGGCTTCTTCCTAGCTTTCCGACCATCGTTGGGTATAGTGGTTCTCCATCTTCCTTGCAGTACCAGTATTTTAAATGCCTCTGCACTTATCGGATCCATCCAAACACTGAGAGCGCGCCACTACTTCTGAAGCTTCAGCGCTCTGTATTGATCTTGTGCTCTTCCTCATCCCAGTCCTTTTACAAAAAGTATAGGACAGATCCCTACTGTCAGTGCAAAGTGGATGGACTGCTTCTATATCAGAGTAGGTAATACAGGTTTGGGAATTCAAGGGGTTGGTGCTCTACCCTGAGTGGGAAGGGGGATACCATGTTCCTGCCAGTGAGTCTCCTTCCCTCCCATGAGGGTTGTCTCCTCCCATATTGCCCGCCCTCAGGCAGCCACCCCCAGGGTCGGGATCGATTAGAGTTTCCCCAGAGAGACATTGCTAGATTCATCACAGGACATGTTAGACAGGTTCTCTCAACCATGCTTCCCTCAACCCTTAAACACTCCCTTTTAACTTATCATCAGTTATTGCACAAGTGTAATAAAGATCAGCAAAGGTGAAATCAGAAAAGGAAGGAGCATGCCTGACAGAAAACAGTAGCAAAAGAAGGTAACCGCAATGGAGCTGACCCAAAGGCACAAGGATGCGACCAGTGGGGGAGGCATGGTAAGCGCCAATGACGCGTACCTGGACCTTGTGCCTTCACACTTACCCAACTTGATGCTTGCATCTGGTAACCATCTTCTAGCTCTAAGCCGATTAATTACCTAAATGCTGTGCTGTGCCAGCCGAGCCTGCTTGCCACCAAAGTCATGTCTCTGCTTCTCTACATTGAGGGTGCTGAGTTTTACAGCGCTGCCAACCCAACATCGGCTGCCATGCCCAGTGTCTTCGATCGGGAAACTGTCGCTACTGCTGATTTGTAACGCACTGTTGAAACCTGTTCTCGCCACTCCCTGATTCAACCATGGCTTTGTGTCAAAAGCCCTCATACTACCGATTCAATGCTGAAAAGCCTGCCGCTACTCTGCAGAGCCCCAAAGATAAGACAAGAACAGAATGTATTTGAAGAGGCCCTTTCGCCCTGGTATTCCTTAGAAGATGTTGATGACTGTAAACCCTCTTTCTTTACCTTTTCAAAAGACATGCACACTGCTCATTCTTGTAATCCTGCAGAGCAGTAGTCATTTCATCATAAATTAAATAAGAACAAAGTGAATCGGCTTCAAAATAAAGAGAACATCAAATATACTTGCTTGCCAGCAAAACTAATTGCATAGTCTATACAGAAAGACACTGCATGCTCAACCACGTGGGTTGTATCCTATGAGTCTGAGTCATACTATTGCCTAGTTCACCTATCATGTGTTCTATTTATCACACAATGCCTGCTATGCTTCAATTTACATTTAAAAGCGCACAGGCTGCGTTTTCATTCTAATTGCTCTTGAAGTGACCTGTCATGAATTCCTTATTTTGAGATAAAACTAGTTACGCAAAATGTGAAAATACATTAAAATAAATAGATACAGTGCAAATGAAAGGTATCAAGGCATCATTAATTAGTCACTGAGTAGTTGCAACAGTCATTTTTCAAAGCAGAATGGTCAAAATGCTTCAATCAGGAGACCACATATACTTACATGAAAAGACTATCCAGGCAAGTTAGTATCACATATGATCGGTAACACAGGCCACCTGCTAGTTTCACATTAGCTGCTAAATAGCCAGATTGTAAATCTCCAACTTTCTGCCTAACTTCTACGTCACTAAAGATGGTATGTTAAAATATTGTGACGAATCCCGAGATGCCGTCACAAGGCGTCTGCCTGATAGTCCTCTCGGAGGTGGTACTCAGCGGGAGGATCTCATGGGAAGAGACCTCCCCTCTGGGGACAAGGGAGAACAACTCAGGAGAATGCAGTATACCCACTCTCCACCCATCTCTATACACCTCATCACTGATTAAGCCCCACTCTCATCACAAACTCTTATATTGAGGTTAGGCCCATATACTTCTGTAACATATGTAAGATTGACATAACCAAATGTACTAGGACAAAGAAGTTCTTTGAGAACTCTGAGGGTTTGCCTGCCCCACGTACTGGGACAAGGTGGCCTTTAGGAGGAGGAAGGACTGACATGAAAACTGCAGCTAAAGATGTTGACATTGTGTCAGTGTGTAGCCTGTGCCACAAAAGGGAATTTGAAGGAGGACTACTTGTCTTCAGTCCACAACAAAACTGCAATTTTCAAGCCTCATCCAGAGAAGAACCAGGTGGAGTGGCGGATGCAGGCGAGCAGCTGTGGAAGTACACAGGAGGTCGAGGTAGAAGTGACCTCCCGGCCACAACCAGTGCGGTGGTGTGACTGTGACCAGGTGGACCGGACGGTCTTTTGGCAGCATTGAGACCGTTAAGCAGAGAAGTTGAGCGCAGACCCAAGCAGCTGACGGACCGCAGCAAAAGAACGCTGGTGCTGCCATCAAGACGCCCGATCCCAGGAAGAACTGGAGTGCTACCTGATCCCAGTGACCGGTACAGGGAAGTTCGGAAGGCCTGGTAGGGTCTTGCATCAGAGGAACTCTTCCTTATCCCAGTGACCTAACAAAAACCACTAACCACCAGAGTAGGGTGGGACCCGAATGTGAAGACAGAGAGTCATTGGAGAAGGGAGAACTATTGTTTATGCGAGAGGGGTCTAGGATCCATATCAGAATCAAGAATCAAGGCCTCTTCCTCATGACAGTACTTGGCGAGAGAGTAAGCTAAGTGGGCCCAACTGAAGAGTGACAGAAAACGGGATCTCAAGAATCGAGGTATCTTCCTCATGGTCATACTTGGCAGGAGAGTGAACCAGGTGGGTGGGCAAAACCGAAAAGAGAGAGAAACTGGGGTCTGGGACCCGAAATCGGAAATTAACATGTCATCTTCCTCGTTCCAATACTTGGTAGAGAGGGATACCAAGTGAAGCCATTCAAAGAAGAGAAGCCAGGGTCGTGGACCCTTCTAACATTTGAGAACTGCGAGTTTGAAGCTATGCAGTACATAGACCAGGTGAAGGGAGTCATTCCCCCTGGTGGTATTGAACTGTGCAACCAAGTGGAAAGAGACCTGGGGAAGGGAGTCATTCCCCCTGGTTATATCAAACTGAAGCCAAGATATCAGGAGAAGGGAGTCACTCTCCTGGTAACCAAGACCAGGGGAAAGGAGCCATTCCTCCTGGCTGTGTTGAACTGTTAAATCAAGACAATAGTAGAAGGGAGTCATTCTCCGGTAACCAAAGTTCAAATGATTTGCTGATACAGAGTGTTAAGAGATAGGCATTGTCTCTGCCTAGGAGAAATGTTTGAACTCTGCCTTTTGTGTTGACCTAGGGAAGGGAGCCATTCCCCTGAGAAGATGCAGAAACCTGGAATTGAACTTTTATCCCCAGTCCAGAAGAAGGGAGTCATTCCTCTAAACCAAGAAGGTTTACTTTATCTTTAGTTTAGGTTTAAGTATAAGGCACAGAAGCACGGGTTTTGACACAGGACGGTGGACTATAGATTTACACAGACCTTCTGAGAGAACCCTTAGTGTTTTATTTGAGGCAGGGAAACCCCTCTTTGAGATGGGGAAAGTTAGGTTTTCTCTTTATTTTCCTGAATAGATAGGTCTTTAGCAACGAACAATGCCACCAGTGTGTCAGTCTCCTCCTTCTGCACCCTTACAATAAGCACATGTGATATTTATGGAAAACCATTCAAGTATTTGCTATTTTTTCAGAGTGAACTGTTTTTAGACAATGTTTTCTTGATCTTTATTTCTTCACTTGTTCGGTGAACATGTATGTGTAAGCGACCAAAACAATTCACTTCTGAATGAGGAGACAGCCTTCTTCCACTATTCCACCTGAATTTATTTTCACATTACAGCTATAGCTAGACGGCATTGACAAATTAGAGGCAACTAAACCTCTGAACTGATAAGGCCAACCTATTTAGGAAGGCAATATCTGACCAGTAGTCTAATTAATTGGTATGCAAATGTATTCCTAACTGAACTGGATCCAAGATAAGAGATTGTTTTGTGCTTTTGTAACCATGTCTTGTACGCTCATGTAAGTGGTAGTGCTCCACTATCATGTGTGCACCCCCAAGGTTCAATAATCTCCTGAACACTTCAAAAACCAACTGGACAGCACTTTCTGATAATGGAGTTCTATCTCCAAAAAAGCTACGTTGATTTTCACTCAGTATATGTGGTCTCCGAATTTAAGCATTTTGTCATACTGCTTTGAAAAAGGCATATATTGCATCTACTCACTATAACTAATTAATGGTATTGACACCTTTCCTGTGCATTGTATCTATTTATTTTAATGTATTTTTGCATTTTCCATAACTAGTTTTTTTGCTAACAATGAAACAGTGTTGATAGTTCTTTTTGACTCTTTAAAATATATATATATATATATATATATATATATATATATATAATATTGAAAGCTTTCATGTGTTGCCCATGCTAGTCATTATTTGGTTAGAAAATGTATAAAAAGTCCTGTGGCATTAATAAATAGACAATGAATCTTTTTTCTTGCAGCCCCATCAACATGCTTTGGTGGTAGAAAAATATCTTTGAATACATTTACCACAACAAAGATTCTTCCAACACCTATTCCACATTCTGCTGATAGGCAAATGCAAGAGAAACCTGTCCTTAGTAAGTATACATGTTTTTTTTTAAAAATGTCAAAGTATGACTTGTAGCAGAAATTGCATTGTACTCCCTTTAGCAGAAATACAATTGGGTACAGTTGAATGTATTTAACATACTTATACTGTGTTGCTTGACTATCTAGGTATTTTGCTTGACTCTCTAGGTATTATATAAATATAATTGCTTAAATTCATAAAATCCTGTCCCGAAAAACTCTGATACCAATGAAGAAAATAAAATTCACTGGTTGCAATCACTTACGTAGAGTCATTTTACACATTCATAAACCATCCTCCGAACCCATGATCCGCCTCTCTTTTGCCCTCAGGCATTTAATTATTTTGTTATTAACATGGTTGACTTAATTTGTAATAAGTGAACTTCACTTGTTTTGCAATCTTTCTTTATTCAAGTATCATCACCAGAGAAATATGATACATTCAGTTCACTTTAGCGACAACATAAACACAATGGAAGGCAAACAATAGAGGAACCATCGCCTAACTGAATCCCAGTGTTACTCCAGTGACAACAAGTTTTAATATTCAAATTACGTCCCTCCACCCCAAACTCCCAACAACAATAAAAACAATATGGCATAGCCTGAGCCCATCAGACTTTGAACCTTTATGCGCCCCAGCTGTCCTCAAAATATTCCCTTCATAATTTCACAAATTGGATAAACTCTTGAGCAACCCAGGTCTACAAAACTGTTGCTCTTTTACTCTGACATGATCGTGAAAGGGAGACCACACTTTAAGAAACATCAAGTAGGTGCCACGTGTCAGTGCACATATCTTTTCCATTTCCAGAACCCCTGATATATTGACCCACCACAAAGCAACCACAGGACCCTCCTTTGTTTTCCACCCTGGGCCAACGTCATTCTGGCTGCAGTCAATAGGTGCATAATAAGGATTGCTCTGCCCCACTTGCTGCATATGTATCTTCCGCTGTTTTACCCAACAGAATCACCTTTGGGTCTTCCGGAAGCCATACTCTCATTATGTCCTTCATATGCCCCAACATTTCTTTCCAAAATAACTGCGCCTTCGGAGAGGAGCACCACATGTGACTAAGATTTCCCACTTCCCTGCATTGTCTCCAGCACAGGGGTGAGAATTGAGTGTTCATTTTGTGGACATGCTGTTGGATCATATACCACCTGTAACAAATGTTATAGGTAGATTCATGAATGGCCATACATCTTGATGCCCAGCACAGCCTTTTTCATATCTGGCTCCTTTCTTCCTCTTCGATTAATTTTCCCAATTCCATTTCCCACCTGTCCATATATGGAAGTGTATCTCCTAGACAGCCTTATCTATTGATCGATATAGCCTTGAGATACCCCCGGCCGCTACTCGCTCTCGTACTGTCATATCTAAGCCGAGTGGTAACCAAGTACCAATATGGAATTTTCCCTTGCAGTCTTCAAACCGCAGTGGGACCCTTTCTCGATAAAGGTCCTGCAGAGTGAGAGCCTTGCGTCCCCGTCCCCCCATAGTACCCATTTTTCCATCCCAGGGAAAAGTCATTATTATAGCACATCGGACTGTACAGCCCCAAGTCTAGACATATTTTTCCCACCGTAGAGCTTGATCCAAGTACACCAGGGTGCCTACTGCCCCTCCGGATTCCCCCCCCCCACACCACCTCAAGAACTGAACATTTTCCAGCCGGCTAGTCGTGACCCCCTCCTGTTCAAGCTTATACCAACCCTTCTCCCGATCCGCACCGGACCAATACAGTATCGAAGCCACTTGGGACGCCATTACTTATCGCTTACTCTCAGGCACTCCCAATCCCCCCAGCCATGGTAAATGAAAGAGAACTGACCTAGCGACCCTTGGGCGCTTCTTTTGCCAGATAATGGAGAGGATGTCGGATTGTAGAATCTTGGACATGTGGGCTGGAAACTCCACAGGGGGAAGAGCTCATGACACATAGGATCTGAGGCAGTAGCATCATTTTTATCGCAACTATCTGTGTAAAACATGAGTTCCTGCGAATCACATCGCTTCAGGACATTCTGGAGCTGCTTCCATAGCGGTGGAATGTTTGCTCCGTATAAGCCATCATAACCAGGAGTGAGCTACAAATCAGATCCAGTTCCATTGAAGACATCGCAGGGTACGAATTAGTACTAAGTAAACTCGCCATGAACAAGAAAACCATGATCAATATTATGGTTATCTACAGATCTCCTAGTCTCAACAGTCACCCAGAAACAGACATTACACTATCCATCATTAAACCCAACACAAAATGTATTATCCTTGGAGACCTTAACCTAGGCTTCATTGACGACGTAGACCCCAAATCTGCAGCACTTAATGACATGAATTTCATCCAACTGGTTAATGCCCCAACTCATATCAAAGGCAGAACCCTTGACTGGATTATCTCACTTAACACCAGGATCACCATAGACTCAATTACCCCCCCCCCCTCCCAGCTGGACAGATCACTTCTGCTTAGAATTCACCATTATGAGTGATGAGCCCTGCCCTCCCAAGACCAAAGTAATGGAAACCTATGATACTAGAAGCCCTTGCTGTAGAGAACTGTGTCCCTTCCCTCTACAAAACTCTAAAATCAAACCTAGTCATTAGCAATGATCCAAGTGTCATTGCCGAGTACTACCATAAATGCCTCACCCTTACTATTGACTAAGTAGCACCTATCACAACCAAAACGCGACGTTCCAACAAAATGACCCACATCGGGTTCAACGAAGAATTAGTCTCCCTAAGAAGGGCTAAACGTTTGAGCACACCTACTACAAACATCCCACCTCCGACTCCGCCAAAGCATTTAGGGACACCAACAAAACCTATAAAACAGCCATTATCTCCCATAAAGCTAACGTTTACAATTCACGTTTCAGTATCGCAGCATCAGATTCCAAGGAACTCTTCTCTATCCTAAGAGAATTAGAAAACCCCACACCCACTTTGACCTCCGCCAATACAAGTAAAGAATGGTGCACCACCATACACCGCTGCTACAAAATAAAATCACAACCAAAAGATTGCTACTAGCTGATAAAAAGGCTTCTACCCCCATTCCCCTCGTTATGAGCAATGATGACTCTAAATCCCTCTTCCACTTTAGTCCAGTCACTCAAGAATTAGTGCTTGATACCATCTCTAAGTTAAAAGCTTCCAATTGTAAAGGGGACAGCGTCCCAGCTAAACTAGTCAAAGCATGCGCTTCCACCCTTACCCCCACCATCACCAATTTTGTCAATTCCTCGTTTAACACTAACACAGTCCCAGCTAGCATCAAAGAAGCCTGGGTCACCCCACTTCTCAAATAACCTACACTGGACCCCACTATACCGTCCAATTACTACAGTCCCATTTTACTCAAACTCATAGATAAAATAGCATACACTCAAATTCAAACACATCTGGAACAGCACCAACTCCTCAGAACTAGACAATCAGGTTTTAGGCCCAATCATAGCACGGAAACAGCTCTTCTGGATGTAAAAATTTGAATGTACGCTATCAGAGACTCAGGAAAACTGTGCATACTACTACTGTTAGATCTCTCCGCTGCATTTGAACTCGTAGACCACGACAAACTATGCACGTCACTCGCCAAGGATTTCAACTTTCCGAATAATGCCGCCTTGTGGGTGAAATCTTTCGTAGCAGATCGTACTTCCAGAGTTGCCATAGGCAAAGAGGCGGCTGATCCTATGCCAGTACCCCTCGGAGTACCCCATGCCTCTCCCCATGCCTCTCTCCCATACGCTACAATGCCTGCACAAAAGCTCCTCTTCTCGGCCTTTTTGCAGATGACACCCAGATCCTCATACCCATCTCAGGGAACTACGATCAAGACACAGTGACCATTAATAAAATATATGCCATCATCCAAAATTGGATGCCATTGAATAGTCTCTGTCTTAATGATGAAAAGACAGAAGTCCTAGTCGTTGGATCCCCTTCTAAAATAGCTGCCCTCCACCCAGACTATCCCTCCATCAATATTGACGGTACCCTGATCCCAGTACTGAAGCAACTGAAAACATTAGGCGGATACCTAGATGCCAATCTCACCATGTGCAAACACATTAATACACTAATCCTCATCCACGGCTTATACAGCCAAGCTTATCGCGGTAAGTCGACAATTTCTGACCCCCGCCAATTGCTTAACCTAGATTACTGCAATGTACTATTGCTAGGAACCTCCACATCCAACCTCACCAAATTGCAGCTCATGAGCAGCATTAAGGATAAAACAAGTATGATCACATCTCTAAGACTAGGAAGGATGCCCACTGGCTATCCATCAAAGGTAGACTTAACTTTAAAACACTCTGTATCACTCATACATGTCTTGCCAAAAAAGCTCCATCTATCTCAATAACACCATACAGAAAAAAGAATCCACCAGAACACTGAGATCTAATGACAACTGTCTCCGTGCTACAAAACTACCAAAGCGGGTAGTTTCATAGTGCTAAACCCTAAACACTGGAACACTCTCCCCCTCAAAAAGAGACTTATATCATTGGCTTTAAGAAGAAGCTAAAATCCTGGTTATTTAACCAATATTAGCATTGCGCTCTGCTAATCCATGTCAGCCCAAGATCACCAACTGAGCCTGTAAATAATGTCCATGTATGTGCTATATGATTTCCTGTTTGTTAACGACTGCTCACTGTATAAATGTAATTGTATGACTAATGCCAAAGCTGTCTGTAACCATGCCGTGATACCCCAGGGTCTGGGCGTGTAACAAATAAATAACATAAAAATAAAATAAATAAGGTCTTATATTCTTTCGTTAGGGTTATCCCCAGGTATTCGAACTCCCTCTGCTCCCAGACCAATGAATATCTGTACTGCAGGAGCATAATGTCTCCTAGGGTCCTTTATTATATGTAGGGCGTTTGACTTAGTATATTTAATAGTAAACCCTGAAACCCCTGCAAAGTCCTGCAACACTGACATCACTCTTGGCAGCGTTGTCCATGTATCCCTCATGAATAAGAGCATATCATCCGCGTATAGCGCGATCTTGTGCACGCCCTCCTTGCTGTCCTCTCCCAATATTCGTGGGTCCTGTCAAATTAGAGCTGCCAGAGGTTCCATAGCCATGGAAAAAATCAATGACGATCAAGGACACCACAATCTAGACTATTGAAAGCATGCCTCCCGTCAAAATCCACTATAGAAAAGTGCTGCCCAGACTTGGTCCCCAGCTCAATAACGTCAATTGCCCATCTTACATCGTCCTGTGTGTGTCTTTGCCACTTCCTCTGCCGTGATGGGTCCCTCCAAACACGACTTGTCCTCGTCAGACAGCTGAGGCAGCCGAAGCTTGCGCAGGAAGCCATCCTGCCTTGTCAGACTTGTATCCTCCATCGTCAAGAGGTCCGCATGGAATTGTTCCTTAATCGCCAACTTGTCCGCCTCTGTGCTTTTCAGCACACCGGCCCCATCCTGCAATTTCACAATATAATTCCGGGCCCTCTGTTTCCTAAGATTGGCCGCCAAGAAATGATTGTCCTTGTCCCCTTGTACATAATATGTCTGTTTTGTTTGAAGCAGCATTTGCGCAGAACGATCCGGCACCAGGGCTTCTAATTGTGCTCTAAATTTTCTGCAGGGACTGTAATGATTTAAGCAACTGCTGAGTTTTATGTAGTGCTTCGTCAACTTTCACCCACCTTTCTAAGGCCACCCACTGTAAATCTCTGTTTATCAGATAGGCTCCCATCTGTGTGATATATTCCCCCCCTAAATAATGCCTTACCTGCATCCCAGACCACTCGTCAATCCACAACCGTCTAGGTTTGGGCATTTCAACCTGAAGAATAACAGGGGTGTGATCCGTAAGATAATTGTCTCCAAATTCAATCGAGAGAATCTGTGGTATCAACGTCGCCAACAACAGAACCATATAATTTCTCAAAAAACCCATTATGTGCTGATGAGCATTGGGGCTAGTCCCTGTTGTTGTGATGAAAAAACCTCCAGGTTTGTATGAGCCCGAGATCCCTAATAAACTTCCACAGGGTTTGCCTGAGTATATTATTACTCATGGGAACCAGTGTTTTATCTAATGTGGGGCCCATAACAGTTGAAATTGCCTCTCACCACCACTTGTCCCTCGCACCAACATCTAACTTGCTGGAGCAACAATGCCAAAAAATGATCCTACCCCTCATTAGGAGCATAGACCATAGTAAACGTAAATATTTGCTCACCTATTATCCCTTTAAGCACCGGCAATCTCCTCTCAGGGTCTTTCTATATAAACCGCTTCTTAAAACACAAGCGTGGTGCCTATCAATATCACCACCCCTCTCTTCTTTGTCCCACTAGAAGCAAAACATTGGTGAGGAAATACCTTTTCTCATCCGCCCCTCATCATTCGGAATCAGGTGCATCTCTTGAATAAAAGCAACCAAGCGAGGCCCCCAACTCCGCCAAGCGTTTCAAAATGGATTGCTGCTTCACAGGCAAGTTCAAACCCTGAACATTAAGCGTCACCATCTATAGATCAGCGTTTCTCAAAGGGGCGTGTGTAACTCCCTTTGTCACTTTCTCATTATTCCCTCAATCCAGATGTCTAACGGGTACCCAGCCACGCCAACCAAACAGCAAACTGTCAAACTTCCCCTCCCCCGACAACAACCCCCTCACCACCCTTGCGGCAACACATATCATCGCTGTCCCAACCGGGACCTATAACGTGTCCCTGTGTGCATGGGGCCTAATTCGGTAGCCCTCTCCGCCCCCACAACCTCCAACTCGACCACCATCCACTCCTACGATAAACATATCTATGTAGGGAAACTGCAAGGACCCCTCCTCAAAAGCCCCCACATCCATCAAACTACTGCAGATACACTAGCTGGGTCCAACCTCCTTCAAGCCGAGGACCAGTTCTGTATCAAGTGGCATCTACCTTTCGGGGCCCATGGCCTCTCCCGTTCGCAGAACGGCGTGCCTGTCGCCATCCTTCCAATTTAGCTTAAGCAAGGCCAGTGATTCTCCAGTTCTCCATTCAGCAAAACATTCGCTCACTGCAAGGCTTCGTCCATTCCCCATTAAGTCTGCCATTTCGTCCTCCTTGGATATATGATAGGATTTGCCTTGATACCCAAATCGAAGTCCACACGGGAAAGTCCATCTGTAACGGATGTGTTTATCGGTCAACCAGCCTGTAATCAGATGCAATCGCTTCTGCTTCATCAGTGTCGCCTAAGCCATAACAGGAGAGTCTCAAAATGTAACATGTTCTTGCCTGCGTGCCCCCTTCATGATCCACCTCTTAGTTTGGAAGAGGTGTACCCTTGTCAGCATATCTAGAAGCAAGTTTTTCTTTTGCTGATAGGAGGTGTAGACACTATGTGTGCGGTTCAGTACGATGATATTGCCTGATGTGTCACTCAGCAGTTGTGGCAAAATAGGGCCTACACATATTCTTCCAGATCTGCATCCGATATGGCCAAGGGTATCCACCGAAGTCTGATATTATTCCTCCTAGACCTGTTTTTCGGAATCTTCATGCTTATTGGAGACCCATTCTATTTTATTTGCTGTTCGAGTGCTGTTATTTTACGGGCCAGCTCATTCTGTTCAGCCAGGACGGTTTCAATGGATTGCCTTTCTCGCACAGATTCCTCATCTGATAGATATCCTCATTCAGCTCTGCTGCTTTCGACAGGGGGCATAGTGGACCTTTTCTTGGTCGTCGATCCGTCTTGCGCGGTGTTCGATTGTCGGCTGTTACGTGACCTCAGGCATCGTATAGTTCCTTTTTTTTCTGCGCTGCTTTAGTAACACGATGATCGAGACTTCAACTCTACATGACGTATTTTGGCCAGAATACAGTTTTTTCATTGACCGCAAGATTTCCGTCGCCTGGGTTTTGGGTTTCAAGCAGTGTTCCGACTGCCACTCCAAAATGTCGGTTACTCACCCACATGAGATAGGCCTGTGGTGCCTTGGCATGGGTGACGATATGGAGGGGTGTCTGTTGTGCATTAAAATGCACCTGAAATCGGTGCGCCAACGGGCTGCCAAACACGCGTTAGGCCGAGCGCCATCGCGGTCGACATTCTGGTCCTCGGAGGCCTAGGCTGAAAGGCCTACCTCCGAAAAAAGTAAGGAGAAACATGGGCGAAAATAGAGCGGTCCCATTCTAGGAGCCACTCTTCCTCTTTGTCATCTTGAAAGAAAAGGAGGCACCACCGTTGAGACTCTGATTTGTTGATGAAAGGAGGTAAGCATTCAGCTGGGCCAACCACTAGTCAACAGTGGGAAGATGTCAAGGTCTCCATGCTTGAAATGTTTCAGAAACATGCCGCTGAGGGTGCGGGTGTCCCCCCTCCCAAGCAGGAGGCCTTGGAGGCGACATACGAAATAAGAAGACCGACTCAGGAAGTTGGCAAAGTGTCTGTTTTATTCTCAATTATCTAAAACTGGGAGTACAATGGGCATCAACGGACGTCTCACAGCATGGTCTCAATGCATTTCATAAAAAACATCACTTTTATATCAAAAACTTGTACGTGATGTCATACTACGTGGCAAACTACATAAACCTACATGGGATTGTGATTGGACTAAGCTGAGTATCTAAGTATACTTTCTATAAGGCATTGGATTGTGATTGGGTCTCTATAGTCAAGTGGGCAACTCATGCCCTCCCTTTGTGCACCTCATCTTTGACAGTAACACGGTACATGATTGGCTCTCAAACTATAAGGCCCTTCGTTATATGGCCCTCTACAATTGGTTGGCACACTTGTACCCTTCTGGAACATTGGATTCTCTAGCAGCAGCAGCACGTAAACTGGTACCCCAGATGCTGGTGCGTCGACTTGACTGTACCTCCCCACCCAATTAGCCCATCATCACTCATCACTCATGCTGTCATGATGCCCGCTCCCGGGGAGCCGGTTCAAGCCCTGCGTCCCCGAAAGCGGACATCCAGTCCCCAATCCCCAACGAAGGACCCAGCAACCCCATATAGGGGCCCTTTGGAGAGTGTCCTGTCGCCTATGGCGCCAGGCTCATAAAAGACATCAGTCCTGGCGCCATAGACGCCAGGCTCATTATTGGAGTGCTTGGGTGCACTTACCTGATGCAGACCATGCTGCAGGATCCCGGCCTCCTTGAGGCCTGAAAGGAACTACTTTACCTGTGGGACTAATTTACCATCCGGGCGTGGTCGGGGAAGGATACATACCTGATTGGAAGAAGGATACATACCTGGAACTTCTTCCAAGGCTATTTAAACCCCACCCGAACAGTCACACGTGCTTCACGTTGTTCTGCATCTAGCAGCTGGACGCTCACCGTGTCTGCTCCTGCATCCTGACTTCTGCCACGCCTGCCAGCATCCTGAATCACCTGCAAAGGAAGAGAAGAAGAGAACAGAAGAAGGAAATGTCCTTACCTGCTAAAACCGCATCCCGGAGACATCTCGCCGACAATCCTGAAAAGGAAGACTTATTTAAAAGCTCATCGCGTCGATCGCTGCAGTGCCGCATTCCACTCACCTTTACAGGGCGCCTCCATGTTCAGCAGCGATCATCCGGATTCGCAGTCACGCCCCACCGCCTAAGGAAAAAAAAGCCAGAACAAAAAGGTGAGAGAGAGAAGGGAATAAGGAAAGCTAAATCTCCATGTTAAGACTTACCTGTTGATTCATTCCCTCTTCATTTTGGGACCGCGCCGCATCCTGGCATTTCCGGACCCCGGCCTCTATGGGGAAAAAGAGACATCAGTGTTAATGAGCGAATGAAAAGACATTACCAAAAAACGCTCATTAAAGACTTACCTGATTTCTACAAGGATTTCACCTCTCATCTCGGGTCGGTGCCTGTTCACCGGCATTCCGTACCCCAGCCCCTATGTGGAAAAAGACACTAGCATTAGTACATTAATGCATGGACACCAGGGGAACCTCTTATCAAAAAACTTACCTGGAAGCCAAGCAAGTTTGGTTCTCACCAATCCAAAAATCCAGTGAAGTAACTGGATACCAACGCGCCCCTGCATCAGAAGCAGGATGGAGAGCTTGTCCTTCCAGACCCTAAGGTGAGACGCCACGGGGAATCACAGAAGGGTTTCAAGGAGGGTGAGAGGGGAAAGTGGGAGGCCGATTGCATTACCCCGCAGACAGTTAATCCCCTATTTTCGCCTACAGAAGGATACTTCTGCGAGCCAGACAAGCCAGATTTGGGGGCCCGGTCCAGTCCGTCTTCCGAACCCTGCGCATCACCTTAGAAGAGGTCACAGCAGCGCAAACCAGGCCAGCGCCTCCGTGGGAGTCAGGTGAGCGTAACAGAACGCGAAGCATTCCCACAAATTCCCACCCAGGCGCTATGGAAAGTTCTGAGACTGATCAGTTGGCCCAATTACTGGGGGAATGACGGGCCGAAGTACATGCCGCTCGTCAAGAGACTAATGCCCTCAGGAGGGAATTAATAATATCAAAGGAAAGAACTGATGACCTGGCCAGACAGCTTTTGCAAGGTCAAGCTGGGCAAACTCCTCTACCCGGTTCAGGAGGGAACCCCGCTCCTGTGGTTTCCAGTAACCCTGTGCAGATTAATCTACCTGGAAATATGCCGCTGGCCCCACCCGAACGCTTTTCTGGGGACCCAAAACGATTCGCCGTATTCATGAATCAGTGTCGTTTGCACTTCCTATGCTGACCTGGGGCCTTCCCTAATGATCAGACCAAGGTAGCCTTTGTATTGTCATATCTCAGCGGCTGCGCTGCCGATTGGTCAGTTCCACTGGTTACGCAAGATGACCCGATTCTCCGTGATTTTCAAAGGTTTCAAGCAAGCATGGAAAGGTTATTTGCTCAACACTCTCAGGGGCAGGCTCTGGATGACGAACTTCTATCCCTGCGACAGGGCAATCAGGACCTCCTATCCTATATTGCAACCTTTAATAGACTAATTGTGGAAACGGGATGGCCAGAGGATAAAAGAGTCACGTTGTTTTATCGAGGCCTTCGCGGAGAACTTAAAGATGTCTTGGCCCAAGTTGTAAATCCGCCCCAAGAATGCACAGAGTATATAGACTTAGTGGTCCAATTGGATCACAGACTTCAAAACAGAAAAGCAGATCGGTCCAGGTTTGAGACCCGGGTGTTGGTCAAGACCCATGCTAATCCCAAGGGAGTTGATGTCTCTGAGCCTATGCAAATTGGAGGGGTTAAAGGACCCTTAACTCAAAAGGAACGTGAAAGGAGGCGGCAGTTAAAATTATGTCTTTATTGTGGGAATTCTGGACACTTTCTACGAGATTGCCCGGCAAAACCGCCCCGAAAGGCGGTAGGAGCCGCTGATAAAAACCATGAAGACTCTGTTTCGGGAAACGACTCCGCCCGACAAGTGTAGGGGTCCGCTTGCCGAGCTTGAAATCTAACTCTCAGACCTCGCATTTCATTGTGCCAATTGTTCTCGTAGATCCAGAACAGCCTAAGCGGTTGCATGCAATAAAGGCATACATCGATAGTGGGGCTATTGGAAACTATGTGGATCGTGAATTGGTCTCTAGGATTAACCTCCCTCTCCGTCCTAAAACCAGCAAAGATGTCATCACCACAGTCGATGGAACTGAAATTGCCTCTGGACCGGTAACACATTCCACTACTGAGGTGACTCTTATTGGTCCCGACGGCCATCGGGAGGGTGTTGTGTTTGATGTAATCAAGGCTCCACAGTTTCAGGTTATTCTTGGAATCCCTTGGTTAGAGACACAAAATCCTCGAATTGATTGGCGAGCTAAGAGAATAACCTTCCCGGATTGTACACAAACCTGCTACCCAGAAAACCTGACGATTAATCTAGCATCTGTAACCTCTGCCTCCATGCAACTCCCTCCGGAATACCAAGACTTTCAGGACGTCTTCCAAAAGGAACAGGCCAACACGTTACCTCCTCACAGATCGTACGATTGCCAAATCGATCTGGTGCCCGGTGCACAACCCCCTTTTAGCAGGATTTATGACCTTACCGAACCTGAGAATCTGCATTTGAGACAATATTTGGACTAATACCTAGCTAATGGTTTTATTCGCCCGTCAAAGTCCCCGGCATCCTCGGCTTTGTTCTTCGTGCCCAAAAAAGAAGGCGACCTTAGAACTTGTATCGATTACCGCGCATTGAACCAGATAACGGTTAAAAACCGTTATCCTCTGCCTCTGATCCCTGAACTCCTTGACCAGGTGAAGGACGCTTGCATATACACCAAGTTAGATCTCCGGGGGCTTATCATCTGGTACGAGTTAAAGAAGGCGACGAATGGAAAACTGCCTTCCATACTAAATACGGATTATTCGAGTACCAGGTGATGCCTTTCGGATTGTGTAACGCGCCGGCTGCCTTCCAATACTTCATGAATGATGTCCTTCGGGAACTCATCGATGTTTGTGTTGTCGTATATATCGATGACATTCTGGTGTACTCCTCTTCGGAATCTGATCACAGAAAACACGTCAGAGCAGTACTTGAAAAACTGCGCCAACAAAAACTATTTGCTAAATTGGAGAAATGTGTTTTCCATACCACAAAAGTCGAGTTTCTAGGTTTCATCCTAGGACCCAAAGGAGTCCGAATGGACTCAAGAAAAGTGGATGCCATCCTCAAATGGCCATCACCTACCTCTGTAAAAGGGGTTCAAAGCATGCTCGGCTTTGCCAATTTCTATCGCAGGTTTATCCCAGAATTTTCACGCGTGGTACAACCCATTACTGCACTCTTGAGGAAAAATAAACGTTTTGAATGGTCTGAAGAAGCCGAGCAGGCCTTTCAGGATTTAAAATCGTAAGTTTACCTCCGCACCTATATTGAAACACCCGCGTCCAGATCTCCCTTATGTCGTCCAGACTGACGCAACCAGCCTAGCCATGGGAGCTGTCCTGTCCCAAAGAGATCCCGAAACCAACCAACTGCATCCCGTAGCATTCTGGTCCAGAAAATTCTCGGCACCCTAGGTTAATTATGCAATCACGGACAAAGAACTGTTAGCCATTAAGTCCGCTTTTAATGCCTGGCGGCATTATCTGCTTGGCGCTCGACATACCATCACAGTGATCACTGATCACCGGAATTTACAGTATTTGAAAACCGCCAAGGCTCAGTCATCACGGCAGCTCCGATGGGCTTTGTTTTTCGCTGAATTTGATTTCGTGATTACCTATCGACCTGGCTGCAAGAATGGCAAAGCAGAAGCCTTATCCCGAATTGGAATGGGAGAATCTGATACAAACTCAGAACCAGTACCAATAATTCCCGAACAGAGGATTCTAGGCATGACTTTGTTACAGACGCTTGAAGACATTCAAGCCAGAGTGAAACAACTCCTGGACCCTACAACCTTACAGGAATGGATACAAAAGGGATCAGACTTTACCATAGATAATGGTTTACCTTATTTCCAAGGACGCTTATTCCTGCCACATAAGGAATTACACAAACTAGTTATTTCCGGTTATCATGATACATTAATAGAGGGACACCCCGGTATTGCCAAGACAGAGGAAAAGGTGAAACGACAATTTTGGTGACCCTCTTGGCGAAAAGATGTTAAATCTTTTGTGATGTCCTGTGGTGTTTGCGCCCAAAATAAAAGTCAAAAGAAAAGACCAGCCGGTCTCCTTCAACCTCTAGACATACCACCAGCACCCTGGCACACCCTATCAATGGATTTTATTACGGACCTGACTCCTTGTTCGGGGTACAATACTATTCTGGTAATTGTGGATTTGTTTTCCAAAATGGCCCACTTTATTCCTTTGAAAGGTTTACCTTCAGCTTCTGTCCTAGCCAAAGAATTCCTCGAAAATATTGTTCGGCTACATGGATTCCCATCTATACTAATCTCTGACCGGGGAAGCCAATTCATTTCCCACTTCTGGTGCAAATGTCGAATGGCGCAGATCGACGTAAGATTATCGACCAGTCACCACCCTCAGGCCGATGGTCAGACCGAGAGGACAAATCAGACCCTTGAACAGTACTTACGGTGTATGTTACAGCAATCTGAAAGCAACTGGAAAGACATTCTTTGGATAGCCGAATACGCATATAATAATTCGGTACACTCTGGAACTGGCCACAGTCCTTTTTATACTTTGTTTGGGCATCACCCTCGAACCTCAAACCTTGACTCACCTCAGAACCTCGGAATGCCTGCAGTAGAACATCTGCATTCTACAATTACCCAAGCCTTCAAGGAGCAACTACGCATTTACAACAAGCCAAGAGAAAATACAAGGAGAATGCTGATCTACATCGGAGTGAAGCACCTCCGTATCAGATTGGGGATCAAGTGTGGTTAGCTACCAGACATTTACCACTCAAAGGGCCTCAAACTTTTAACCCAAAATATCTGGGACCTTATTCTATTACGGCAATAATTAACCCAGTGGCTGTTAAACTTGATTTACCAGCTAGTATGCGAATTCACCCTGTTTTTCATGTGTCACTTCTGAAACCAGTGGTACCCGGAACCCGACTACTCAAACCTCCAGAACCTATTATAATAGATGGGGAGCCCGAATTCGAAGTGAAGAACATTTTAGACTCAAAAATGTTTAGGTCAAAACTGTTCTACCTAATTGATTGGAAGGGGTACGGACCTCAGGAGAGGTCGTGGGAACCCAGCGACCATGTGCATGCACCTCGATTAGTCAGGAAATTCCACCGACTCTTCCCAGACAAACCAAAACCCCCGGTGTCATGATGCCTACCCCCGGAGCATCAGGCCAGGCCCAGCACCAGCAGGCATCATGCCCTCGGGTAAAAGCCCAGCGGCCCCTTATAGGGACTCTTTGGACTCAGTCCTGGCGCCTTTGGCGCCAGGCTCATGTTGGACATCAGTCCTGGCGCCATAGGCGCCAGGCTCATAAAGGGAGGTGTTTTGTGCACTTACCTGATGCAGATCATGCTGCACGCTTCAGGCCTCCCTGAGACCTGAAAGGGACTATTTTTTCATAGGGACTATTTTTTCACTCGGACGTGGCCAGGGAAGGATACATACCTAGTTGGGGAAGGATACATACCTGGGACTTCTTTGGAGACTATTTAAGCCACGCCCAGACAGCAGCTCATGCTTCACGTTGTTCTGCTTCCTGCAGCTTAACGCTCACCGTGTCTGCTCCTGCTCCTGGACTACAGCCACGCCCGTCTTGAACCTGGAAGACCTGCAAGGAAGGAAGAGAAGAGAAAGGTGAAAACCAAGGATTATTTCAAGCTTCTTACCTGCATCCGGAATCTTCTCGCTAGCATCCCTGAAGGAAGACTTCAATTTAAAAGCATTGCGTTGCACGCTGCAGCGCCACGCTTCACTCACCTGTCCTGTCCTCGAGACATCTCCCGGCTCCATCGCGGCTGTCAGCATCGGACGCCACATCTCTGCAACTAGGGGAGAGAGGAAGAAACAAAAGGTGAGCAGAAGGACACACAGAAGGAAAGCCTGATTAACAGCCATAATACTTACTGGCTTTTCTTCCACATTTCGGGTCGGCGCTGCCCCGTTGGCAGGTACCGTACCCCGGCCCCTATGGGGAAAGGACTAGAGACATTTCAGAGGAATGATAAGGACATCTAGAGGGATCGCCCTCATTACTACTCACCTCGGCAGGTTAACCCCTCGAAGCATCGCCTTCATTCTGCACCTGAAATAAAGGACAGATCACAGGTGAGAAAGACAGCATAAAGGGGGCCTCACTTGAACTTTGAACTTTCATACTTACGGCGCATCGCTCAGGAAAGTCAAGTGGATTTTGCCAGCGCCATTCTGAAAACCAGTGAAGTAACTGGACGAACGCGCGCCCCTGCACCAGAAGCAGGATGGAGAGTTCAACCTTCCAAACCATAAGGTGAGCTTAAACCGGGTTTGGAGGAATAGAGAGGAATGGAGGGGGGAAGAGGGGAGCTAGCACACCATTCTGCAGACTGTTAATCCCCTTTCTCATCTGCAGAAGGATATTCCTACGGGCCAAGGAAGCACGATTTGGAGGTCCTGTCCAATCGGTGTTCCGGGTCCTGCACATCACGCTAGAAGAGGCCGCAGTAATCCAGACTAGATCAGCGCCCCCGTGGGAACAACCTTGGGAGGGGCCTTGGGGGGTGGGGGGAGTGCTGTCATGATGCCCGCTCCCGGGGAGCCGCTTCAAGCCCTGCGTCCCTGAAAGCGGACATCCAGTCCCCAAGGAAGGACCCAGCAACCCCATATAGGGGCCCTTTGGACAGTGTCCTGGCACCTATGGCGCCAGGCTCATAAAAGACATCAGTCCTGGCGCCATAGGCGCCAGGCTCATTATGGGAGTGCTTGGGTGCACTTACCTGATGCAGACCATGCTGCAGGATTCCGGCCTCCTTGAGGCCTGAAAGGAACTACTTTACCTGTGAGACTAATTTACCATCCGGGCGTGGTCGGGGAAGGATACATACCTGATTGGAGGAAGGATACATACCTGGAACTTCTTCCAAGGCTATTTAAACCCCACCCGAACAGCCACACGTGCTTCGCGTAGTTCTGCATCTAGCAGCTGGACGCTCACCGTGTCTGCTCCTGCATCCTGACTTCTGCCACGCCTGCCAGCATCCTGGATCACCTGCAAAGGAAGAGAAGAAGAGAACAGAAGAAGGAAAAGTCCTTACCTGCTAAATCCGCATCCCGAAGACATCTCGCCGACAATCCTGAAAAGGAAGACTTTTATTTAAAAGCTCATTGCGTCGATCGCTGCAGCGCCGCATTCCACTCACCTTTACAGGCGCCTCCATGTTCAGCAGCGATCATCCGGATTCGCAGTCACGCCCCAGCGCCTAGGGAGAAAAAGACCAGAACAAAAGGTGAGAGAGAGAAGGGAATAAGGAAAGCTAAATCTCCATGTTAAGACTTACCTGTTGATTCATTCCCTCTTCATTTCGGGTCCGCGCCGCATCCTGGCATTTCCGGACCCCGGCCCCTATGGGGAAAAAGAGACATCAGCGTTAATGAGCGAATGAAAAGACATTACCAAAAAACGCTCATTAAAGACTTACCTGATTTCTACAAGGATTTCACCTCTCATCTCGGGTCGGTGCCTGTTCCCCGGCATTCCGTACCCCGGCCCCTATGGGGAAAAAGACAGTAGCATTAGTACATTAATGCATGGACACAAGGGGAACCTCTTATCAAAAAACTTACCTGGAAGCCAAGCAAGTTTGGTTCTCACCAATCCGAAAATCCAGTGAAGTAACTGGATACCAACGCACCACTGCATCAGAAGCAGGATGGAGAGCTCGTCCTTCCAGACCCTAAGGTGAGACGCTACGAGAAATCACAGAAGGGTTTCGAGGAGGGTGAGAGGGGAAAGTGGGAGGCCGATTGCATTACCCCGCAGACAGTTAATCCCCTATTTTCGCCTACAGAAGGATACTTCTGCGAGCCAGACAAGCCAGATTTGGGGGCCCGGTCCAGTCCGTCTTCCGAACCCTGCGCATCACCTTAGAAGAGGTCACAGCAGCGCAAACCAGGCCAGCGCCTCCGTGGGAGTCAGGTGAGCGTAACACATGCCTTCTGCCATTCAGGTTGTCTTTGAACTTGGCCTTGTAGTAGCTTTTCTTCTCAGGGAATATAAGGGAGTATGAGCACTTTCTTATCAAGGTTCAGGCTTGCATGCCCACATCTATTTCCATCTTGAACTCATGTGACAGGAAACCGTGAATCAGCCCATTTTATAGCATTTAATTGTCCTGAATAAAGAAACTTGGCACTCATGGTGTTCTCTCTTTGCAACTTAACAAGGGATGCCTCAGCGTCTCACCTTCACTGTTCTACAAGGACTGGTGACCAGTTTTGGCTGCTTCAGCCTTTGACACCAGGCCAAGCACTCTTCCTTTGGTCCATCTTGCCTCGGCGTATTTCTTTGGTGCGACACACACACAGATATCAATCCTCCTTTCTCCACGTGTTGAGTTTACTACAGTTGTGACATTGAATGTCCAGATTCTACATATATATACTGGTGGCACCAACTGCAGTCTATTCACTACGTATAGCCAGCCTTTACGATTACTTAGTCTACTTGCGTTACAGCATCTGTACAGTTATAAAACGACTTGCATTTCTGCAGTGCTTCCTCACACATGCAATCTTCACTCCGCACATGAAAGTCTTCTCGATTCTTTACTTCACCATCAGATTCTATAAGGTCTATGCATTCTCTTCTTTGGTCAACCTTCTTGGTGCGTCACGCTCATTTCTTGTGACATCACCAGCCTCTCGTTTTCACGTCTTCACACTTCTTCAGGCATCTCCCTCAGGAGACCATCATCTCTTCGGGGATACAGCACATAGGGTTTTCTCAGTGGATACCTTGTCCCAAAGGCTCTTCGTGGTATAGGTAGCATTACTGGCATTGCACATGTCGCAATTTCCGGTTTCCAACATATAGGCAATATAGTGGTGGGACTTCCTGCAGAGACATTAAGCTGCTCCTCTACAATGTATATCTTAGCCCTGAGATCTCACAGATAGAGGAAGCATTGTCTGCACTTTCATTTTGTCTCCTGGGGGAAATCCCAGAGGATGGGGTATCAGTTATTGTTTTGGGAGATTTTAACGCCAAATGCTTAGATGGTGACACGCATCAGGCCCCAAATAGGATGAGGACGTCAAGGGTGGCCCGTGAAAGGGGTCTAATGGTTTGTCAGGCGCTTGAGGCATGGGATATGTCTCTGATTAATGGTAACTTTTCTGGTGATCTGCCACCTTGTTTCACATGGTATAACGGTCCTTGGCCTTCAACCCTGGATGATTACTTCTTTTTATCTGCTGATTTGTTTCAGGGGGTGGAAATCTGCAGACAATACAGACAGAGCTCAGCGATCATTGTATGGTGCGCTGTGAGCTATCAATTTTACGATTCTTTCCCACAAAGGCCATATTAATGAACGTTGAGATAAATCCTAGAAATCACGCTGTGAAGTGGTCTCAGACAATCGCTTTGGCCTTTGATGTCCAGATTGCTGGCCTATTTAGATCAATTGTAAAGGACATTTGCTCACCAAGAGGCTTTGCCCTTGTTTTCGATCAACCTGTGGGGTTTTATTACCTGCCAAACAACTGTAAAAAAGGTTAAAAATGCTGGGTCATAACCATGCTTTTGATGCTGAGGTTTGAGTGCGTAAAAATCAGATGCGCTCAGAAATCAAACCTTTACAAAGGGTGAAGCCCCAGGGAGATAGGACCGAAATTCGAAGGTTGAACAATGGCTTTAGAAATTGGCTGAAAGGCCATACATTTTTAATAGTGATAAACGATGCAGAAAGAATGCTGGGATGTATCTTGGATAATAACACCTGCAAGTTTTGGCAGTTGAGTAAACCCAAAGGGATTGACCAATTTTTGCAGATTCAAGCAATAACAGAAGAAGCTTGGGTGTGAAGTATTTTACAAATGTTTATGTAAAGCAGGGTCTGGTAAATTGTGTCCACTTCTCTTGTATGAGCTGGTTAGGGGCTTTCACTTAGGACCTGGATGATATTGCCCTTCTCATTAAGTCCAGTAAAAAATCAAATGCCCCGGGCCCTAATGGCTTGACTAATTTAACCTTTAAATCTAATGTTTTGTTGTGGTCCCAAGTAATGAAGAGAATTCAAAAGGATGGGTGTCCCCTCAACCGGGCACCGGGGGAGCAAATAGATTCAACAAGTAAGAAAGGGTGGTCACACGGATTAATGCACAATTAATTAGGATACAATCGACTCAAATGAGTTGAAGGGGGAATAGGCTCCCTCAAACATTAGATTCTATAATCATATTTTATTAGTATCAAAAATTACAATCAAGTAAAAATAATTCACACAATAACATCATAAAATGTATATGAACATGAATAGTTCTAAAATCCAAACTTTAGGTGCCCTGTTAAGCATCAATTGTGCCAGTTTAATATCTAAGGCAATGCGCAAGAAACAGTTTAGAGGAACTGACATAAAGAGCTAAGTGCCAAAAACAGACTTTTAGTGCACTGCTAGGCGTCAATTGTGCCGTTTTATTATCTAAAGCAGTACACAAGGAACAGTATGAAAGTGCTAACATAAAGTGCTAAGTGCCTAGTAATGTCAAGTTTGTTTGGGAGCATTATATTAAAAAGGGAGCTTCCTGCGTCTTGGAATGCGGCATTGATCGCACTGATTTTTAAGGCGAGGAACAGATTGTCCCCCTTACAATACAGGCCAATCTCGTTATTAGATGCCTCAAACAAGATCTTTGCCAAGATACTCCGGAAAGAGCTTCACAAATGGGCAGAGGAGATTAACTGCTTTGATCCAAGCAAGGCAAGCTTTAAGAAGGGATTGGGGACAGTTTCAAACAGCTTTGTTTTGTCGCTTTTGTCGGGGCAAGCGAAGGAACAAGGGAGATCGGATTACCTAGCCTTCCTTGATGTAAGTAAACAGGGCAGGATGCCCCCTCCACCTAATTGCTATATTGGATGCCCTTCATTCAGGAACGAGAATCAAAATCAGACTGGACTCACATGGCTCTTCCACGAAATCGATGGAGACAAATCGAGCTTTGCGCCAAGGGTGTGTCCTCGCTGCATTCTTATTCAATTTTTATATCATAGATATGGCTGCTTGTTAAGACTCTGCTAAAAACGAACCCCCCAAAATTGGGGTAAGTAAAACGACAACATCTGAATTACACGGATGACATTGTCATCTGGGATATGACTCCCATAGGATTACAAAGAGCATTACAGTGTGTTAGTGAATTCCTAGATAATTTAGACTTCTCAATAAACGGCATCAAATCAAACATTTTGGGGCTGAAAAGTGAAAGGTCCAAATGGAAAAGATTTGAATGGTCCTTTGATGGCCAAGTTCTGGAGGTCGCTAACCAGTTTAAATACTTCTTGTTCATGATGGAAGGTGAAGGAGTGGGCCCGTAGGAGATTTAAAGACCACATTCTTGGCAACAACAAGTCAATTCATTCAATTTGACTGTAAATTTGGCATATTCTCGGCTATGCCGATGATTACATTTCTTTAGGCAAAAGAATCTTGCTAAAGTTGATCTTTGTTGACCACAAAAGTGATGGGTGGAAGGTTTCGAATGAATCTAAACCACTGGCAATTGCTCTGGGCCAACCTTCCACACCACCGTTTTTTAGCCCGTCTGCGCCATTGCAAAAGGGGACCAGCCATGTGCAAATCAGTCAGCAGCTGCCGCCACCGAATGTAGCAGCCCAGCCCGAACTGCTAGGCCAGGTCCCCTCTGCACAGAAAACCAAGCAACCCCAGACATGTTTCGGCCTTGTTGGACCTCCTCAGTGAGGTGCAGCCTGGTTCCCTGTGGCGCAGCGAGCAAGGGACCCACGTCTGGGCATACCCTCTCTCACAAGGAGAAACAAACTGACCACAAAAGTGATGGGTGGAAGGTTTCGAATGAATCTAAACCACTGGCAATTGCTCTGGGCCAACCTTCCACACCACTGTTTTTTAGCCCGTCTGCGCCATTGCAAAAGGGGACCAGCCATGTGCAAATAAGTCAGCAGCTGCTGCCACCGAAGGTAGCAGCCCAGCCCGAACTGCTAGGCCTGGTCCCCTCTGCACAGAAAACCAAGCAACCCCAGACATGTTTCGGCCTTGTTGGACCTCCTCAGTGAGGTGCAGCCTGGTTCCCTGTGGCGCAGCGAGCAAGGGACCCACGTCTGGGCATACCCTCTCTCACAAGGAGAAACAAACTGACCACAAAAGTGATGGGTGGAAGGTTTCGAATTAATCTAAACCACTGGCAATTGCTCTGGGCCAACCTTCCACACCACCGTTTTTTAGCCCGTCTGCGCCATTGCAAAAGGGGACCAGCCATGTGCAAATCAGTCAGCAGCTGCCGCCACCGAAGGTAGCAGCCCAGCCCGAACTGCTAGGCCAGGTCCCCTCTGCACAGAAAACCAAGCAACCCCAGACATGTTTCGGCCTTGTTGGACCTCCTCAGTGAGGTGCAGCCTGGTTCCCTGTGGCGCAGCGAGCAAGGGACCCACGTCTGGGCATACCCTCTCTCACAAGGAGAAACAAACTGACCACAAAAGTGATGGGTGGAAGGTTTTTAATGAATCTAAACCACTGGCAATTGCTCTGGGCCAACCTTCCACACCACCGTTTTTTAGCCCGTCTGCGCCATTGCAAAAGGGGACCAGCCATGTGCAAATCAGTCAGCAGCTGCCGCCACCAAAGGTAGCAGCCCAGTTCGAACTGCTAAGCCAGGTCCCCTCTGCACAGAAAACCAAGCAACCCCAGACATGTTTCGGCCTTGTTGGACCTCCTCAGTGAGGTGCAGCCTGGTTCCCTGTGGCGCAGCGAGCAAGGGACCCACGTCTGGGCATACCCTCTCTCACAAGGAGAAACAAACTGACCACAAAAGTGATGGGTGGAAGGTTTTTAATAAATCTAAACCACTGGCAATTGCTCTGGGCCAACCTTCCACACCACCGTTTTTTAGCCCGTCTGCGCCATTGCAAAAGGGGACCAGCCATGTGCAAATCAGTCAGCAGCTGCCGCCACCGAAGGTAGCAGCCCAGCCCGAACTGCTAGGCCAGGTCCCCTCTGCACAGAAAACCAAGCAACCCCAGACATGTTTCGGCCTTGTTGGACCTCCTCAGTGAGGTGCAGCCTGGTTCCCTGTGGCGCAGACTGTTGATGTAAGTTGGAGGCTAAGTTGTGGAGAAAAGTCTTGTGCCTTCCTAACTCTGTCCCATTGGTGGGGATCTTGCGCATGAGCTCGGCCAACTCCCAATCAAGACATTTAAAGATTGGGGGAAACTACACATTTCCGCTAACATAATTTCCCCTCCTCAAGCCGCCTCCTTTGTGTTTCATAATTCACTATGGGGAAATGGGACCTGCAGGGTTCTTGTGAACTAGGTGCAATGGTGCTCCCAGGTTACTTTTTCAAAAAATAGACTCTTCATCAGTGGAACTGTCCTCAAATCCAAATAAAGTGAAGCAGAAACTGTATAGAAATGCATGGATACACTTGAGGACTGATTTGCTCGAATATCCCTGTTTTAATGACCACTTTGTGTGATCAATGTCCTGACTCCATATTTGAAAAAACATCCCTCGAGATATTTTAGGTTGAACATTTTGAGGTTGAAGCTGAATTGGTTCCCTAGCATTGAGGTGGTTGGGATTAGGAGGAAGGTTCTAAGGGGAATGAGATTATGTCGGTACTGTGCTCGGGAGGACGAGACCTTAAAACATCTTTGTATAACCTGCCCTGCTCTGCCTTCTTTATGGAGAGAAAAAACAAAACTTTGTGTTAATTCATTGGATGAGGCCTTATGGATCAGGATTTTAAATAACAATGATGTTTCTTTATCATTAAGACTTCTGGAATGTTTGGATACGGTTTTAGATTTTTAACAATTGATTTTAATGAATGTTTTCCTTGGATTGTTATCTTTCAGATTAATGAATTAATGTGAATTGATGAAATGTGTGAATAGTTCGGTTTATGCACTAAAACACACAAAAAAATAAATAAATGAATGCCAACTGTGCCCAGGCCAAATACATCCATACTATGTCGGGTGTAATCTCTGATGTGGCTGGCACACTGCTTGCACAGGAGATGAAAGAAGGGTTTTCATCCGGTGGTAGATCTTCAAAAGGCTGTATATCAGAATCCGGTCTCGACGTAGCGCACATTATCGGCCATGCGATGGGCAGTGTACACAGGCACACCTGACAGAGGACTTCAAAGTTTGCCCTGAATGTTTAAGTTAATTTGCTTGACATAACGCTTGACAGTGACAACCTGGTTAGGGTAAAAGGGTTATAGGTTAAAGTACTGAAAACAAAGGATCGAAAGACAAAAGGGTCGAATCAAAAGGATCGAAAGTAAAAGAATCGACATCCCGTACACATAATGTAAACGGGTCATTTGCTCGAAACAAAAGGCTCGAATATTGACTGACTACCATAATAAAGGTAAAGGAGCTAGAGAAAGGGTTAAAGGACAACATCTAAATGAAGAGTAAAGCACCTTGTTTCAAAACCATAAGCACAGATGACGGTTGAAAACAAACTGTCAGTGCATGAGGGAAGGTGACGGAGAGAGAGCAGTTGACAGATACGACCGAGACAAATAACGTATTCGTGACTGAAATAAAGTGGTAAGTAAAACACTTGAAACATGCGAAATTAGAAAATCGTTAACACGTTACAGTAAAACCATTAAATTAATTTATAAAATGTACTGTTTCAGATACAATTTCATACGGATATGGAATTCCGCAATTGGTATTTGAGGGCTATATCTACAGCAAGGAATGTACAAGAAAGGAAATAAGTTACTGGAAATGCAAGGATTATAAAAAATTAAGTTGCACTGGAAGAGCTATAACCGAAAAAGAAAATATACGGTTAACTGGTTGTTAGGCAGAAACCTGTGCAGTTCCCTTGGGGAACACTGCAAAAGATTTAAGACTACAGGTAGAGCAGTAAACCCCTTTGGTAGCAGTCCGCACCACCCAGATTTACCTGGTAGCTGTGGCTGAGCAGTCAGACTTCTCTCAAGAAGAGTTAGGCAGTATGCAAAGTATACACAATATGTACCAAAATACAATAGCACAAGCAAACACTGACCAGAGCTTGGTTTCAAAAGTATATAGTTATTTATTTAAAATACACATAAGTTAAAAACACTCTAGCAAAATATAGTAAACACTTCAAACACAGTTATAACGAAAGTAGATTCAATCCTTTCTCCTATCTAGACAACTCTAGGTTAACACCACTTAATTAAAACAGAGGTGAGTGCTTAACGTTAGATGACACTCTAGTAGTTTCCAAGAAAGGGAGAGAAAAAGCAGAAATGGGTTAAACACACCACTCTAAGGTCCAGAACACTTGCAATAGGCTCAAAGAAGCACAAAGTCACAGGTGAGCAAAAGTCACTGGGCAGGGCCCACTCTTAGAGTAGCCGGAGCGAAAATGTGCCCAAGATCACACTGTTATTAGGGATTCAAAGTCTTGCAAGGAGTTAGAAAGAGTTTAGAGTGGCTTAGAAAGTTTAGCCAGGGTGTCCCAGGCACTCCCAGGTTCGAAAGCCGGGGGCTAAATCTACCCCGTACAGTCGGTGGCAAGGGAAGCCAGGCGGAACACGGTACCTTAAGTGGAAAGGATCCTCCAGCGGTGGCAGTTGTTCCAGGCAGTGGCAGCAAGGCTCGACGTCGGTCAGGGGAGAAGAAGTTCTCGCTGAAGAGCAGAAGAAGAAGGTCGTTGCACTGCCCGGGAAGAAACCAGCCGCGGAGTCCTCCGGTAAAAGGGTTGTACCGACTTTCGTGGTTGGGGTAAAAGTGGTGGGGTTCCGGTTGCCGGGGTGCTTGGCACTGGCAAGGCGGCCACGAGATACCTCGAGAAGCGAAAAGAAGGCGAAAACTGGTTGTCCCCACCAGTCAAGGGAAGGAGCCACTCTGTTAGGAGTTCTCCTCGGTCGTCGGGAAAAGTGGTGAGACGGTTCAGCAGGGCTCCACCGGGTGGTGTCGTCGAAGCAGGTCGGCTCAGCTCTTCCCTCGTCGGATTCTTGGTCCTGTGGCGACTTCTGAAGTCCCAGTCCCCAAAGCCCTGCTTTTATGCAGCCAACCCCCATTCACCCAGCCTAGCTGTCACTCAAACATGCTAAGTGGTGAGCCGGGCGGCTCACCACTTGGGCCAATCAGGACGGAGTGCGACTTGAGTTACCAAGGTAACTCAGTCCAGGGTGCCTAAATCCCCCTCCACCCCTCCTAAGTACCCCAGACAGAGTGGCACCACTTTGGAGGGCTTCTGTGGAGAAGCCCGCCAAAAGTGGAACAAAGGGCTCCACTTTGGGTCAGAGTTACAGAGGCGAACACCAACGCCATTTTAGAATCAAGTTTTGGCAAAAAGTCCCAACCGGAGTTATAAAAATAAATATATAAACCGGCGGTATGTTTAAGGCTACCGTAAATAAATAATTAAATGTGTTAGCCTAAAACAATGGGAAATCCCATAGGAAAATATTCGCGGTCGAATATAAAACGTAGTTTCCACTGCCACCAGCCAAAACTCGATCAGGGGGGACGGAGACGTGCCCCCTCGACTAACAGACCCTGGGGCAATCGAATTGCCCCAGCCAGTACGTCCACAATATGATGGTTTGTACTGGTTCTGTTCAGGATTCAAGACTAGCAAAGTCTTTGGTGACTTTACATGCCCTGGGAGACAGTAGTCAGTCCCAGGGTATGGAGTCTATGTTGGGGAGTCCCTAGGACACCCCTGGGTCACGGCACAGAGGGTGCTGTGTAACCCACATCACAAAAATACATGAGGCCCTATGGAGTAAAAGACCCCATAGCCCATTCAACACAAGGTTTGTCCAAGATAACACAGTTCACCATGTCCAAGAGTGAGGGTAAAAGAGTCTCACTCTTGGCAGGAGAAAAAATTAAACCCCAGAAATCCAGCAAAGCTGCTGGGGGACTCACTAGGGAGGGAAATTCAGCCTAAACAGAGAATTCTCCCTAACACTCGCCCCCCCCAGACTAAGGGACAGGAGGATTTAATCCACTCCTGGATGAACCTCATACCTCTAGTCGATGATATACATCCTAGAGAGTCCATCAGCATTTTGATGGTGACACCTTGACCTTTGCTTAAGGGAGAACTCAAAGGTTTTCTTTTGCAAGCTAAAGGACCTACAAACCCTTTGAGGAACATCAGTCTTTTTGTTATAGGGGATCTGGTTGACCAGTCCCTCAGAAGTTGGTACAACTTCTGAACCTATGTTAGGCTTTTTGAAGGGGTCCTTATAAAGGATTCCCTTAGATCTAGAGGGGCCTCCAAGGTTCCTCACCACCTCTCTTGTGGGAGCAGGTTGAGTCTTAGGCCTCTTGGTTGGAGGGGTTGGGGTTAGGCAATTCACCTGCTTCCCCTTCCTCTTAGATCTACCCTTACCTATTTTAGGAGTTTCCCCCCTAATATTAGGAGTTGAGTTGGGGTCTTCAGTAGAAGGTCCAACAGTCTGAAGGTTTTTGGCCTTAGACTTTTCTTTTCTGGTTTTCCACCAGCACTGAGAATTACCAGTTCTCTCAGGTCCAGATAGGGGCCTAGTTGGTCTATCCACCTCTTCCTCAGAAGCAGGGGGAGTCAGAGACTCTGAGACTAGGGGAACAATGATGGAGCTTGGTTGGGGCTCCCATGTTCCTAGCATACTATCCGGAAATGTGCCTGGGTTAGAGGTCAACTTACTAACACCAGGGCTTGTAGTGGGGTTCTCAGTAGAGGGTCCCACAGGCTTAGAAGGGTCCTTCAAGGTAGCCTTTCTAGCCAATTTAGTTAAGTTCTGCTTCTCCATACTGGGAGGCCTGGGGGTATGTAACACTACTCCTAGAGTTCTTAGGTCATTCCCTAACAGGACCTTCCCAGGTACCTCAGCCTGAACACTGACAGGGATCCTGACTGTCATGTTGTTACATTGAATGAGGGCTGGTAGAATAGGAACCATTTGGACAGGGCCTCCAGACATCTTAGTGGGACCTTTGGGTGCTTTGACCACATCCTCAGGTTGAAAGAAGCTTTCATCCACTACTGTTCTGCTGGCCCCAGTGTCTCTCCTGGCAGGAGTATCCTGGCCATTGACAAGAACACTGTCCACATAATACACCTTAGAGTTAACAGGTAGGGAGTTATACACAACCCTATTCTGGGGACTAACTAGACCCATAGGCTCTAAGTTTACAGTTGCTTGAAGACCCAAGGGTTCTTCAGCAAAGAGTTCAAAGTGGGCACTAGCCATCTGTACTTCATCCTCAGGAGTGAAGGCTAAGGAGACTGTGCTGATCCCTGCAGGTTTACCCTTGCACTTGGGATCTCCTTTGATATGGTCAGTACCCTGACAGACATAGCATTGTCCAAATGCTCTCTGGAAGGGTGGCTTGTTCTGACCTCCTTCTGGCTTGTGGCCAGAAGGTACAGTAACCTGAATAGGTTTCCCATGTGGCTTACCCTGGTTATTTTGTGGTTTGGGGCCCTCTTTGGGATAGGAATTATTAGAATTCTCTTTGGAGTCTGTTTTGGGCTGTTTCTCCCCATCCTTCTTCTGAGTTACCCCAGAATCCTTGTGAGTGGCCCTGTTGGCAACCCACAAGTCAGCAGCCTTAGCTAGCTTCAGGGAATCTAATTCCCTGGAATCAGCCAAGTGTTGTCTGAGCTCAGGAGAGCAGGCATCATAAATAGTCTCCAACATAAACAAATTCTTCATACCTTCATAAGTGTTCACCTTGTAACCCTTAATCCATCCCTCTAAGTTTTTCAAACATTCACTCACCCAGGTAGCCCAAGGGGTACCATCATGCTTTTTGAGGCTCCTAAACCTCTTAAGATACTGGGAAGGGGTCTTCCCAAACCTAGCTATCAAAGCTAGTTTCACACATTCATAGTCCTTCCTATCCTCCTCCCCCATCTCCATTACCACATCAGTTGCAACAGGGGGAAGCCTAGAGAACAACCAGGTGAGTAAGTCATTTCCTGTGATGTTCTGGAGCCCATGATTATATTCAAACAGAGACAACCAATCCAACACATCCAACTTAGGCTCATACATACCAACCAATTCTTTAGGCATCCGGGGTCTTTTAGGACTGGAACTTCTAGAGGAGCCAGAGAGAGAAACATTCTCAACAGATAATTTCTTCATTTCTAAGTCATACTTGAGCTCCATTTCCCTTAGCCTTAGTTCTTTGTCAGTTTGAGCATTAAGTTTCTTATACTCCAATTCTAGCTTCATTTTCTCCAGTTCAAAGTACTGAGGACTAAATGTGGGACCTGGTAAAGGTCCAGTAGGCACAGCAGGTAGAGCAGGCAGAGGCCTAGGGGGGACAGTTACAACAGCCTCACCCTCCTCTTCTGACTCTTCCTCAGAATCATCAACATTTTGCTCCATGTTAACTTCAACACTGTCATCTACAGTTGCTGGAGTGGTAGGTTCCCCTGAACCATCACCCAGACTTTGGTTAGCTAACAATCTTTCAATCAGCTCCATTTTCTTGCCCTTAGTCAGGAGATCCTTATGTTTACAGAGCACTCTTAAACAATCAGCAGTTTTGGCTGCAAGGGACTCTTGACTATAGCTTTCTATAACTGACATGTTAGAGGTTTTACTTTTTCAGTGCTAAGCTTTGTGGTTAGTTGCACTAAGGTATCTAAAGCACAATAAAATGTATACTCAATACAAATCCCACCGCTGTACACCAGTGTTAGGCAGAAACCTGTGCAGTTCCCTTGGGGAACACTGCAAAAGATTTAAGACTACAGGTAGAGCAGTAAACCCCTTTGGTAGCAGTCCGCACCACCCAGATTTACCTGGTAGCTGTGGCTGAGCAGTCAGACTTCTCTCAAGAAGAGTTAGGCAGTATGCAAAGTATACACAATATGTACCAAAATACAATAGCACAAGCAAACACTGACCAGAGCTTGGTTTCAAAAGTATATAGTTATTTATTTAAAATACACATAAGTTAAAAACACTCTAGCAAAATATAGTAAACACTTCAAACACAGTTATAACGAAAGTAGATTCAATCCTTTCTCCTATCTAGACAACTCTAGGTTAACACCACTTAATTAAAACAGAGGTGAGTGCTTAACGTTAGATGACACTCTAGTAGTTTCCAAGAAAGGGAGAGAAAAAGCAGAAATGGGTTAAACACACCACTCTAAGGTCCAGAACACTTGCAATAGGCTCAAAGAAGCACAAAGTCACAGGTGAGCAAAAGTCACTGGGCAGGGCCCACTCTTAGAGTAGCCGGAGCGAAAATGTGCCCAAGATCACACTGTTATTAGGGATTCAAAGTCTTGCAAGGAGTTAGAAAGAGTTTAGAGTGGCTTAGAAAGTTTAGCCAGGGTGTCCCAGGCACTCCCAGGTTCGAAAGCCGGGGGCTAAATCTACCCCGTACAGTCGGTGGCAAGGGAAGCCAGGCGGAACACGGTACCTTAAGTGGAAAGGATCCTCCAGCGGTGGCAGTTGTTCCAGGCAGTGGCAGCAAGGCTCGACGTCGGTCAGGGGAGAAGAAGTTCTCGCTGAAGAGCAGAAGAAGAAGGTCGTTGCACTGCCCGGGAAGAAACCAGCCGCGGAGTCCTCCGGTAAAAGGGTTGTACCGACTTTCGTGGTTGGGGTAAAAGTGGTGGGGTTCCGGTTGCCGGGGTGCTTGGCACTGGCAAGGCGGCCACGAGATACCTCGAGAAGCGAAAAGAAGGCGAAAACTGGTTGTCCCCACCAGTCAAGGGAAGGAGCCACTCTGTTAGGAGTTCTCCTCGGTCGTCGGGAAAAGTGGTGAGACGGTTCAGCAGGGCTCCACCGGGTGGTGTCGTCGAAGCAGGTCGGCTCAGCTCTTCCCTCGTCGGATTCTTGGTCCTGTGGCGACTTCTGAAGTCCCAGTCCCCAAAGCCCTGCTTTTATGCAGCCAACCCCCATTCACCCAGCCTAGCTGTCACTCAAACATGCTAAGTGGTGAGCCGGGCGGCTCACCACTTGGGCCAATCAGGACGGAGTGCGACTTGAGTTACCAAGGTAACTCAGTCCAGGGTGCCTAAATCCCCCTCCACCCCTCCTAAGTACCCCAGACAGAGTGGCACCACTTTGGAGGGCTTCTGTGGAGAAGCCCGCCAAAAGTGGAACAAAGGGCTCCACTTTGGGTCAGAGTTACAGAGGCGAACACCAACGCCATTTTAGAATCAAGTTTTGGCAAAAAGTCCCAACCGGAGTTATAAAAATAAATATATAAACCGGCGGTATGTTTAAGGCTACCGTAAATAAATAATTAAATGTGTTAGCCTAAAACAATGGGAAATCCCATAGGAAAATATTCGCGGTCGAATATAAAACGTAGTTTCCACTGCCACCAGCCAAAACTCGATCAGGGGGGACGGAGACGTGCCCCCTCGACTAACAGACCCTGGGGCAATCGAATTGCCCCAGCCAGTACGTCCACAATATGATGGTTTGTACTGGTTCTGTTCAGGATTCAAGACTAGCAAAGTCTTTGGTGACTTTACATGCCCTGGGAGACAGTAGTCAGTCCCAGGGTATGGAGTCTATGTTGGGGAGTCCCTAGGACACCCCTGGGTCACGGCACAGAGGGTGCTGTGTAACCCACATCACAAAAATACATGAGGCCCTATGGAGTAAAAGACCCCATAGCCCATTCAACACAAGGTTTGTCCAAGATAACACAGTTCACCATGTCCAAGAGTGAGGGTAAAAGAGTCTCACTCTTGGCAGGAGAAAAAATTAAACCCCAGAAATCCAGCAAAGCTGCTGGGGGACTCACTAGGGAGGGAAATTCAGCCTAAACAGAGAATTCTCCCTAACACTGGTGAGCATAATCATATGCCAGACAATACAACCGTCTTAATAAAATTTTTTTTAAAAAAATCGATAAATGAGCTAAAACTAAATGTGGAAGAAAATAAAAATGAGGCGACAAGCTCACTAATAAACAAAACCTACGAGAAATTACCGCTACATGTTGCCGCACAGATGCCAAATACAAAATGAATGAAAAGAAGTGTAAACAGGCAAAAACAGCGCAAGGAGAATTTACCAATGGCACCCCAAACATATGTAAATATAATTGTACCGGACATTTTACAGAAAACAGAGAATGGTGAACAATTTTTGTGGAAAACATTAGATGTGAACAGTGAAAAATTTTACATTTTTGCAACTTTATCTAATTTAACACACTTGGGGGATTCGACTACATGGCACAGAGATGCTACTTTTAAATCATGTCCAGCACCATTCCATCAATTTTACAGTATTCACGGAACAATCAATGGGACAGTTATACCTTTAATTTATGTTTTAATGCCTGGAAAAACAGAGGAACTGTACAGATTTATATATACATTAATCAGAGAATAATTGCCAGAAAAAACACCCAGAACAATAATCATGGATTTCGAGCAAGGACAAATGAGAGCTTTTTCTAAAATATATCCGGACACTCACATTCAGGGCTGTTTTTTTCATTTCAGACAATCATTGTGGGAAAAAATTCAGAAACTAGGATTAAGGACAAAATACGTAGCGGACAGTGAATTCCAACACTAAATCAAGAAATGATATGCATTAGCTTTTGTAAGAGAGGACATGGTAGTAAAATATTATGACATTGATTTCATCAGAATACTATAATAATCATGAAGAATTATTAAGCAATTTAATGGACTACATAGAGTGAACTTGAATTGGTCAACTGACAGGACATGGCAGAAGGAAAAAAGAGAAATACGAAATAAACATATGGAATTGCCATAAATCTGTTAAAGAAAACTGGCCAAGAACCAATAACATACAGGAGGGATGGCACAGTAAAATCAATAGAGAATTCAACACCAACAATCCCAACTTGTGGCACTTTATAAACAACCTAAAATCTAAACAAACTGCTCAAGAAATAAAACTGGCACAAACAATATCAATGGAAAACCAACCTAAAAGCAAAAAATAAATACAGAGACTACGAAGAACGAATAACCAGCATTCTGAACAATTTTGACACTATAGAACCAATACAATTCCTGGAAGCTATAGCATATAACTTGAAATGCTAATAAAAAATAAAAACAAACTCACCGAGAAATGCCACTTCTGGACAACGGATGGAGACACCAAATGCTGGAAACCGTTCAAAAAAACAAATCCAAAAGAGGAGCAAACCATAATCCAAATGAAGAAACCATTAAAGAAACACATAAAGTCCAAGTCGGAACTCCTTAGTAAAGAAAATCGATGACTCCAAGTGAAAAAAAGAATAAAATCTGTGCAAAAAAGGATTCAATTCAAGAGAAAACTCATCCTTGCAGAAAAAAAAACCAATGGAAAGCAGCCCGATGGAAAAAAAAACACAAATCCGTTAAAAGGTGCGAATGCGTACACCAGGCCATAAAATCCATGCAAAAAAGGCTTCAATCCAGTAGAAAAAGCATCCATGCAGAAACAAAACCAAGAAAAATCCATCTGTTGAAAAAAAAACCAGAAATCCATTGAAAACTGGGAGCGCGAACACCAAGCATCCGGACCGGTTACGAAAGACTTCAAAAATGGCAACTACATTAGCGTACGCAATGTAATACGTCACACGTTAGAGACAAATCAAAACATATATACATGACTTTCAAGTTCAATAAGTAAACCAACAGCACCAACAAATGGTAAAAAAATAATACGTTTGTAATACGTTTGCATGTTGCAAGGCATTAAATATATTTAATTATTTATTAAAAAAAAACAAGTAGATATATATTCAAAAATGTTAAATGACTACATATAAAAAAAAGTTTTACATTAAATAAAATATGTTGAACAACAGTTGATAAACATGAAACATTAAAATATGTCAAAGAAAATGCATTTAATGCAAACATAAAGTGTGTGTATCATTATTACATGTAAAATAAATTTAGAATATATTTCGACCCTTTGACCAATCGACCCTATTGATTTTCGAGACAATGTAGTCGTACCTTTTGCATTCTATCCTTTTGCATTCGATACTTTAACTGGACACCAGGTAAAAGCTATGGGTCATCCGAGATGTTTATGGTCTTCAAAGCAATGGCTAGGTTTAGCTGTTCAACAGCCTGCCCCCTCCAAATCATGCCTACCATGGTAGGGGCCAAACTCCCTTTAGTAAGCAAATGGAGCAGCGTTTTCCTCATCACAGCAGGAGCAGATGTGCCCAAATGGGTGGAGTGGCTGCCTCTGGTCCAAAACCCCTTTAGTTTGTATGTTTATACTCCTCTTGTGGGAGAGATATTGACTCTGTTTGTCAAGGAGTGCTTTCTGACCACTTGCAACGCTTGGTCTTAGATGGCATATCAGAGGCATACTGTCTTCCAATACCCACACAAATATCCTCTTTCCAGACCCCTCTAGGTCCTCGACTCTTGAAGGGCTGGACCACTTGGTATTTCTGAGTGCCAAGGAGAATGGAGGCCTGAGTCTCATCATGAATCTGCAGCTCTTCAATTTGTACCTGTGCAAGGAGAACTTCAAGATGTTAACCTCGGCTCAGATCCTCCAGGCTCTCGAACTCCAGGACTGTCTGGTGTGACTGCCTACTTTCATGTGCCAGTCTAGCAGAAACACAGGAGGTACCTGAGGTTTGTGGTTGGGTGATTCCCATGATGCGTTCTGAAACCTATCCATTGGCCTCTGCACCAAAGGTCTTCCCCAGGCGTCTGGCTGTGTTAGTTGCTTATCTCAGGAATTAAAGAAGCCATATTTTCTGGATGATCAGCTCATTCGAGCTCGCTCCCCTGTTTTGGTGATAGTACACCTGAACCACACCTACCACCTTTTGCACAGCTTTAGCTTCTTGTTGAACTTCAAAAAGTCCAAGGTTTCACCATCTCAGTCGCCCCAGTTAATCAAAGCATTGCTGGACACTTGTTGGGTCTTGGCCTTCTGAGGTGTGGGATTGGGGGTTGTGGCAAACATCTTACAGATGATGAACATCTTTCATTCTCAGAGTCTGAATCCCTGCTTCTTCTTGGCATCCTGCCTGTTGTTGGTACCAGAGGCTTGATTGTGAATATGGTTACTCTAGCGGCTGCTTCAAACCCAGTGGTCTCAGTTTGAGTGCGATATGCCAGGCGTGTTATTGGTGTACAGCAAGGTGTCTCAGAACCTGGTGGACCATGATGGCCTATTTGCGGAGGGGGAACTTTTCCACAACCCTGGTTTCAGCAGAAAAATAATGAAAGTTGCATCCATCAGGGGTTAGAGATCTGACTGGGAGTCTCAGTGGGTGTCCTTCCCTCTGTGCAGGATTCGTGTGACCTGGTCTTGACGGACAACACTGTGTCCATGAACTACCTCAACGAACAAGGTGAGTTAGGGCCGCTACCTCTGTGCAGGGAGTTATGTAACTGCAATTCTAGGCTCTGCCAAACATGTCTCTATCTGCTGCCTATCTTGCTGAAGCAGAAAGTAGTTGTGGGTGCTTCAAGCAGGCATATGTAAAACTCCATTGGGTAGGAGCTCTACCAGGAAGTTCAAAATGAGATCTTCATCCTTTGGAGGACCCCTCGGGTAGAACTCTTCAGTAAGTGTTAGGCAGAAACCGGTGCAGTTCCCTTAGGGACCACTGCAAAAGGCTTAAGACTACAGGTGTTGGCAGTAAACCCAATTGGTAGCTGTCTGTACCACCCAGATTTACCTGGTAGCTGTGGCTGAGCAGCCAGACTTCTCTCAAGAAGAGTTAGACAGTATATAGATTATACAAGATAGGTACCAAAATACAGTAGCACAAGCAAACACTGACCAGAGCTTTGGTATCAAAGTATATAATTATTTATTTAAAGACACACTTATAGAAACACTCCAGCACTATTATTGTAAGCAAGTTCAGAACACAGTCACTATTAATATATATACATCCCTTATTCCTTATTAGACAAGTCTTAGTTAACACCACTTATTTTCAGACAGAGGTGAGCGCTTAACTGAAGATGGCACTCCAATAAGTTATCAAAGAAGGGAGGGAAAAGGCAGAAATTAGAAAAGCACATGACACTAATACTTTAGAAGCACCCAGCAAGGCAGGAAAGTCAAAGTCTACTTGTGAACAAAAAGTTCAGAGGCCAGGCTCCCTCTTAGAGAGAGCAGAGCACCAATGCGCCCAAGATCACACAGTTTAAGAGGCTCGAAAAAGTCTTGCAGGGAGTTCAAAAAGGAATTAGTTCAGCTCAGAAAAGTTCAGTTAGCCAGCCTAGGGTCAGCCCAGGTAGTAAGTCGAGGATTTAATAGACACCCCGTACAGACAGTTGCAGGGAAGGCTTGGCGGACACAGTACCTTTTAAAATGGAGAGGATCCTCCAGCGGGGGCAGTTGTACCTGGCAGCGGGTGCAAGTCGCGGCGTCGTCCAGAGGAAGAGAAGATCTCGACGTGGAGGAAAGCTGAAGGTCGTTGCACTGCCAGGGAAGAAACCAGCCGCGGAGTTCTCCGGTTAAAAGGTACTACCCTTTTATTCGCGGTAGTGGTAAATCGTGGTATCCCGGTTGCCGGGGTGCTTGGCACAGGCAAGGCGGCCACAAGATGATCCGGGAAGGCAAAAAGGCGGGCAAACTGGTTGTCCCCACCAGTCAAAGGAAGAAGACTCTTCAGAATGAAGATCTTCTCTGTCGTCAGGAAAAGTGGTGAGACGGTTCAGCAGGGCTCCACTGGTGGTGTCATCGTTGCAGGTCGGCTCAGCTTCTCCCTCCTCGGATTCTTTAGGTCCTGTGGTGACGTCTGAAGTTCCAGTCCCCAAAGCCCTGCTTTTATGCAGAAAACCCCCATTCATCAGTCCTAGCTGTCACTCAAACATGCTAAGTGGTTAGCCGGGCGGCTCACCACTGGGCCAATCACACAAGAGTGCGACTTGAGTTGCAGAGGCAACTCAGTCCAGGGTGCCTAAACCCCCCCTCCCACACATCCTGTAGACACAGACAGAGTGGCACCACTTTTGGAGGCTTCTGTGTAGAAGCCTGCCAAAAAGTGGAACAAAGGGCTCGACTTGGGTTGGAGTTACAGAGGCGAACACAAACGCCATTTTAAAACCGAGTTCTGGCAAAAAGAACCAACCGGGGAATAAATATTAAATAAATAACCCGGCGGTATCTTTAACATTGCACCAAAAAGTGGTGCATTTAAAATGAATGGGAAAATCCCATATAAAATATTCCGGTGGAATATTTCACGTGGTAACCACTGCCACCAGCCAGAAACTCGACGAAGGGGGACAGCACAGTGCCCCCTCGAAAAACAGACCCAGGGGCAATCTAATTACCCCTACCAGTACTTCCACAATATGATGGTTTGTACTGGTTCTGTTCCCAATTTAAGACTAGTAAAGTCAATGGTGACTTTACATGCCCTGGGAGACAGTAGTCAGTCCCAGGGTATGGATTCTATGTTTGGGGGTCACTATGACACCCCTGTGTTACTGCACTGAGGGTGCTGTCTGACACACTTACCAAAAACCACATAAAACCCTATGGAGTAAAAAGACCCCATAGCCCATAAAACACATTACAAAGTCAAAGGATATCGCAAATCATGTCTAAGAGTGGGAGAAAAAGAGTCTCACTCTTAGCAGGAGAAAGAAATAAACCCCAAAAATCCAGCAAAGCTGCTGGGGGACTCACTAGGTTTGGGAAATTAGCCTTAACAGAGAATTCTCCCTAACACTAAGGAGCTGTGAGCGTTTAGAAGAGGGAGACTGACAAGGGGGGTCATTTTGTGGGCTATAAACTTTTATTGTCTAGCTCAAGAAATAATATCTCTCCCTACTTCTAGGGGGTTTCCCCTGCCTCAAATTATGAAAACTTTGGTGACCTGTCAGAATGTCTATCAACATTAAATGTTCTCTGTCCTCTGTCAGAAACCACCTGATCTAAACCTAAGAATATAAACATGAGGCTTTAAAGTGATGTTCGTGTTTCCTTTACCAGGGGAATGACTTCCTTCATCTGGCCCTTCTATAAACGTTCTCCACAGTGGTCTTTAAACACTCTTGCAGAAAACTTGGATTAGTCTCTTTACCTCCTTCCAGGAAGTAGAAAAGCTTATAGCTTTATTTGACTTCCATTTAATACTCTGATGATGGATATCTTTCCCAGGGTTCTCTGTATCTTTTTTGTATGCCTCTCTGCTGGTTTCTGGATCGCGATAAGGGAGTTGTTTCCTGAAGCACTCAGGATTTCCAATGGGGTTTGTTGGTGCTCTGCAACAAGGGAGATGGCTCGCAATGCAGTCTACTTGGACAGTGGTATTGGGTAGACCACGGCAATGAGGGACATGACTTCCGACAGACTCTGCTTGGGCAGTGGTATTGAGTGGAACATTGCGATGAGGGAGCTGACTCCCGACACACTCGACTTGGGTAGTGGTGGTATTACCCGGACCACTGCGACAAGGGAGATGACTCCTGATGCACTCTGCTGGGACAATGCTATTAACTGGACCACTGTAACGAGCGAGATGACCCCTGCTGCAATCTTCAATTATTTTTAAGACCCCTACTGGTTCTTGACAGCTCCTGCCACCTGTGGTTTTCCACTGGCAGCTTGCCAGTTCTTCCTGGGATTTGATGTCCTTGTTCTCCACGACTCTGCCTGCATCCTTCTGATTCTTATCTGGCTCTTGCAATCCGCTCTGTGAGATTATGGTGCTTGCAGAGGTTCCTGCTACGTGAAAGTAGCTCTGCAGGGTTTTCAGGTGTCTGCGACATATCTGAACCACCGTGTCCACCTTGCACATGTCACGCCACCGGCGTCTTTCCTCTAACTTGCTTGATTGCCGACTTCTGCCAGACCTGCACAGAACTCTAGATTCTCCACCAGTGTCCCTATCACGGCTGGCACAGTCCTGCCGCACACTTCTGCTTCTCCTGGTTTGAAACTCCTGGGTTCTCCAGGCTGCACACCTAGTTCCCCTTATGCTTCTTATTTCTGCTCTGTTTCTCTTAGTCCCTCTTCTCCTTTTATCTCACTCTGTTGGGTCCTCCCCCATGGAACATTGCAATGCTTCCTCTAGTTCCATGTAGCAATCCTCTTCTTTCACTGTTAGAGCCACCTCGTCGCAGTACTTGACTGACTTTGCATATGGTTACTCCATATGCTTCTCATTTTCTTCTTCGTCCCATTATGGTTTACGTTTGTCAGTCATGGCTTTACAATAAAACATGATTCCACTATCAATGGTGGGAGAAAATGATGACCATGTAAGTAGGGGCTTATGTGAGACTTTTCCACCAGTGGATGTCCTTAACCCCAGGAGGGGAGTTACTCCCTGTGAGGTCCTCCCGCATATATCCACCGCTAGCGGCGTGTTTTGCAACTTTGGGAAAAAAAACAAACGCTTTTCTTGCCTGCTGCTGCCTGCTGCTGTGCCCGGCTGTCTTGCGCTGGGAGTTACCAAGAACTCGCGCTAAGTCACACGCTTGCTTCCAGGAGGAGGCAGAGCACTGTGGCTGTCACGTGAACAGTCACGTGACCTTTCCTCGCCACAAAGCACAGCCCAATCCACCCTTGCGGCGATAAGCCCGACGGGGTAAAGGGCGCTGGCTGTTGTGCGGCTGTTTGGCGCTGGATGTGCGCAATATAAAGCTAACAGATTGACGGATAAACAACATCTGGATGATCTTACCCAGAGCTGAGATTGGAGTCCGGTTGATCTCACTGCTCCGGATAAACAATGTGAGCTAACCCCGCACTATAAGTAGATATCCGATACTATCTATTTCTGAAAGCCGATCAACAAGCGCATAACGCCAGATTCTAATAGTTTATCATCTGGGTGGGGTGTTGTCGGGAGTCTGCGGGGGGCCTGACCCCTTTTGATCTCTTTGATCCCTAATCCCCCACAGTACAGAGAGTACTCTAAAACTGAGCTGAGTTGAACACACACCTGTAGAGTCTCGAGCACTCACACCAAAAAGAGAATGACCGATACACAAGGCCCTATTGGAAAATTTAACGCAGACCTATCAGTACAGACTAAAACGGCATCTGATGGCCGCCTACACGCGGAAAGCTTGACACACCCACAAACAAGATTACAGTTGCGAAGATGGAACTCGCTGGCTACCTCACGTAAACCCCCACGGCGGCAGTCGAGCAAGCCCGATCGCAAACCCGAACGCAAGTCAGACTGTGACGGTGACTGCACAGGGGAGATAAACCGTTCATCATCAGCATCCGACCCCGAAAATAGACAAGATCTAGACCAAGATCTAGAGCAGATGCAAATAAGAGAAGAACAACTGAAAACTCCTGATGATATGACCAATAATCAGCGACATACTATAAGTCTGCAGAACGCGGGGGAAAACCGGATAGCAAGCTGCCCAGCGGCGTTATGTCTCGCTCCCCTTAACACAGAAGGAGCCCCAGAAAGTGATCCTTCAAGCGTGCTCCTGAGTAATGATATCTGCGACGCCGAGTCAGGCACTAATGGTTCTCCTCGTAAACTACTTCTAGAAATCGACATGAGCCAGGCCTTGATCCACGATGAAAGTGGCATCTCACCACAGGTCATCGAGATAGAAGCGACGAAGGAAAACCTAACTACAAATAGATATGACTCCTCCTCAATCTCCTCGAAGAGCTTACCGGCAAACGGAGAAGCGCATCTGCATCTAAAAATGGGACTTAGGGACGATTGGGTCGGTTCTCCTAACGACAATGAAGTTTTCCATCAAGCACGTCATGACACAATCGAGACCCTTCCTATCAATGAGCCTACTGCTATGGGATCCAACAGGAGAAATTCACTGGAGGTCGTTAACAAGATACTAAATGACATCACACTAATAAATAAAGCACGAGGCGCCACAGCAAAAGACAGACTGGTCACTCCGATCCACGAACCCAGTGTCACCGAGGCCATTGAAGATATTGCAGATGTAATGAAGGAGACCTTGGGAGCTCCGCCTCTATCACAATGGAAAAACGCCCACGGGAAACGTAGGCGTATCGACCACAGCCTATCTCCTACGCTACCGTGTTCACAGAGAAAAGGCACACAAACCCCTCTACAGACTTTAATGAGACCAACAACACCCCCATCTAGGCATGGCGGTGCTCCCGAGATGAGACAATCACCCCCCCCTTCGTCATCATCGTCAGACTCTTCTTACTCAGAGTCACAGTACAACAAACCAAGGTGCCCCAAACCTCGAACACACCAATCCCCACAAAACAAGCATGAGGAGTTTTCCTCTGAACTAGTCGGATGTATAATGAAAGAGATTCAACCGCTTGTAATGTCTTCTCTTGCAATATCTATAGCTCAGTTCCTAAAACTATACGAGCAAGTAGATGGGAACCTCAGAGATCTGTCCACACTAGTTGCAATGATCAACTCAAAACTGGTAGGTCTGGACATGGAAATCACACTAACAAACCAAGTGCAACGAGACTCCAACAAAAGAACTGAGGCTTACCTGAATACTCTTCTGGATCAAAGGTAAAATAACGGATAGGAAAAAAAGTTACTGGCAGAAATCGCTAAAGAAGCACTCAACCTTCTAAAAACAAGGAAAACCCCACCAGAGTTTGCCAACGATGAACGCATTAGTATCCGTCTGGATTCTCAAGAGCTGACCTGCATGAACAACAAAACATGTCCTCAGGCGAGCACCAACCTGGAGCCCGATCTGAATAAACGGGTTTCTCCATCGCAACAATCCGAGAGCATCTCAATCGGAAGCCAAGAGGTGACTAGCCCTCTGCCACCACCTATAGATCTAACCAAAGATGATGCCACACAGCAGAAAAGTTTACATGAAGACATAAGATCGGAGGAGATAAGAAATCCTGAAGTACTTGATAACGCGACAAAAGTTATTTCACCTTGCATGCACCTACAGGATCAACTTAACAAGCCTTGCTTTCAAATAATCTTAGATAAAACGAGATCGACACTGAATCCAGCTTCCCTCGATCCACAAACACCAACTACCTCAACTGACATCGAGAAATGTGCCAGACTGCAAGATTGAGTCTCTGGCCATCTTGACACAGACTGAAAGGAACAATGGCATCTTTGCGATCTTCAAGCGAAACACTAATCAGACTACTGGGACACACTTAAATCAAACTAGTAAGCAACCTCAAATTAAAAAAAACAAAAATCAATGCACTAAGAACTCTCGACGTGGCAACAACTCCAGAAAGTTCTTACGTAACATAAAAACAGTAAATGTAACTGTAAATCAGAACATAAAACCTGTGGATCCAACCCCGACTAAAAAGAGCTCAGAAAAGGAGGTGACAGGCGAGCTTTCAGATCAAAAAAGTGAGGAATCTGACAAGGAAGCCGAACAAATGAACGAGCTGATAAATATGTCAACTTAAGAGGACACTGGCGAATTGGAGTCAATGGACCCTAAGATATCAATTGGGTCATCTTCAAGTCATAATGATCCCTCACAAGAGACAGAAAAAAGGAGTACAGAATTAAAACCAACATCTACATTGTTGTCTTCACATGTTACAATGCCACAAAGAATTTGTACAATGATCCCCAAGATCGCAAACACCGAAAAAGCCCTACCGGTGGAGGCTAGCTCTATCTTCCTCACTCTGACAGAAAGACAGGAAATGATGCTCAAGAAAAACGAGGTTAGAGAGTGTCAAAAGACAAAAGCACTCAAAAGCCTTCCCCAGCCAGATCGCAGGAATGAAAATCGAGAGCCTTATGCTGATGTTCGAAAATTTGCACCAAACAAGTGCTATGGGAAAGGACCTTCGGCGATCAAAGCTTCTGCCATAAAACAAGCGCCTTGCGAACATAAAGGAAGTGCCCCTCATCAAAATGAGTAGTTAGACAACAAAACTTCCATATCCATCTATAAAATAAAAAAAAGCCCTGAATAAAACAACTCAAAGCTAATGCCAACTAGAAAACTCGCCCCCGACAGTCAAGTTTGGCTCCTGGAACACCAGAGGATTTGTGCACTTTTACCAAGAGAGCTGCTTTCCAGGGTTGGATGTCGTGTGCCTTCAAGAGACGTGGCTGGACAACTGTCCTATCTCTGGAGAATATGAGATCGCATTCAATCCAGCTATCAAACAACTGATGGGTAGGCCCATGGCAGGCCTTATTACCATGGTCAAAAAAAGCTCTGGATATCAAATCCTCAATACTGAAAACGTGACTCCCTATATTCAGGCAACAACAATCGCACAAAGCAACGTAGGAAACAAGAAAATCCACATCCTGAATCTATACTGGAACCACAAGATAATAAGCGGCAATGGATATATAGACCAAGTTACAACTGTCATAGATGATTGGTTCGAAGCAGACGTTGGCGCTGATACTGTGATCTGTGGAGACTTGAATATGAACTGTCTAACATCAAACAACAAATCAAATCCAAATAACTCTAACAAAACACAACTCGCCAGTCAATGGGCAACAGAGATGGAGCTAAGAAACCTCATGCTGATGAACGGAAACTTAGCAGGTGATATTCCAGCTCAACCAACTTGTTCTAGAGGCACCCAACGATCGACCCTTGACTACTTTTATGTCAGTGAGAAAATACATCAACATGCAATATCACTAGTGGTGCACCCTATGACCAATAGTGATCATGACTTAGACATTCTGTCATGCATCTCAGCTTATGGAGCTAAATCCTCAACATGGAAATTCCCGGTAATGATTGAATCCAACAGGGTCAGACTGAAATTAAAGAAGACAGAGGTTAAAAACATACTAACCACTTACGTGGAAGAGCAAAAGGAGACTGAATATATCCATCTCTTAGACGATTTCAAAGAAAAACATCAAGATCCAAAGCTCGTGGCTTTGTTGTAAGACATAAATTTGATCTAGAGCTGAGAAAAAGAAAGAGAATTAAGAGCGCAAATAAGACATCTACCGAAAAACTGACTCCAATAGTTATCTAACTGCAAAAAGAGATTGCAAACAAAAGTACAAAAACTGGTTACGAACACACAAAGCAGATATGATGCAGAACGATTCAGAATACATAATGCAAAACAAAAATTCCTCTGATTTTTGGAAGATAATCAACAACGAGGGACCCCCGCAAATGGCATTACTGACAAATGCAATTACTGAAGCTGAGTGGATACAACACTTCTCGAAGCTGTACAGTAAAAGAACAACCGTAGTAGAGACATCATCATCTATCCTAGAAAAATGGAAGTTAGATTTTGATAAAAATGACATTGAGGAGATAATAAAAAGAGCTAGCTCCTCCAGAGCACCAGGCCCGGACGGTCTAACAAACCACACAATCAAAGAAAATCCAGAGCTGTGGGCGGAGCTATGCCACACGATGTTCAAAAGAATAGTAGCTAACTGTAAAAGCCCGGATTCATGGAAATGCACAATAATCATCCCAATTTTCAAGAAAGGGAATCGATCTGACCCGACAAACTACCGACCCATCGCGCTGCTAGATGTGCTAGGCAAAGTGTACGCGACTCTTCTACAACAACAACTTGTGAAATGGGCAGCTGACTCAAAACATCTGGACCCACGTCAAACTAGTTTTGTCAAGGGTGTAGGCTGCGCCTTGAATCTCCTCTTAATCAATCTCCTCAAAATGGAAGCCATAAGAACAAGAACCAAGGTGTACCTCGCACTGATAGACTTCTCACATGCCTCGACAGCATAGAGAGCTACTATGGGAGAAAATGAAGACGTGGGAATGTCCGGAAGATCTGATAGCGGCCAACAAAGAGCTCCACACTGGTACAAGCATCAAAATTCGCCTGGATCAAAACGGCACCCTATCCAAAGCGATAAACACCTTTTGCGGGGTTAAACAGGGTTGCCCACTGGCTGCTATAATATTCAACTTATTTTTATCGGACATTGGAGGAGCAATTGACAGCGTACCTTCCTTCTCTCCAAAAATACACGGAGCCCCACTAAGTTGGATGCTATATGCCGATGATCTAATATTGTTAGATGTAACACCTATAGGCCTACAGCGAAAGATTGACGCAGTGGACCTATATGTGAGAGCTAATGGCTTACAAATCAACAAAAAGAAGTGTGAGGTGCTAACACTGCAAAACTTGAAAACATCAAAGCACAAAAAACCTAAATGGCACTTGGGAAAAGAGTGGCTAAGTAACACAACAAACACAAGATACTTAGGCATGCAAATCAATTCAAGCCTGAACGACAGTCAATGGGAACAGGTAGCCAAAAGCAAATGCCGGCAATTTGCATGTCAAGCTAGCGTATTACACAAGAAATACGGAAAATTCGCAATAAAAACGGTAAGGAACTTCTACTGCCAAAAGCTAGTGCCGGCCGTGATCCTTGGCGCAGAAAACGCTCTCGGATGCTCTGCGGATGTCTGGTCCACCCTAGAAAACATCTTCTGGGTAAGAGTTTTGCAACTACCAAAGGGTACATCAACTGCATGTATCAGATACGAGCTAAACTTAATATCAATCAACGCACGAGTTAGCTGGAACCTGTTGAGCCTCTTCAGAAAGGTGACCATGAAGAAAGTGGCCTTGCAATTTGAAATACTACAAAATCCTAGCAAAGGAAATTCCAACTGTCTGCTGTCATTGTGGTACAAACGCTGTGAGGAAATTTTGGCTTTTTACGACATCGACCTAAAAATCCTACACGACAACCCGGATGCTGCAAAAACTAAGGTCTGGCGAATGGACTGGATCATGACTGGGAACTTAAGATCAGCTAACAATTTAATGAAGGAGGTGCCGTGTGAAGCAAGAAATCTAAACACTCTACAGTCTTATATCGAACTGTTCCCAGATAACGGCAGCAGAGCCCTGTTTCTACACTTCAGACTAAACGCATTTAAAACAAGAGAGTGGTCTAGAGAGCTACGCAAAACAGAAGAACTTAATGTAGCCTGTAGATTTTGCAATCAGAAGGAATAAACTTTAAAACATCTGACACTCCATTGCAAGAGTCTACATCGAGAGAGAACATTGACTTTAGGGCCTCATCTAACGAAATTTCAAACGCCACGTGCGGATGACTGGTGGCAAGCCCTGTTCGAAAGCCGGGAGAAACATCTGAACTATGCGTTAATTCGCTTCCTGAGCCTGTTGAAAAAACTACTGACATAACACCTAAAAAAGGGCAAAACTGTGAGACTGCATCAAAAAGGCTCTCAACTGGCGAAGGCTCGAATGCGACCTGCTATCTTATGATGTTAAGGTTTCAACAGACGAGAGTTACCTGGACATTTAAGGAGAGAAGAGAGAATAAATTGTAGTGTAATAACTGTTCTCCTTTTTTAAAGGCATTTTTGCCAATAAAAAAATAAAACAAAAAAAATAAATAACCACCGCTAGGTGGACTATCGGGTAGTGGACTCACCTCCCTAGCCTCATAGGAAAGTACTCCCCCCTTGGGAGAAGTGAGGAGTCTTGGCAAATCGTCACATAGCACTAGTTGCGCATTGATAGTCGAGTGGAACTTCAATCTCCTCTCTGCGTTACCACCAATTCCTGTCATCCTGCTGGTCCTCAGGAGGCTGCGGAATTTTGTGTCCACCATGATCCTGATGACCTCGGACTAGGCCTGAAGCAAATGGTACCAACAGCTTCTGGATATGTTCCTCTTTCCTGCTCAGTGCTGCCAGATAAGGGTGGTTCTGCTTTCCCAATTGGGGATGCTGGTCCGTCACTGAAGCCTAAAAAGCCTCATCCTTGCTTGGCTGCTGACGGACTATTGGTACTCCTTGATGCCATGAGGTCCTCTATTATGTCCATCTATGCCTACAAGTGGTTGACATTTGTTCTTGGTTCTGAGACCAAGGTTTAGACACGTTGCTCTTTCCAACCTCTTCTGTGCTTGAGTTTTGGCTCCTTGGCCCAGCAGGGGCTTCAGATTGGCTCTGTGAAGGGCTACCTGGCTGGTGCTTCAGTCTTTAAGATAACCTTCCAAGGTAGGCTCATTCTTCCCACTCCTCACTGTCATGCAGGTTTTGCTGGGACTATTTAACCAGTTTCCCCTGACGCCAGTTTATTGTTCCTGCATGGGATTTGACCCTTGCTCTTACATTCCTTATGGATGTATCGTGTAAGCCTTTGCATTCATGTTCCTTGCTATTCCTCTCTTTGGAGGTTATTTTCCAGGTTGCTGTCACTTTGGCTAGGTAGGTAACAGAGATCCATAGTTTATCTGCTAAACCTCCCCTCCTTTTTTTGTCCAAGGAGATGGTTACTCTGAGGGTGAGACCTACATTCCTTCCCACGTTGTGTTGGATTTCCATCTCTCCGGGAGACCCATCTTCCGTCCGGTTTTCTTTCCTTCTGTGACAAAATGCTATCTGGGAGGGTGGAATAACTGATTTGTTTTTATATTAATGAAGATTGCCTAGGCTTACAGCACAAGGGACTCTATCTTCTATTAAAGACACAGAGGTCAGCATTATGCTTCAACTTTCTTTATTGCCACTCTCAAGCAGCCTTAAAATGTAAACGTTTTTTTCTTTCTTCAAAACATAAAAAAAAAACATCTTTTCAGGGGACTACAAAACTCAAAAGTTCACTGCTCTTTTGTAGTCCAGAACAGTGCTACAGTCCACCAATCCTGGCTCAGCTTCCCCTGTGAGGCATATCCTGCCCGGTTCCCTTCCTCTTTCTTTTGATTACTTGAAACCTATCACCGGCTGATCACATACAGAGCAAACTAAGTCCTTTGATGGGGCACCGGCTCCAGGGAACACTCTTTGAAAAGACGGCACTAAAGACTAGAATAAACATCTTCTCCAACGTCTCCCCCAACTCAACCTTGATCCCTGCATCAAATATTATTCTGCTCGTCACCTGAGAAGATGGGAAGAAACAATATATTGAGGGTGGGAAAAAACGCCATGTGCATAAACAACAAATGCACCGCAATCACTTTAACATGATACATTACAATTGCACCAATGAAATCCCGGGTGGGATAATGCTCACCTCTATGTCTTTAATAGAATCAAGACTCCCTTGTGCTGTAAGCCTAGGGAACCTTAATTCTATGTCAAGACCGGAGGCAAGCATTATGCTTGTTCAAAGCTGCCTAACAGTCGCAGCAACTTCTGAAAATGGCTCAAAATAAATACTCAGAAATGTTGCATCGGAAGACCAATCAGCTGCACTTAAGATATCCTGCAAGGACATCTGCCTAGATTCGCGCCTACAGGTATGTTATAAATGACATATCATATCACTCCTGCCGCGAAAGCTTTAGAAGCCATTGCCCCTCTAGCCGAATGCGCTCTGAAAACACTCGGGCCTATTCTTGCTAACTCCATGATTTCTCTGACCCACCTGGCTATTGTGGCTGAAGCTATGACGTGAAAGGATTTCCTGCATGCTATTAGCAACTGGTGTACTCCCGCAGGTCTGACTCCTTCTGTTGCCTTCTCGTAGTCCTTGATGCACTGTGTTATGCATAACTTGGGGTTATTCCACAGCAGATCCCATCTCTGCCCGAAACTCTGCAGGCTAGTAGATGAAGGCACCCTATGCTGACTAACGGGTGCTCTTGGCCGGATGGACAGACTCAGGAGAAGATCTCGTTGGAACTGAATAATTCTCAGAAAATCTGAGGAAAGTTCCATCATCACTGGAAACCATGCTTGGGACTTCCAAAGGGGCACTATCACTACTAGTCCACCCCTTCCATGCATACTTTTGCTAACACTCTGGTCAACATGATGAGTTTCATCTCCTCCTCGGACCATTGGCCTCCTGTCTGTACATCTCTGCATCTGGCCCCCCAGCCGGCCCTGCTTGCATCGGATTCTATTACTAAGCCGGGAGCATCCCTGAAAATTGCTTGGCTGTTCCAAGCCTCTATGTTCTGCAACCACTGGGTCAACTCTACTCTTGCTTCCTCGTCCAGCCGCTCCAATTGGTGATACCCTACACTGCTTGGGAGGTGGCCGATTGTCAGCCTTCGTAACACTTTGTAATGCAGTGGCCCGGGTAGTAATGCCTGATTGGACGAAGCTAGAAACCCCACCACACTGGCTAGATTCCAAAGCAAAATGCTAGTCTCCTTGAGAACTGCTCCCAGTTCTTTCCTGACTGACCTCATTTTCTGGGTCACCAGCTCTAAGACTGCCTTCTTTGTGTCTATTACAAAGCCCAGAAATTCCAACCGCTGATGGGGCTCTAGTTCGGACTTGTCCTGATTGATCAGAAACCCTAACAAAGCAAGTAGCACCCTCACCTATCGCACTTGTTCTCATAAGGCAATTCTCTCTTGTGCTAGGATGTCATCTAGAAACACTATTACGCGTAGCCCTCTGTCCCTGATCTTCGCTGCTACTGGCCTCATCACCTTCATAAACGCCCACGCTGCAGAAGCCAGTCCGAAGGGAAGGCATCTGATTTGCCAGCCCTCTCCCTTTCATCGGAATTGCAAAAATCTACAGTGCTCCGCCGGTATAGGAATTGTCAGATAGGCTAGTGAGACTAGGTCTGAAAGATGCCTATCGCCCCGCAAGTTCCGAAGGAGGCGAATGCTCTCCATTTTGAAGTGCCTGTAGATCAACCACCCATTGAGTTCCTTCAAATTGATTACTGTCCTCAACTTCCCTTTCCTGTGCACCAGAAACATATTGCTGAAAAACCCTGGTCCGTCTACTGAACTCCGCTATATCGATTGTTTGCTGCATAGGCTGGATATTCCTGCATGCAACAGTGTTGCCTCGTCTTGCGCCAGCTGAATGGGTCGAGGTTCTGTCATCGCCTGTAAAACCACGAGTCGCCTGACAACTCCTGTCACTTTCCTATAATTAACTCGTCCTGCCCCCTACCACTGGAACCTGATCGCTTTGCGCACTTACCCCTAGATGTACTGTTCTACCAATACACTCCTCACCATCTGAGACCTATTGAATGTCGGCTCTTGGTGGGAAAGAAGGCGTCTTGCGCCTCGATTCCCAGTATTGGACCCTGAGTGCCTGAGACAAACCCGCTGCAAGTTGAAACGACTGGTCGATCGGCCTCTATTGCGACCTGTCCCGGCAAAAACTCTTCCAGCAAATATTTTCTGTTGGACGACTGCCACACGTGCTGCAAACCTTGTCATTTCCTTCCCAAAGGCATCACCGAAGAGCATGCCCTGCGCACCTTCACCAGCCTCATAGGTGCTATATTGCCCAATTTGCTGTCAATTTTCAAGAGTAAACTTCTACTTTTAGAGGATGGTGCACAGTTGACATTACCGAGAAGGCAAACTGCTTGCTTAGCCCAGCTGGCTAAAATGTGAGCATCTACAGGCTCTCCCGTGTCCTTCGACCTTTCTGCCAGTTCCCATTATTTTAGCAATTGGGCCAGCTAGATCCAGCAACTTATCTTGATGTTTCCAGGCCCGGGCAACTCCTTGTCTGTCGTCTGTAGTTGCCTTTGTGACGAAGGTCACCATTTTTTCATCCAGCTCCGGTGTGTCTGTAACTTTACTGGATAATTCTGGCCTGGGACACTCTGCCCTCATCCAGTATCTTACTTCTTTCTCCAGAGGTTTTCTTATTCGCTGGGCCATGTATAGAGCCACTTTAGGCGAGAGCACCCAGTCCATGGCCTTGGGATAGCTAATAGCCTCGGTCGAACATGTCTACATTTTCTCCTTCATTTCCATCAATCGGGGCTGTTGTAGTCTCCTTGTACAGGCTCTACTTGCTGGGGGTTCTCTTTGCGCAGCCTGTGCCCTTGTGATTTACTCCTCTTCTTCCTCCTCATCACCTTCAGGCGAGAAGTCTCTGGCATTCGTCCCCTATGTTTTTCACCCCTGGAGCAGGAGGCAGGGGGTAGGAGATTTGGCACAGCCGATTTCATAAGAAATGCGCTTTTTAATTTACTGAAAGCGTTGGCAACTTCACAGGGCTTTGTATGTCCCTCATCGACATGGCCCGGAGGGGCAGAAGAGATAAGCCTCTTCCGGTTTGTATTGTTCCCCTTACTTTCAACCCCTCTTTTGGGGTATATTGCAGAGGTGCCCTCACCTGCACTGCTTGCCCTCCTTTTCCAGGGCTCTCTTTCCGGCACTTTGGCCTTCTTGCTGGCTACTAGTGATTCCAATGCACTCTTCAATTGGCCTGACCCCTTGAGAGACCGCCAAAATGAAAGAATCAACTAGCACCCTCTTAAAACTGAGGGATACATATTTGTCCTCTTCAGGGATATCTTCCACCTCCTCTCCCTCACTAGATTCTGGGGAAGATCTTAGGGGCTCCACGAGAATGTTGCCTTTATGTCTCTGACAATGTTAAGATTACTAATAGTAAGCTACTATCTCTGTAGCTGTTGTGCCACTGCTTGAACTAAGCAATCTGCTTCTGTTGGAGGGTCGCTGGGAATGTATACATTGCTGAATACATATAAGCCCCATATGGAGCGTGTGACACAGGTATTGTTTTTCTTCTAAATCTCTGTGCAACCCGTTGCAGCGTTTCTCAAGAATTAACGCTATTGAGTAAATCATGCGCTGCTGTTGCGGTCCGTGTACTCGACCGTTATAATGAGCTGTGACAAGCTGCTGGCTGCAATGTGTACGCGAGCCAATGCTCAGCACAGGTGGACACGTGAAACCATCCCTTTTCCTCACGATCCGAGTGCCTGCCTGGACGCATGCCGCTAGGGAAGGCAAAAACATGTATACAGAGAACGTGGAACTGTGAGCGGCTCCGGTTGGTTCCCGTTTCTATTCATGACCACTCGCCCACTTTGACACGATGAAAGAACGCCCTCCCTACTTTCACACTTAATGTAAACGCTTGCATGCTCTCGCATAAAGTCAATTAGTACTTCCAAATAAACTATGAAACGTCACTGAACTCATATGAGTTACTAACAGTATTCACTTAGCCTGATTCACAAAAGCGTTTTTTAATGGCGCACTCCCATTGGAAAACGTTCTGTGAATCAGGCCCTTAATCTCTTCAGAACAAACATAGCATAACACCTGAGAAAAACACGATAGAAATGAAAAAAATAGACTTATCTGCCGTGAGAGCAGCCAAAGGAAGAGGAAGGGGTAGGGACCCAGGCAGGATGTGCCTCATAGGGGAAGCTGAACCTGGATTGGTGGCCTGTAGGACACTTATGGACTACAAAAGAGCAGTGGACTTTGGGGTTTTGTACTACCCTGAAAAGTTTTTTGTTTTTGTGACAGTTTTAAAGAAAATAAAGTTCATATTTAAAGGCAGAACGAAAGGTTGAAGCATAATGCTTCCCTCCAGTCTTGATATATATAAAGCTGAATGTATGTATGTGTGTACGGCTATACAAATCCACACTGTCGAACCCACTGCTACCAAATTTTGCATAGATTCCTCATTTGTCTGGGGCAGGATTGTAGTCTGTTTGGATGCAAAAAATGTACTCCGTAGACACCCTCGTTTACTGATGCTTACCCCAATTCACTACAGTAGGTTCTAGAAGGAAGCAAAATTTAGAAAAATGTCTGAAGCTAACTGTTCGATGTGTTGGTTATTCCTGTGAAATCTATTACTACTGTATACCGTTCAAAATTGTTTATTAAAGCATTATAAAGGGAATTACAAAAAAAAATGTTTTATCACGCCACTCCAAATATGGGAAATGTCAAGGTTACAGTTTTACTTAAGTTCATTGACAAGAAGATAGCACACTTACTCAGTCTTTTTTGGACATGTTCTCAAATGTGCTGAAGCCATTGAGTGACTGAAACATGTGGCACAAAAACGAACATCACTTGGAAAAGCTCCATCTGATGCAAAGCGGAAATTAATATCAAGAGCTTTTCAACCACCACAACAACAAACAGCAGCCCGACTTGCCGACCAGTTGACAAAAGCAACTTTCTCCAGGGCAAATGAGATGCCAGAACAAACTGAAGCAAGACTTGCTAACATGAGGACAAGAGTAACATCCTCCAGGGCACCTGAGACACCACTCGATCAGGACACGGGCAATGCCGGGTAGTCCATTATAATGAAAAGCAGCATTCAAAATAATTACAACAGCTAGACCTCTTAGTGTTAAATGTAAACTAATGAAAATACAGAATTCTCCTATGAGCTCAATTAGTACAAATTAATGTCTTTCAACCCAATGTTCTGCTTTTAATAAGTTTAATCAATATACACAAAATCAGCCTTTTCCAAATTTCTTCTTGTCCAACACACAGTGGGTTATCCTGATATTACAACCCCCTGATATGAGTTTCTTCCGGGCTATGTAAATTGGTACACTACATCCATTTGAATTTATACATGTATTGAGTTCATACAACATAAAGTATCCAATAGTATCCTTTTTTTTAATCATTTATTTATAATTTGTCATTATAGACTTAACAAACATGAAACAATATAACATAATAAAGGGCTGAGAACATAGGACATAACACCCTAGTAATACAGTAAAGCTAGTGCACTCATAGTGTTGAATCTCCAGTATGAACAGTGCCCCAATTAAAGTGGCACTTATGGCCCGTCATCTAGTCTTTGCAGCAATGAATTATCAGGTTTGGTGAGCAGATTGTAGTACAAAAATAGAAAGAAAATCCAGGACATTGCGCCCAATAGAATGAATACGTGTTTATTATTAGTTTGGCCCTTTGGTGATAACACGTGTTTCGGCCCTTCCTGGCCTTTCTCTTAAACATAATAAACACGTATTCATTCTATTGGGCGCAATGTCCTGGATTTTCTTTCTATTTTTGTACTACTGTGTATGACGGGTTTTTCCTTGGCTTACCGTCAATCCAGTGACCTGCGACTATACTGGAATATGAACATGTGGAATCGGGGGTCTCAAATCCCCATTCCGCAGTAGATTTACCTGCTAAAAGCAATTGAATTACTCTAGCTACAAGTGTCGAATTACGAGTCGCCGACCAGACCAGCTGTACTTATAAGCCTGCCTCTTATGTAAAATTTGGTGAGTAGATGTTGTCGGTAAGGAGCCCATTTATCCAAGGGCCAAGCTCTAAGTCGTCTAGTGCGTATGAAAGCAGACTACATGTCGTAACAATAGGCCACATCTGCCAGCCCAACTTCGACACTCTTCTTCGAGCTAGTATTATCATAAGGCCTATAGATTTCCGAGCAAATCCAGGCCCAGATGGAGTATGACCCAGAAGGGCAATCATTGGGCTTATCTCTGTTATCCCTGACTATTTGTGCAATAACTTCAAACACCTTTTCTCAAAATTCCAGGATTCTTGGGCAGAGCCATGCCAGATGAATTAAGTCAGCTTCTGGCTTCTTAAACCTGAGGCAATCATGCGATAATGCCGGGTAAAATACGTGCAGGGGTAATGGCGTGTGGTATGCTTGATGGACAAATTATTTAAACTGTATCAGCTTGTATCTGGCATTCATTGAAACATTTTTCTTTTGATCCAAAATATATCTCCACACTTCGTCCCCGATCGTTTGATTAATACTACTCTCACATCTGCGCTTGGAAGGGCTACTAACGGCGGTCGGCTCCGGCTATAGTTTGTCATATAAATGGAAACCAAATGCCCCTCACCCTGTGCAGTAATGATCTCATGAAGAAGAGTGAATGTAGGGTATGTTGGAACCTTTGTCCAGAATTATTTCCTAAGCCTGTAATAAATAAAGATGTCCAGTGATGATATGCCACCCTTTGTCTTTAGATCTTCCAAAGGGAGAAACCCATCTTCAGGATAATAGTTGGCAAATGTGTGCAACCCAACTCGTGTCGCCAAATCCACTTTCTCATGTGGTATCCCCATCCCGCAACATACTTCACCTGTCTGTGATCTATCCTCTTACGGCAGCTACTCAGGTATTTCAAGATTGAAATGGTTTATGATGGGAATGGGAGCATGTTAGATACTTGGGTATTGAAAATGTGAGGAACCCTGAGCTTTTGCTGAGGGAAAACTATGGTACTGCCATAAATAATCTTAAACCAGTACAGAAGTGGCAGGGGCTACCACTCTCTGATGGTTGTGCTGATCAAAATGGTGGTGTATGGTCTGGGCAGGTAAGCAGGTCAGAGTGAAATGGGAAATGTTAACTTCTCCCCTGGCTGGGGGGCGGGACTTGCCTTCCTGATTTTGAACGATATAATCTTGCGACACAAGCTCATTACCTCTCATACTGGTATCATCCATGTCCTGATAAACATGTGGAGCTGGTACTTGCCAGCTCACCTCGGGTGCCGGTTCCTTCCGTCTCACACTTGGTGCCGAAAACTCTATCGGCACCGACTGCAAAGCGATCGGCGTCATCGATATTTTCCGCAACGCTGATGACAACAACCAGGGAGGCTTCGACCCTACATACTCAGGGGCTGGACGAACTGACTTTTTCATCGACCACACAGTGGCACTGGCTGAAGGTCTTCATGAGGCCAGTGGGCTCGACACATCCCCAGATGTAGAAACGCAGCAGGTCCACCCTTATGGTCACACGACTGCCAAGTACAGGGCATTGGTTGACAGGATGGTGGATACCCTGGGGTGGGTGCGGGTCCCAGACCTGTATCTCCCTACTGTGGTGATCTGGCAGACCTGGTTCACTCTGCTGCCAGGCACTGCCACAAAGATGATGATTTGGAACTTCTTCTTACTTCTCTTTTGAAAAGCTAGGGGCTTGATGATAACTCCTAACTGGAAGGAAAGAAAAAAAACTCATAACTGAGAATTCCTTCACTTTATGGCTCTCATGCAAGTGTGTTTTTTGCTCTCTGAGCTGCTCGTATGATTTGTTGCTCTGTTACTTTCATGTACTTCTAAAACCCTTTGTGTGTCCCCACCAGCCGGCCTGTGTGCTCCTGTACCTTCAGGAATCTTCCTGGCAGGTTCCCGGTCTGTCCTGGGGTCTGACGTTGGGTTTTATTTTATTTATTTATTGGGTATTTATACTGTGCCTATACAGCAAAATGGTGTTTCAAGGCGCATCAAGACAAGGGGGGGGTGTACAGGGAGATAAAAAAAACAATAATGTTCCTACTAGTCTTCAGACATTTGGATCGTGCAAGTGCAGTAACAAGAAAGCAGGGGGGGGTGAGTTGAAGGTTGGGGATGAACAGGGAAGAAGACCAACAATGTTCCTACTAGGTCATGAGACAATTCAGAGCGTGCATGTGCAGAGGAGGAGAAGTGCAGCACTGGGAGAAAAGGGTAATGCTCAGGGGGGAGAGAGGAGAGGGATACATTAAGTGCAAGTGAACAGGTTCAATTGCACTTCTGAAGAGAGGGTGCACAAGGGAGTGCATGAGGAGTAACGGGAAGGAGCCAGTGGCCAAGGAGTGATTGCAGAATCAGCCAAGGCTGGAGCAAGGGTGGAAATATTGTCCTTGATAGTTCTGGAGGAGGAGGGGAGCCCCTGTTTAGATGCGACTTTCATAGAGCAGATTTATCTAGAGACCTCATCAGATGCTATGGGAGAGAAGAGGAAAGTAGGAGGGAAGTGGACAGGGGGGCCAAGGGAGGCCTGAGAGTGGGTGAGGGAGAAGCATGTCACCAGCTTCCACACAACAGCAATGTGTAACCATCTAGATTAAAGTGTCCACGGTAAAGGGAAAAAAGCCTAGGTTTCAACACACAGCAGAAAAAGCAAAACACCTAGATGCGAGTTTCCTGGATAGGGCCTAAGTGCGTGATATGGACAACATGCAATTGTGGGTGATGTGCAGCAGAGTAAAGTATTTTGATAAAAGGCGTAATAAGAGAGGAGGGACAGTTAAATAAGGAGCAGTAATGGCTGTTCTCCCTGCCCGCACCATACCTACCTTGTCAGTTGCTGCTGTTTGACCGCTGCGCTGCATGCTCCACCAGCGAACACAGGCAAACACAGTCTGGAGCTGCTACTGAAGGAGCAGCCCTTTGCCTCGGGGCCCTTCGTTGGAGCCCTGGGGGCTGTTCTAATGAGGAGGTCGGCAGCCAATGGGGATATAGGTGAGGGTTACGGGGATGGGAAAAAGAGCCCAACAAGGATGCGGGCATAGGAGGGGGAGTTGAGCACAGGAGCACGGAAAAGAAGAAGAAAAAGCAACAGCAAGGACAAATAGGCTGAAGGGGGTCATTGGACACAAGGGAAGGGGTCTCCACTTACCTGCACTCTGGGATGGAAATGGAGTGCAGGGGGGCCTGCAGAAGGAAGAACTCTTTCAGAAGCGATGTTGGCTGCCAATGGGGGTTGTTCCTGTCTTCTGCGCACCGGCTTTGCTGCGATCGCTTTGTAGCCTCTGGCTCTCTGCAGGTCTCGCGCCTGCTTCAGATCACGTGGTCCACCCTCTTCCTTCTGCCAGACTTTTTGCTTCACCAGTTTCTGGAGGAGTCCTTCAGCGTCAGACTCCTTAGATTTTTCAGTCCCCCTGACCGCATCTTGCTGTGCCACCTCTTTGTGCTCCGTCACCCAAACCACTTCCGAGGTCACAGCTCCTCCAGGGATGGCTTGACTCTATATTTAGTCCTTCTTGCCTGTCTGTGTCCAAATCTTTCATGTTCTTTCTATGTTGACTAGAACGCTCAACTCTGTTCCACTGGGCATTCTTCATTGCTCTGCACCTCTTCCTCGTCTCAGTCCTTATCAGACAAAGTCTTCCTAAGATAGTCTATGTACGTCTTCGTCTCAGTATAGTTTAACCCTATAGCCCTACACATGTACATGGGTTGGTTAGGGACGATATTGGGATGTACAGGGTAGGGGGGTTTAGGAGAGGTTGGGTGAAGCTGAACATGCGACGTTCTCCCTAGTAGTTCTTGCCGGCCCCAGAGGGAGAGTCTCTCCCCATGAGATCCTCCCGCTGTGTACCACCCCCAGTGGACTGTTGGGTAGCAGCCTCACCTCCCTGGCCTCATCGGAAGGGGCTCCCCCTGGGGAGAAGTGACAGCATCTATAGTCTCTGACCCAACCCTGCTGCCACATAAGCCACCCACTCACCCTTCCTCATTTGGAAAGTGATACTCTTCTTATGACTAATATTGGCTTCAGTAATACCACTTTAAAAAAATATGAGATTGCATTTACTCTGCCGGGAGACTGAACAGGTATAAGAATGTGAGTTGTTGGTCTCTTGGCAAGCTCCCTGTTCCCAGCTATCCCTATGATGTGTTTGGCGAGCTTTGTCACCCCTCCCCTCTGCCCAGGACCTCTCTCGTAACCTCAATGGCCAAGGGGGCTTGACTTCAAAACTTTATTTCCAAGAGGGCTTGGCATACAAAAGCTTGAAGACCACTGCTTTAGCCAAATTCACTAGCTATGGCATTATGACAAAATGGCTATTGCTCTACAGGAGTGCATGGATGAGCAGCAACTAAAGTGCATACATAGCCCAACACCACTACTAAACAGCAGTTATCTCAATGATAAAGGTAAAATGGTCTACCTCGTTCGCCCCTCTTTGGGTAGCAAACACTGAGGGCAGTCTTCAGAAAGGGTGAGCTAGCACAGAAGCATCCAAAACTGCTATAGTACAGTGGTACCAACATTTAAAAAAATGTCCACTGAAAGTTTGATAAAAATACAAAACTTCAAACTAAAGTACATACAACTAATAAACAAAAACACTAAATAAAACACCACTGTAACGGAAAAAAATGAGAATGCAGACTTTGGAATAAAGAGGCACTCTCGGTTTGAAGACAGAGTCAGATGGGCAAGAATGTAAGCAGCAAATGTTCAAGTTCAAGTTCACTGTGATTGTCTTTAAAAGGTTAAGGCGTGGAGTCTTAATTGTCAATTATAGGGCCATTTAAGTCAAGCCAGGTGCAAAGGACCAGTTCAAATACCTTCTGGATGCTCAGCAGCGTTGATCCAGGCTTCTTGGAGCTTTCTGGGGTGGTCTTTGAAATGGCTCCTTTGTTCCCAGTGGTTCTAGTTCTAGATCACCATGTCAGGAAGGGCTCAATCTTCCATGAGTGGGAGTTATGCCATTTGATTCTTGCGGAAATCCTCAACCTTTGGGAAACTCCTCAAGTGGAACTGTTCATCTCCAGTGTCAACAGATTGTGTGTTCTGTTCTCCAGGGAATTTGCCCTGAGAGGAGTACTGGGGGATGCACTTCTGGTGGCTTTGGACCTCAATCACCTTTGCGCTTTCCCACCGATTACCTGTCATCCCGCTGGTTCTCAGGAAGTTACAGAGATTTGTGACCACAATGTCCCTAACTACTTTGGGTGTGGCTTGGTTGATCTGGTACTTGGATCAACACCTCGAATTGACAATTTTTCTTCGTCAACGCCTCCTGAAGAGAGCCGATCTTCTCTCACAGTCGGATCAGGGCAAGTTCTACATCCCAATCACAGCACTCTCAACCTCCACGCCTCCAAGCTTAGTTATATGGAGTAAACCTTACCGAGAGGGGCGTCGCCTGGTGCTCATGGCGTGAGGAGGCAGAAACGCCGAGCTCCGGCTGAGTCACCATAATCTCACCCTGCAAAGGTGTTTAGCAATCACCATCATCTTACAGAAACTAGTCCAGTGGAAGAGGAAGCGATACCTGACAAAGCGCTCACAATCCCGAGGAGAATCGGAACGGGCATACCTTGGAATTCCGTCCAACCAACACCTCCCTCCCCTTCCGTAAACACACCCAAAATTGCGGACGGGGCTGCGCACCTCTGCCGACGGGAGTAAGAGAGTCACTCCTGACGCACGGAGGCAAGCTGACCCGGGGCTGCAGCTGCGGCGCGCCACGAGCCAACGCAATGAGGAGGAGGAAGGTACACAGGTCCTGCCACACCACCAAGGGACGAGCGGAAGCACCCTGGCTCCCGGGCTGCCCAGCAGAAAATCACGGCAACTAGGGCAACGCTGAACGCTGGAACCCAGTGCACCTCAACACACCCACATGAGAACATGGTGAAAGGACTCCTAAAACCGGTCAACGCAGCTCGAAAACGAGGATCGGGAGCGCGAGGCACACACTCGGCCACCCCGAGCACAACGTGGCTGAGCGGTACACTCGCGGAAGACGGACACATTGTGTGGCCCACACCGGCACTGCTCAGGCCTGGCGAGCCGCAGCAGAAGGAGAAAACGAGGGGACCGTGAACCAAGCCATATCGGACTAATCCTACAGCATCACCCCAAAGAAGAGGACCCAGGGGCAGTGGAACAACGGCCCAGCAAAGCGTTAACAATCCCGAGCAGAATAAAACCTGAGGAAGCCAAGAAAATCTTCCCGCACCTGCACCTCCCCCCCCCCCGTAAGCACAATCAAGCTGGCAGATGCGGCTAAGTGTCCCCATCACTGAGGGGAGTTAAGTGGGATGCGACTGAGGCACTGAGGGGGAAACCGCCCGGAGGCCGCTGACTCGGCCCACCTATGGAACTCTAAGTCCAGAGCGGAGACGAGTTGGAATGCGCCCAGATCATATCGCAGCACCGGAGGCCACAAAGGGGCAACCTGACTCCCGAGAAGCCCAGCTGCACTCCGAGGAGTCGAGGTAGACCGGAGCAACAGCTGGCGCCGGGAACCGAAGTAACCCAACATCCACACAAGGAGCAGTGGGACAGATCGGACACCAGCAAGCAGCACAGAACAAGAGCAAGGACCGGGAGTGCGGGGCACACGCCCAGCCACCCCGAACACTAATCGGCTACAAGAAGACGCAAACTGGAGACGGACGTACCGCGGTGCACGCACCAGGCACCTACAAGAACAAGGTGAGCCGCAATTGAATGGGACATTGGGGGGCACACAGGTGAAGCAAACTCGGATTAACCATGTACCTTAGCGAGCATACCGAAGACGGGAGGGGGGGGAAAATGCATTCCAACAGGGACCCAAGATTAAAAGAACCTAAGCAGTAACTCAACACCCAAACCATTGAGCTACTCCGTGAAACACAGCAAGTGAACCTAATCAAATTGCACTTCCACTGAGGAAATAACTCAATAGATAGAAACGGTCACACTAAAGCCAGATAAGCTAACCTGTATCAGCCCAAACCCGTTGTCCCCCATAACTTCGTACCATAGCAGTGCCTACACCGCAAAGACACCACAAGATACTGCATGTTCGAAGGACGACACTACAAGAGAACCCTCCCTACCAAGCCCCTGACTAGGGGAGTAAAGAGAAGGGGAAGCTTGAGCTCCATCGCACCCACTAATAAACACGCACAGACTACAGTGTAAGCAAAATAAGGCCATAACTGGCGCTCCATCCAAAAACAAAACAAAAACTAACAGCGCCAAACCAATACTCACACCCAAATAAGGGCACCACGAGACATCACAGTGTCCTCATCAAGAAGCAAGAGGAAGGCAGCCACAATGGACCCTTTCGTCACAACCAAACCTCCTCCCCCAACACACACAGCAAGCGCCGGCAGAGCTCACCAGCCGACTGTGGACGAGAATGGCAAGGACAATCAAGTACTGGAAGCTATAGCTGCGTTAAGAACATTCATAGATACCAAAATAGATGAGGTGAAATCCGACATACAACTCATGCACCAAGACGCCCGCAACCTTGCGGAAAGAGTCACCAACATAGAGTCGACTTTCCAAGAGACAACACACAACACCTCAGCCCTAAGAACCCGAATGACCGAACTGGAAAGGAAAGTGGCCACATTAGAAGCAAGGTCCGAAGAAGCAGAAGGGCGCGCAAGGCGCAACAACATAAGGATTCTTGGGGTACCCGAAGGAATGGAGGCTTCGAACCCAACCGCATACGTGGACCCCTAATACAGCAAGACATTTGAACAGTTAAACTGACACAAGGCTTTGCCGTCGAACGAGCACACCGGTCCCTCCAAAAGAAACCACCACCAGGCTCATATCCACGCCCTATAATAGCGAAGATCGTTAATTTCTGAGATAGGGAGACAATACTGAAACACTCGAGGGAGGGAGGAGTGATAAAAAGTGATAACTCCAAGATCACCTTCTATCCAGACTACACACCATCGGTACCAAGGGCAAGGAACTCATTCGTCCCAATTAAGGCCAGATTGAGACAATTGAACCTAAAGTACATGTTACTGTACCCATCTAGGTTGAAGGTGATCCATAAAGGCCGAGCAATATTCTTGGAAACCCCGAAGGCCACCAATATATGTATGGAACACAATAACTTAGCGGAGGAGCAGGCCACGTCCTCCCAAGAAAATCCAGGCTGAACCCAAGGAATATGCTAGGTCCATGGCCACTTCTCCCTTCGCGACACCGCTGGTGGACCAGCACACTAGATTGACGGCAACACCAAGTAAACATGAGTTAGCAGAAGGATTATGTGACTCGCTCTGCCTCTCCCGACTGAGCACACAGCGCTAACCCACGAACAGATCAGTGCAGGCCTGTTGCTAGCACGACCCTACTCGCGCCCGAAACCTGGGATGGGACCAGACTGCGCGAGGGCTCCTGAGCACTGCACAATGGTAGCAGTCGCTGGACGCACCAGTTTTAGTTCTGTTCTTTTTTATGTTGTTGGTTACACTGTCTTCCTGTCTCCAAAAGCCAGAGAGATACAGCACATGAAAAACTCAAGTCTCAGGAACAACGAAAGAGAAACACTAGAGTTGGAGCTCGAGTACTGGAAACTACGACCACCCCGAGGACACAACCTCGGATGGACCAGAGAAACCAACATGAACCGACAATGGCTGCACAACTCAAAGTAATGACATGGAACGTGAAGGGGATGGGTTCATACCTACGGAGGAACAGAATCCAATCTTTCTTACGAAGGAAGAAAGTCTTGATCGCACTGCTACAGGAGACCCATCTCACGTCAGAAGCCATGAATAAGCTGATAGAATGCTGGCAGGGTCTCGAGAGTGGAGCACCCTACAGTAAATATGCATGAGGAGTATTCACATGGGTGAGTCCAGAAGTGCCATTCCAACCACTGGGAGTGGAAGCAGACAATAATATGGGGCACAATAGAAAACACCAAAATATGCATAGTGAAATCCTACTTCCCCCATCATGGCATACCCACGCATCTCAGGCAACTATGCAACAGAATGTCACATCATAGAGATGGAACCTTCATATGGGGGTAGGGGGGATTTCAACTGTGTGAAAGATGCAGTGATGGACAGGTCTGACCCACCGCAACTATCAAACACTGCCACCTCACTAGCGCTCAACACTATGGTGGAACAACTGGAACTAATAGACATCTGGACAGAACTACACCCCACAGACAGATGTTATTCCTACTACTCATCCCCTCACAAACTGCACACCAGAATAGACTATCTGTTCATCGATAAAAAGCAACAGACACAAGTGGAATCAGCAGACTACCTGGACAGTTCAATCTATGATCACTCCCCCTTACTCATGCAACTAAAACTGAGGGGCCCCAAACCCCCATCCCGATGTGGCGATTGCCCACCGAAGCCCTGACTGACCAGGCATTCAAGGAAAACCTGGGAGAAAAACTAGAGGAGTTCATAAGCATTAACACGGGAACTGTGGACAGATGGAACACACTATGGGAAGCCATGAAAGTGGTGACACGAGGAGAAATTATAGCAGGTGCGGGGGGTTTCAGGAAACAACTGAGGAGAGAACTGGAAGACAAGGAGGAGGAGATAAAACAGCCAAATCACCAAGGCCAAAGAGGAAAAACTAAGGAAGATCAGAAACGAATGCCAGCTAGCTTGGGAGAGACTATCCAAATTCGGCTTTACAACACGTACTTCTAGAGCACACACAGAAGCCGACAAACCAGGCAGATTACTAGCCTGGCTATGCAAAAGCGAACAACCGAAGCATCTGCCGACAGAAATCAAAGATGAACACGGAATAACACACAAGACCCAGCAGGCGATAAATAACACTTTCTCAGAATTATACGCCAATTTATACGCCCATGACACAGAAGTCCCAATAGAAGACATCAGGGACACCTTAGAAGAGATAGGACTCCCCAAGCTAACCACTGAACAGAGAGAGATGCTAGAGGAGGCGATTACCAAGGAAGACATAACAGAGGCAATCAGGTCACTAGCTACATGCAAGACACCAGGGAGCGACGGCCTCCCACCTGAGTTCTACAAGGCCTATGAAACAACCCTAACCCTGATACTACACGAAGTGTACCTCGAGGCGTAAGAGATAGGGACCCTGCCAGGAAGTATTAGAGAAACGCTCTTTATACTGATGCTCAAGCCTAACAAACCCATGAACGAATGTGACTCTTACCGCCCATTGGCGATGCTAAATTACGATAGCAAAATACTAACTACCATACTGGCTAAGAGACTGGCAAGAGTGGTGGGATCCCTGGTTGTTAGGCCGAAACCTGTGCAGTTCCCTTAGGGACCACTGCAAAAGATTTAAGACTACAGGTGTTGGCAGTAAACCCACTTGGTAGCAGTCTGTACCACCCCGATTTACCTGGTAGCTGTGGTGAGGCAGTCGGACTTCCCTCAAGAAGAGTTAGGCAGTATGCAAAGTATACACAATAGGTACCCAGATACAATAATACAAGCAGACACTGACCAGAGTTTTGGTATCAAAGTATATAATTATTTATTTAAAAACACAGTTTGAAACACTCCAGCACTCTTATTGTAAAATGTTCTAAACACAGTTACTATTGTAATATATACACCCCTTTTCCCTTATCGGATAAATCACAGTGAAACATCACTTACTTTCATACAGAGGTGAGCGCTTAACTATATTGCACTCTGATAATTTTGTGAGAAAGGGAGGGAAAAAGACAGAATATGGAAAGGTACACCACTCTAAGATTCAGGAACACTGATAGCAAGGCAGAAGAGCAAAAGTCACTGGTGAGCTAAAGTCCAAAGGCTGGGCCCACTCTTAGAGAGAGCAGAGCACAAATGCGCCCAAGATCACACAGTTACGCTAGGCTTAGAAAGTCTTGCAGAGGGTTCAAAAAGAGTTTAGAGAGGCTTAGGAAAGTTTAGCCAGGGGTCCCAGGCTAACCCAGGTTCGAAAGCCGGGGGCTAAACCTACCCCGTACAGTCGGTAGCAAGGGAAGCCAAGCGGGACATGGTACCTTAAGTGGGAAGGATCCTCCAGCGGTGGCAGTTGTTCCTGGTAGTGGGTGCAAGTTGCGTCGTCGTCCAGGGGAAGAGAAGATCTCGACTTGGAGGAAAGATGAAGGTCGTTGCACTACCAGGGAAGAAACCAGCCGCGGAGTCTTCCGGTTAAAGGTGGTACCTCTGATTCGCGGTCATGGTAAAACGTGGTATCCCGGTTGCCGGGGTGCTTGGCACAGGCAAGGCGGCCACGAGGTACGTCGGGAAGGCGAAAAGACGGTGAAACTGGTTATCCCCACCAGTCAAAGGAAGAAGACTCTCCGGCGGGAGATCTCCTCTATCGTTGGGAAAAGTGGTGAGGCAGTCCAGCAGGGCTCCACCAGTGGTGGTGTCGAGGCAGGTCGGCTCAGCTTCTCCCTCGTCGGATTCTTAGGTCCTGTGGCGACTTCTGAAGTTCCAGTCCCCAAAGCCCTGCTTTTATGCAGCAAACCCCCATTCACACAGCCTAGCTGTCACTCAAACATGCTAAGTGGTGAGCCGGCCGGCTCACCACTTGGGCCAATCAGGATGGAGTGCGACTTGAGTTGCCTAGGCAACTCAGTCCAGGGTGCCTAAATTCCCCTCCACCCCTCTAAGTACCCCAGATAGAGTGGCACCACTTTGGAGGGCTTCTGTGGAGAAGCCCGCCAAAAAGTGGAACAAAGGGCTCAACTTGGGTTGGAGTCACAGAAGGGAACACAAACGCCATTTTAGAATCAAGTTTTGGCAAAAAATACCAACCGGAGAATTAATATTAATTAAATAAACCGGCGGTATGTTCGAGGCTACCGTAAATAATTAAATAAAGGTAGTAGCCTAAAACAATGAGAAATCCCATACGAAAATATTCGCGGTTGAATATAAAAAGTAGTATCCACTGCCACCAGCCAAAACTCGATCAGGGGGGACGGAGACGTGCCCCCTCGACTAACAGACCCCGGGGCAATTGAATTGCCCCAGCCAGTACGTCCACAATATGATGGTTTGTACTGGTTCTGTTCAGAATTTAAGACTAGTAAAGTCAATGGTGACTTTACATGCCCTGGGAGACGGTAGTCAGTCCCAGGGTATGGAGTCAATACTGGGGGGTCACTATGACACCCCTGTGTCACTGCACTGAGGGTGCTGTGTAACACACATCACAAAAACACATGACGCCCTATGGAGTAAAAGACCCCATAGCCCATTAAACACATCTAGATTCAAAGAAACACACTCAGATCATGCCCAAGAGTGAGGGTAAAAGAATCTCACTCTTGGCAGGAGAAAAAAATAAACCTCAAAAATCCATCAAAGCTGCTGGGGGACTCACTAGGTTAGGAAATTCAGCCTAAACAGAGAATTCTCCCTAACACTGATACACGAAGACCAAAACAGATTTGTGTCGGGCTGCAACACCACGGCTAATTTACGAAAGCTACAACACGTAATAGAGCAAACCACAGAGTGCAACGAAGATATGGCAGCGCTATCACTGGACACCATTAAGGCGTTTGATTCCATATTCTGGGAGTGGCTCACTGAAGTCTTGAAGGAATCCGGATTTGGAGAGAGCTTTGTGAGGTGGGTCAAAGTACTATACAATGCCCCCATGGCAAAAGAGTGAAGACCGGGAGCACAGTGTCGAAAGCCTGGGCTATACAAAGAGGAACCAGACAGGGTTGCCCATTGTCGCCAATGTTGTATATCCTGTGGCTGGAACCAATAGCCATCTACTTCAGGAAGAAGCTCTGCGACGCAGGGATCAGAGTGAAGGGAAATACAATATCTCACTATACGCGGAGGACGTCCTTCTATACTTAAAGAACCCGCAAGCAAAGCAAATGCTCCAATAGCACTGGAAGTGCTAGACAACTATGCACACTACTCCGGAATACAATTCAGCAAACAGAAATCATGCGCAGTCCCACTGGCAGGGCTAAGAGGGGTAAAAGCAGAAGACCTACCCGAGGTCAGGATCAAATGGCAACCAGAAGCTTTCTGGTACCTGGGAGTCAACATAAAGCACACACCAAAGCTCACACATGAATGCAACACAGAGGCTGTAATGAGAGGACTACGCGAATCCATATAATTTTGGTCCAAATTACCACTCTCCATGATGGGCAGGGCATCTATTACCAAAATGATTATTCTTCCGAGATTCCTATACTATTTCGTGAACATAAGCTACTACATACGCCCACCCTTCTTCAGAAAGCTGGAGACCCTGCTCAGAGAATTTCTATGGGGTGCGTCTCGACACAAACTACCTCTACATATACTCTCACTCCCACACAAAGAAGGAGGGATACAGGTCCCCGACCTCCAGAAGTACTACCTAGCGGCACAACTCAGCCATGCAGCGAGGTGGATGTCGGATGACCCGACAGCTGAAACAGGCCTGCTGCAACAGCTAACAGCTCCTACACATCAAAGAGGTACTATGGAACCCACAGATCAGTCCCCCGAATCCGCCCATGATAGTAAAGATAGGGCGGCAGTGCTGGAACAAGACCATCTCGCTGCTTGGTACACATCACTCATATGCATCCGAACTTCCTATACTGACAGATGTCTGCAAAACCCCAACTGACTTATCAGCAATGAGAAGCTGAGAAAGGGTAGGACTATACACCTGGGGAGACATGTTTGAAGACGGAGCCTTCAGGGACTTTGGCTCACTACAAGCACAAGAGTGACTGGCAACTGGCCAGTCCCTATGGTACCAGAGGGTAAAACACACAGTTTAGTTTAGTTTAGTTTATTATTTGTAGGGCGCGCCAAGCCCTGGAGCATCAGGGCGCACAAGACAAGAATATGCTCAATTTTGTTACAGGTACATCTACATAATCATAGTACATTCTGCAATAAATAAAATATATACAGGTACATATGCATGGTCATAATGCAGTATACAATAAGCAAGAATGAGCAGGGCTGGAGCTAGGTCCAAACAAGAGGTGATAAGGGTACAGGAATATTTAACAATGTGGAGGTGATATACAGTGGAATAAGTACAGTAATATACAATGGTGTAAAATACAGAACGTGGTATCAGAGCTGGGGCATGCAGGTGGATCACTAGTAGGGACAGTCAGGTCAAGCAGGTCGGATTAGTTAGATGTCATTAGCTCTCAGCCACTTGGTCAAATTCTGCCTGAATTTCGCAAAGGGCTGGGGTTCTCTTATGTCATGTGGTAGGGAGTTCCAAAGCTGTGCTGCTTTGACTGCGAAGCTATGTCCTCCAATAGTGGCACGTTTAAAGCGAGGGACATAGAGGCAATTCGCATTGACCATTCTTCTTGGTCTAGGTGAGGTTCTTAAGTGTAGCCTGTCCATGAGGTAGGGTGGTGCCATGTTATTGAGGCACTTGTGAGTAAGGGAGGCAATTTTGAGTTGGATTTTGTCCTGAGTGGAAAGCCATTTATATTCTCTTCTTATAGAGGAGATATGCTCTTTCCTGTTGATCTTAAGCGCGGCTCTCAGGGCATTATTCTGTAGGACCTGGATTTTTTGGATAGTCTGTTTGTTAGCCCCAATGTAGAGACCATTACAGTAGTCCAGTTTGGACAGTATAAGGGCTCTGGCAAGCGTGATGCAGCTGTCTGTAGAGAGGAATTGCTTGCTGGCTCTAATGAGTTTGCAAGTATATGCTGTAGAAGAGGCTAGGGAGTTGACTTGTTTGCCAAAGTTTAAGGTGGCGTCAAGGTAAAAGCCTAGGGTCTTGACTTCCTTTGCTACTTTGATATTGTTCCCATCGATAATGGAGCTGGCATAATCAGTGTTAAGTTTAGTTATGTATGTCGGGGTGCCTAGGATTATGAGCTCAGTTTTGTCGTCGTTCAGGCATAAGCCGTGTGTGGCCATCCATGCCTGAACGATGCTGTAAATTTTATTCACTAAGGCCAGATCCACGACGTAATCTCCTGAAAACGGAAGGAGGTATCGTCTGCATAGTTGGTGTAGGCGATACCCAGATGATCCATTTCGTCAAAGAGCGGCTTTGTGAATATGTTATAGAGGGTTGGTGATACACAAGATCCCTGGGGTACACCGCACGTTATAGGGATCGGGTCAGCTGAGGCTGATGGAGAGAAGACTCTCATGGTGCGGTTATTCAGGAAGGATTTGATCCATAATATGGCCTCTTTAGAGAAGTGAGCAGCAGAGTCTAGGTGGCTGCATAAGACTGTATGGTCGACTAAATCGAACGCTGCTGAGAGGTCTAGCAAGGGGAGTAAGGCTGCTTGGCCATTGTCCCTATATTGATCTATTTGGGCCTTGAGATCGATAAGGGCAGTCTCTGTTCCATGCTGGGGACGGAATCCAGATTGGCGGGTTCCGAGCAGGTGGTTGGATTCAAGGAAATTTGCATGTATGCCACTTTGTCTAAAATTTTTAGAAGAAAGGGCACAGTGGTGATAGGCCTAAAATTGGTGGGAATGGCAGGGTCGAGGGTTTGCTTCTTTAGGAGTGGCAGGACCCACGACTCTTTAAGATTTTTCGGTACAATGCCGGTAGTGAAGGATGAGTTGATGAGTTTAGTTATGAATGGCGATAGTTCTCTCGCAGCATCCTTAATTAATTGGGCAGGGCATTGGTCACCTTTACAGTTGGATGGTTTAAGTCCCAGGATCACTTTTTCGACTTCAGTGGTAGATACCTTGGAGAAGCAGAAACGTGTTATTTGTTTAGATTTAAGTAGGGGTGCTGGGGTTAGAGCGTCCTGAGGTGTGAGAGATGCTTTTTTGAAGGCGATTTTAGTTTGTAGGTTGACTACTTTGTTGGTAAGGGCAAACTGAATGTCTGAGCACCATTTTTTGTCCTTGGTGCAGTTTTCTTTGGGAATGATGGGTGTTTCCAGCTCTTTCAAGATACTGAACAGTTCTCTGACACTTGATTTAGATTGGGATATTCTGGTATTGTATGTTTCCTGTTTGGCTAGTAGAATATCTTTTTTGTATTGGGATGATATCTTTGCAAGGTTTAGTTTGTTTTCTACTGTAGGAGTAAGTCTCCATTTGGATTCTAGTTTTCTTTTGGTTAACCTGAGATTTTTTAGGTGGGGGGTGAACCATGAGTTGAGATGTTTTTTCGGTTTACTAGTCCGTAATTTGAGCGGTGCTATGTGATCAAGGGCTGAGTTCATAGTTTCATTGAATTGATCAACTAGCATATCAGGCTCCGTGTTAGCTGGGAGCGAGTTTAGTTGGGGTAGTATGATTGGCAACAATTTTTCCGTGGTTATTAGCTTTTTGTTCCTCGTGGGTATAGGAGGGGCAGGTGTGGACTTGGCTGTGGCTAAGTTAGTATCTACTGTAAATAGAAGTAGAAAATGGTCCGTCCAGATCTGGGGAACAGTGTCTGTAATGGTTACTCCACAGTTGTGATCAGCTATCCAGTCAAGGATGCGACCTTTATTATGAGTGGGACAGGTGACTCTTTGGGCAAAGCCCAGCTCTTTTAGGATCAGAGCAGTAACTGTGGACTGGGTGTCTTTAATATCATTGTAGCCTAGGTTGAAGTCTCCTAGCACTATAGTTTGGGAGGTGTTTTTCAAATTGTTGGACAGGGTAGTGGAGAGGTCCTCAACAAAGGTTCCAATAGGACCAGGAGGTCTGTAGAGCAGGACCATGTTTAATGTTTGGGAGCTGGCGGTGGCTATTTTGACCGAGAGGCATTCACAAGATTTCGTGATGGGGGGATGTGGAGACTCTTATGTCAAGACTGATCTTGGCAATAATGGCTAGACCCCCGCCTCGGGAGGTGTGTCTGTCAGCTCGTATGATGGTATAATTGTCGGGAACTGCTAAGGAGAGGGCGGGACCCGCTGCATCGTGAAGCCATGATTCTGATATGGCTAGGAAGTCTAGGTGGTGTCCGAGAATAATATCTGAGATTTCTGTAGCATGAGCGACTAGGGACCTAGCATTTATGAGTGCAACTTTGAGGTGATGTTTAGTGAGCATGGTACTTGCTATAATGGTAGGTTTGGAGCATTTTTGTGTGGGTCTTTTAGGGATATGAGCTTTCCTAGTGTGTTCTGCAGTGGTTTTCGGCTGTTCATTTTTAGGAAGTTGATTTGTTCAATTTGCTCTGCTGGTAGTTCGTACAATTTTGGTAGGCGAGCACGAAGTTTGAGGTTTCTGTCTGTGGTACTACAGGCCCTGTATGTGGTAGTATCATCTTGATATTGGTTTACTGTAGGTCCAATGGTTTGTTGAGAAATAGGCATGGTCAGGTAGGAGAGTGATAATACCACTAATATGATGAGGGAGGCAGCGTAGTGAGGTAACTTAGCTGTCCTATCTAGTGCAGTGATACTTAGTATGTTTGGTTTTGGAGAGTACATGCTAGCTGACTAAGTCAGGTGCGCAGATAGCAGCACAGTTAGATATAGCTTTGGCTATTAACCTGAAGATAGGGAGTTGCGGCATGCAAATCGAGGCACAGCTAGATTCAGCTTTAAACTAAAGGTATGCAGTTGTAGCATGCAACTAAAAACATAGCTAGGTTCTAAGTTCCATTTTAGCGACTAGAAACATATCACTAAATGCAATTTTAACCTACAATTGAATGGTCTGTAAGCGACCTTAAGGCACAACACAATTGAAATGGTCTGTAAGCGACCTTAAGGCACAACACAATTGAATGGTCTGTAAGCGACCTTAAGGCACAACACAATTGAATGGTCTGTAAGCGACCTTAAGGCACAACACAATTGAAATGGTCTGTAAGCGACCTTAAGGCACAACACAATTGAAATGGTCTGTAAGCGACCTTAAGGCACAACACAATTAGGGTTGCTGCGGCAGGGTCAATTAAGTAATAACCCCAGAGAGGGCTGACCTAGTGCGGCTTGGAGAGTATGCATAGCAGGCCAGCAGCATCGTAGCAGGATCCTGTAAATGGCTGCAGATGGCTCAGGTCTATAGACTATAATCTCGGGCAGCACACAAGACATTGATCATGGGGGACCATAGCAAGATGAAGTAATAATAGGTGCAGCCACCTAGGTTCAAGAGTTCGCGAGTGTCATATTGTAAGGCTAGTGGTAAAGGCAGTACAGAAGTTCAATGGAGAGCATGTAGATCAGGTTGGGTAGAGAGGTAGGTGCGGCCAAGCATGCAGAGCATAAAAATGATGGTAAAGTGTTTACAGTAGAGAGTGATGCAACATTGCAAATCTAAACCTACGGGCAGCGTTGTCGACAGAATGGCTGCGAAGGGAGGACAGAGGTATGTGTGGAGTTGCGCTTGATGCTGTGCATGGATTAGGAGCAAGGGGAGCAACATATGCAGTGCGAAGTATCTTTGGGCACAGATACATCATGCAATAAGGCATGAGTGCACGAGAATGGCATTAAGAAGCTTGTGGTAACAAAGCCTTTTTAAGAATCAAAGCAGTTCAATTTATCCACGGGCTGCGTAAGCGAAGTGGCGTTTACCGTTGTGGTTGGTCTAGAATCCGGCAGCGGGTCCGGGCGAATGGCGAGGAAGGCTGAGGACAGGTGAAGACAGGTATTGGCCTTATTATCCTGGGCCTTGCTGGGAGTGGGCCGACTTCGCCTACCGGCTGGCGATAGGCTGCTTAAGGTGGCTCAATGGCCAATCGGATGCGAGGACAGTCGGCTGTGCTCAGGCTGTGCTCAGTTAGGCACTGGGGTTCCTTGAGACATGGCGGGCGGCCATCTTGGAAGTGTAAAAACCTCGTGGTGGCTGATGGTGGCAGGGGCAAACACAGCAGCTTTTGGCATCAATTTTAAAACATGCAGGCTGTGTAGATATTCTTGCAGGTCGGCGGATCAGTGGTGCAATTAGGAGCGAGAAAAAACGAATCTCGCACAGAATAATGATTCGAGGGCAATTCAGGATGGATCCAGGAAAGGGAGAAGTAGAACACATGGCCTGAGGAACCAGAACCAAACCCCTTGCTACTAGAAATGTACAATCTGAGTGATGGATGGAAGCTCGTTACCAGGCTGTACTCCCAACTAATAAACAGGCCTAATCCCCGCAGCACGCCTCTGAAAGAAACATGGGAGAAAAACCTGGGAATCACCATTAGCGAGAATGAATGGGGAAGGGCACTACAATTCCCCAAGGAGGTGTCCAGGAACGCCAGATTCAGACTCATTGAGTTGAATCTTCTATACAGAAACTACATAACCCCGCAAAGAGTAGCCAAATTCAACAAACAAACCCAATATCAATGCCCCTGGTGCAGCAGTGAAGATGCCAACATGATCCATATGTTCTGGACCTGCCGCAGAGTGCTAGGATTCTGGGCCAAAATAGAGCAAACCTGCAGAAAAACGGGAGTGAACAGATATGAATGGACCCCGAAAGAGTGCCTACTGGGCACATTTCCCAGATTTAGCAAACTTAAACATATTGTAAAGCTAATGGACATGGCATGCATACTTGCAAAGAGAACGATCGCAATAGCATGGAAATCACCTGGAGGATCCAGATACGAAATCTGGATTAAGGAAATGGAGAGGTGGACAGCCGCGGAAACCAACGCCTGAGAAGCTGGGAACACCCAAGGGGGGGGAGACTCAAACGCCACGCTTGAATCGTGTAAAGCCTTAATCAGAGACATGATTTTCTCAACGGACTATAGGCCCCCCTAAGCCAATTAATACATAATCGAATCATTGCCACTGAGACATTGACTATATCCCCCCGCAACGGTGCCCCAGTACGACCCTGCACCTTACCACAACTCACAACCCAAGAGACAGTGAGAATGAGAGCAACATCAAGACCGTAAAACAGACACAGTTAACTGTTTAACTTTTATGTATTTAGTAATATGGCAGAAGAAGGGCGTCATTAGATGCCACGAAAGTAATACCTCTGTTCATTGATGTAAGTTTATTTACAAATGCCAATAAAAATATATTTAAAAAAAAATTGAGTAAACCTTACCGAAAGAGGATGTGGAGTTTCTCCTCTATGCTCCCAAGAGTAGCCATGAAAGTGATGGACAACTGTTCATGGAAAGGTTTCGTGCTTGGTGTGGAGAAGGACCAGCATCTCCTGTCTTGTCCCACCTTTTCGGTGTTGCAGATTCTTCTGTCCCTGGCGAGGGCGGGACTTAAAATGGACACAGTCAAGGGCAACCTGCTGACAATTTCCATGTTTGAAAGGATGCCAGAGAAGGAGTTATTCTGTAGTCTCTCCACTGTGACCCACTTTCTCAGGGGACTTGTGAACATATTCCTCTCCCTCCTCCGAAACAATTTGTATTGCCATCCTGAGATTTTAATGTTTTATTTACTTTATTCAAGGGCTGTCCATTCAACCCCCTACATTCATGTCCATTACGCCATTTAACACTCAAAGCAGTCTTTCTGGTGGCTATGACATCGGTAAGAAGAGTGAGTTGCAAGCTCTTCCAATGAACCCCCCTTATTTGCCTTTCTGGAAAAAAAAGTTGCCTTCTGGTTACCACCACCCTTTAAGATTTAGGTAATATCTGTGTTCCACCTGACTCAGAAATATCTGGATTCCACCTGACACAGGAAATAGTCTTACCAGTGTTATACCCACTTCGTCAGTCCAAAGAAGAGAAATGGTTTTTGTTGACTCAACCCTTAAATGGCCTTGAGTTTCTATGTATCTAGGTCCAGGGATTTCAGGAACAAGGGACAACTTTCTGTGGCTTTCACAGAACTTCCCCCATGCCTTCGACCTCACTCCACCAGGGGTGGGGGTTGCAGCAACTTCAGCTTTACAAAGAGGGTTTCCAGTACTGGCCATTTGTCAAGCGGCTACACGGACATCCTTTGATACCTTTACAAAGTACTATTGTGTGCACTCTGTGGCCCCCAGAATGCACATTTCGGCACAGCAGTTTTCCAACGGTTTTTTGGCCTGATTGAAAGGTATTCTCTTGCCCGGTTCCCTCCACTGGGTTACACGACTGCTATGGGAGTCAATCTAAGATGAGGATTCTATGGGAGGACACCATTCATTCGATGAACATATTTGTTATCTTAATAAATAGATCCTCCCAGATATTCCTCGTTACTGTCCCAGCCTACCCCATAGTCAGGGAGCTTTTTGACACTGTAGGAGGGAAGAGCTTTTGCCTTGGTTCACTGTTTTATGTTCCCGCAGCTGCTGAGCAAAGGGGCAAAAAGGGTGTAACTGAAGTCATTTGCAGTGATGTACCATATTTGATTTGTATGCTAGACATGGTCACTTCCCGAGCCAAGGAGGGGGGCAGTCTGTAGAGTCTGCATCAAGTCACACCACTCCACCTGCTGGAGTAAAGTTTCCGGGGCTTGCTGTGCTGTCCAGGGGATAAACCTAAGATAGGTAGTCTGTGGGAGGGGCCCTCCATCAGAAAGAACATTACCATAGGTAAGTCATTTGTTTTACTGATGGAGGAGAGGATTTGAATGCTATGACATAGTCAAGCCGACGTTGCTCTACTGTTTTTAAAACATATGTATGACTTATTTTCAAACAATGCACTGAAAAAGTCAGCATTATGTGCTGTACCTATACCGATGATTTCTTACAATAATATTGCATTTCGATCTTGAGAACTATACATGTGGTTCTGTCCCCCTCAAGTCTTTGTTTGCAGTCTTTTTATAGTCTTCTTGATCGACAGATCTGAGGTGGTGTTAACCCACATGGGTGTGGCTGTTTAATGATTTCAGGATCCATTCTGCTCCTGATACTGTATCTTAAAATGAGGAGAGGAACCTGTGGGGAAGGGTGCCATCAGAAAAGACATTGCAGAAGACAATTAATGTGTTCATTGCATGTAATCGTATGCTTGTTTTCTATGTTTTCTATTCCCTAGCTAGCAGTGGGCCCTCCAGCAATGTCTCTAGTGCCGGGCCATCTTCTCCTTCAGAGAGCCTTCCTCCTTTTACAGGCAATGAAGCTGGAACACCTCAGCAGGATGAGGATCTTCAGACAAAGTTTCAGCCACCTTCATAAAAGACTTCTCTAGTGATAACGTCCTTCATGAAAGCACGTACTTCATATGCTGTGTTGCAGGTCAAAAAGTCAGGGTTTTCATATTCTTTATATATTTGTATGTATATATTGTTGTGAACGTCACTATTTTGTTTACAAGTTACAAATAATGTAATAAATACATGACAACAAAATAAGTGTTATTATGACCAAAATGAAAAATTGAATGAGGTTATCCTGATAAGAGGGAAAACTGCAGCATTTATTTTTTTTATACTGTACTCGTACTTGTATTTGTTTGAATCGTACTTTATGTGGAAGCCATTCCACATGAATTTGCTTTCTTTCATCTGTACACGTTTCCGTTTTACATTTGTTCGGAATTTTATATGTACCTTTCGACCTCCCCTCGTTCAGCCTAATGCATTTCATGTTTGTTTGTGTGACCACGTTTTCAGTTAAATCAAATGATTTACAATAACTTACCATCAAATGTATATTTAAACCGACACGAATAGTTTTCATATAAAAACGTGCAGTCCCTATTTAACAGTTTTGTGTTGACTTTTTTACTTAGAAAAGCTCCAAAATGTGTATACCATAAGCTAGATTTACACAGAGAAGCTGGCACTGTACAGAATAAAACAATTGTCTACATATTTGCATTTACATGAAATATATATACAGTTCATATATAGTATATAAGGAGTGAAGCAAAGCCTTTGCACAAACTTGGAAGTTAATGTATATATGTAGATAATTCTACTTTGTAACGGTCAGTCCATTTATGTTCTTATAGGCCTTCAAATATGTTGCTTCAAAAAAAGGTTTCTCTTTTTAAAATGGTACTGTACAGATTCAAATACAAATCCTGACATTAACTTTGTTGTAAAAAAACAGATGATGGCTAATGCTTTGCCACACTGCTTGCTTAACAGTGGGTATCATGAAATACTAACGTCAGAAAATTGCAGTGCAACAACTAAGAAGTTTGCTTTCTTGAAGCCGTTGTTGGAGTTTCTCGAACTGCCCTAAAAGGTTATTTTCATTTTGCGACAAGCCCCAAATATTATTTGACTTCAGACCAGTTTTTACCCCAGAACCAAGCTCTGTTTACATCTACCTTTGATCTTACTTAGTTTAGAAATGATATTAAGTTTTTGATTAAGTTGAGCGTTTGGGCATTTAAGAAACATGTGCAATCCAGAATTCAGACAGCCCACTGTCATCAAAATATGTGGATCAATAAGTCCACCGCCACATCAATTGGTTTCCGGAAAGAAAAGTAGGGACTTACTGCTTTTGCTCAATGAGGAGTCCGTCCTACTTACACACAATTTGTAAAACAGGTAAACCCATATTGTTGGCTTATCTTTTTTTACTATGCACTAATTCCAGCAGGGTTGTTGCTAGGTCTGGAAAAGATCAGGGGCTAAGCATATGTCGGGACTGGCGGGATTCGGAGCTAGCTATAGCCTTTTGCTTGTAGCTCCTGGGCTTCTATCCGGGGCTAAAACCAAAAAACCTGGGGCTATAGCCCCCTCAGTCCCTCCCTAGCAACGCCTCTGCGTTTGATTAGTGAATGTGATAAGGACGTGAACCTTCAAGCACTTAGCATTCCATGCGAAATGCTAATGGTAGGAGCGTTCAAATCCTTTGGCTCTAACCGGTTGAAATATCGGCCCCAATTTAAATTTAATTTTAACTTTTTATTCTGATTTTAATCAGTTGACCTTTTTATTGAGTAAGATTACATTTATATTCGAAAAATAGAGACAATCTTTTTTCAATTGTCTGTACCAGTAAGCAACTAGTGAATGACCAAATAGGTGCTCACTTTGGAGACTAAAATCTTAGCACTCTCTCACAATGATCTGCAAAAAATTGCCCTTCTTTCTTTCATCTTGCTTTTTTGTACTAGGATAAGCAGAATTGCAGATTGGCAGCCATAGTTGACTGCACACCATCTGTCCAGTCATTTCCTCAATTTTAGCCCCAGCCCTTAGGTTAAACACCAACTCTGCGTTTTCTCTTCTCTATAAACATTCCTACCAACTTAAAGTTTGCTAAAAAAATAGTTCAATATTTAAACCTGCCATCTCCAGCCATTGCTGAAACAAGTACATTTCATTTTGCAACTCTTCGTCCAAAATAATGAGTCGCCACATGGAAGAATTCTCATTTGGTGGGTTGCTTTTTGTGTGAGAAATATACAGGCTTACATGTGTTATGAGTTTGTTTTACGGCCTTTGAAATGTACATTCTTTGTTTCCATAAACACTCTAGGTAGTGTCCTACTTGTCACATAAATGTTTTAATAGTTATTGTATTCTTTCTAATAAAAATAGTACATTCCTACATGGCATGGTTTCTACATTTTGAAGATTGAAGCTTGCATACCGCCATATTTGACACACAATGTTTTTATAGGGACAGTGCCCATCACTGCTCTCCACACATAATTCTCTCCCTGATGGAGATTGGTGGCAAGAAGGGAATCGTTGAGAGCCGCCCTTTTTTTTAATATTATGTTTATTTTATATTCATATACTATACTGAACTGAGAAAAAAAAACCCGGATTGAATAAACAAAATGCTGCAGTTTGACACACAACCTGCCAATAACAAGAGTCAAAAATGCAAGTACAGTTCCCTCAAGCCATTGCCTCCCTGGCATACAAAGCCACCACCACCCACATGAACATCCATCCTGCGATTGCCAAGAGTGCTGTGACTTAGAGCCTTTCTCAAAGATGATATGAGAAAGTAGAAAGCAAAAGGAAAACGGAAAACACCAGATACATGCCCTGCATCTTTAGGGCTGTATTGGAGTGACGGTTTGTCAATTCCTCCTACTCATCGAATCTCAGTATGGAACAGATAACTTCTACTCAGAAGTTCAGCTTCACCAACAACCGCCCCCCCCCCCATTCCACCTCGGTATGGTATTTCCACTAGGCCTTCAGCACAAGAAGAAGTTCAGCCACTGGGCTCCGCTAGACCAGGCACAGGGGCTGCACCACCCTTTCCACCTAAGGGGGTGGGGGGTATAGTTCCATCAGGTAAAAAAGGTCCAAAAAGCTTCCCAGATCCTGCTAAAATGGAGTGGCACGTTTTGAACAAATGTGCCTGGAAATATGCCCTTTTCTACTCTATTATACTATTTTCCCTCTATGCTGCTTCATTCCTAGATGCCCCTGTCATTTGCCAAAGCTATCACTGTTGCAACTCAGTGTGTGACAGCTTCTTTTAACCATTTGACTATAGACTTGGCTTGGTGTTAAATGGCCATACCACTGGGCCACGTTTGGTTGCCCTGGATGTTATCTTGTATTATGACTTTGGTACCCTGCCAAACACAATTATAGTAATAGGTCACACGTTAAAGCGCTGCCATAAGAATGTATATCAAGGCGCTGGTCGTACAGCCTACTCCTAGATAACATACTTACAGTTGGATATATCAATATTTTCACTGTCAATTCATAATCTAATTGTGTGTGGTCAACATAATTGGCTGTGTATTGTATGTTTTGCCATGTTACATGCTCTTTTGAAAAGTGCTTGCCATTCTGGCCAACACATTGCCATGATGAATTGGGAAGCACCTGCAGAATGAAAAATAAAATAAAACATTGCTTACATTGTCTCATTCTCATGAATGTAGTATATTTTTGTAGAGAAGTGGGTGAATATTAAACGGTGGCTTTTTTAAACGCGTGTAACAGAAAACCTCACTCTGCAATTCTAACACTGTGGCTCAGCGGTAACTAGTATAAGAATTCATCATTATGGTATGTTGTAAACCTCGCTTTCATTGAACAATACACACTTTTTACCTTCAAATATTTTTATTGGCATGCAAAGATAAATAGAACCTTGCGGTCATAAGCAAACAGTAAGTGTACAAATGAGTGCGGTTGTCCTGTGCGACACACGCACTGTGTCCGTAATAGACCTGCGGGTGTTGTTCAGGCTTGGACATGACATAGCCTGTGCCACTATTAAAGAAAAAAGTAGCCCACAATCGCAAATGGCAATTGGCTGCTTTTCGTGGCATACTCTGAGTACCATCCTAAAGGGGGCATTTGTGGTTGAACTTGTTTAAATGCTGCACTTTAAATCCCATTTGGTCAATAACATTGGTCATAACTACCAGTCGCATAGTGCTGTGCCTCATGAAACTGGCCCACTGTAGTATGTCGGACTGGTTCCTCGAGCATTGTCCTAGTTACCCTAGACTAGAGGCTAGGGCGAGTCTTAAGAAGAAATGCTATTTTAATTTGTCTTCTGCACTTCTATGCTATGCCGTGCTACTAAGTTATTCAGCACTTCCTATTCGTGTTTTCATTTATTGTGTCCTATTTGTTATACCCGTCCAACTGCAATAATGTTTCACATGTTTGTGTACAGTTTGTGTTAGTATGGTCAAGCGCGGCTGCAGAAGTCATGGATCACGCATTTAATAGGCGGCTGAGGCGCATTTTTGGTACAGCCATGCACTTTCCATGTGCAAATGGACCTCATTTGCTTCGATACGTTGGTTTACGATAAATGCTAGTGGCCTCCTAGTTACCCGCAGGCAAACCTCTGCATTAAGCAATTCTGACTTCAGATGCACTGCAACCAAAGCTGGGAAATTGGCGTCGTATGACCCGGCGGGCGGCGGCGGCAGCGTGTTCTGAAATGTTATGACTGGAGGGCCTGAGGATTTCATTTGGTTACTGTGTCGGCCGGTTTTGCATTGAGGCACTAGGCAGGCAGCAGTGAGCCGAGGAGGGAGAGAGGCAGCAAAGAAACGGCAGATTATCGCTGCTCCTATGGCAACAGCCTATATATTCCTCTCACACGACAGAGAGGATTGGAGAGAGGCGGAGGGCCAATGCACGTGACATGCCAGTACCCTAGCTTTACTATCCGAGCAAAAATATAGAGAATGTATTCCAACTAGCTGGTATGTACACATTTTAAAGTAACTGCCTAATTTGACTAGATGATGAATGTTTGTTGCTGCAAGAAGTAACGTTACCTCAAGTACCATTCCTTACCAATTGAAGAATGTCTGCATCCATGCATTGGCAAACCTTGCATCAATGATCACTTTTTCCCGTTTTATATTCAAAGCATTGCAATCGCCCGGGCCATCTTTGAGGTTTTTGGGACCCGGTACTGCTTGGAACTCATCTCATGAAGAACAAAAAGCAGCATGTGCCTTAACCTGGGCTACGCCCCTCGTTAATTCCAGCGATGCACTCCTAGCAATTTTGCACCCCAAAGCAATGAAGGCATCCAAGAAACTCTGTTCACCCTCACCCCTGCCCATTTTAATCACAGTTATAGTCCATACCTTGATGGGCTGGCCTGGCAGTGATCAAAATAAGCATGTGAGCTTCTTTGAAGCAACCTGATCCCCTCCATCCTTGCGGACATAAAATGTACTTTTTCAAGGGAAATATTGACAGTCCATCCACAATGCATGTAATTGTGTTCTAGAATAGGTACAGGACCCATTTTAACAGCATCCATGAACAAGTGTAAAGACTGTAGTGTATATGCAGGACACAGATCAGTAAGAGATTGGGTGAGTGGGTACTGCCTGTTAATTAACGATACCTATTCTTCTTGTTACATTTCTAATAAAGTATGTGGTCCTGAAGCCATCAGACCTCACATGCACTATCAGGTGTGGCAGTGTGGCAATAATAGTAGGAACATGGATCCTAGGTACAGCAACCTAGGAAGTTGGAAGGACCTGTGTGCAATATGACATATAAGGTTACTTTAGATTATATAAATACAATACATAGGTTCACGGTAGTGTATTTAAACATTTCTTATATACATTCTTCTTGACAACAATTGTAAAATTCAAAATAAGTTGTTTATTTCCAGAGACACAAATAGGTCATGGTTTGTCCAGTGCATTTCGGTCTTCAGACCATCTTCAGGGACTAATTGAGTCTCACTACCATGAACCTATGTATTGTATTGATATAATCTCAAGTAACTTTGTGTCAGATTGCACACAGGGGTCCTTCCAACTTCCTAGGATCCATTCTCCTTGTCATGAACTACAGAACACGCCCCTTTTGGACTTCCTGGTCCTTTTCTCAACGGGGCTTACACTCCCTTGTACTCCCAACATGGCCGTCCACTGTGAAACACCTTCCTCGTTCTACACCTTGGACGTAGCGTGTTCTATTAATAGTCCATGCCTCCCGCGGCTCCGCGCGTTTCAATGCTTTTGCGAAGTAGCGACCAGACGTGTGCTCCATAGCTCGCGGTATTGTTTTCCTTGCTGCTTTCCATCCAACCCCGTTCCTAGTCCCTTTTATTCCTTTCTTGATTCCTGGACTCGTGTGCTAGTAGCGCACTCTGTAAAGTTCCCGGATTCCTGGATCTTTGCATCCCGGAACTTTGAACGCACGCTGGAGTCGGAAGAGACTCGTGCAGCCTTATTCAAGACTCGATCCGTCCGCAAGAAGGCATCGAACAAGAAATCCAGCAAAGAACGAACTCAGGTGAGAAGGGGGGGGAACTCCTTGACAGTTTGAGACGCCACCCAACCGAACTCGATATGGACATGGAAGCGGCCGTCCAGGACCTGATGCGTGGCATGCAAGAGCTATCAACCGAGGTGCAGAATCTAAAGGTGGAAAACGCCACGCTCAAACAATTAGTTCTATCCTGTGATTCTGCCACAAAAGAACGTGTGTTGCTGGGCGGCATAGTGGACAATACGATGGGTCGGCAAAAACCCTTTGCGGATTCCTGGATTCATGTTTGGTCCACTTTACTTTTAAGCCCTACTACTTTCCAACTCCCAGGGCTAAGATGGGGTTCATAATTTCCCACCTTTCAGGAAACGCCTTAACCTGGGCTACGCCCCTCGTTAATTCCAGCGATGCACTCCTAGATGACTATGATGGCTTCATACAAGCCCTTAAGACCATGTTTGACCGTCCAGAGCAGGTCTATAGTGCCCAGGAACGCCTGTTAAACTTTCAGCAAGGATCCCAGGAAATGCTCACCTATGTTACCCGATTCAAGCAATTAGTCAAGGAAGCTGATTGGTCCCCTGAGGCGAGTTTTACCCTTTTCAGGAGAGGACTGAATGAGGAGATTAAGGATGAGTTGGCCAGAGTGGCTCGCCCAAACTCATTCCAGGCACTAATGGACCTTGCCATACAAGTAGATTTCTGTATCCAGGAAAGGAAGGCAGAGAAGAAGAAATCCAGAGGTAATCCTCCGAAGCTGTCCTTTGAGAGTACCACCAAGACGGACACAAACCCAGGCTCAGTCTCTGAACCAGAACCCATGCAGATAGGAGCCTTCCGTGGACCTATATCCCCGCAAGAAAGGATGAGAAGGATTCATACGGGGTTGTGCATGTATTGTGCCTCAGACAAACACTTGGTTAGGGAGTGTCCTCTAGCCCCTCCTCGGCGTTCGTGAAACGCCAGCTCCCGATCCTAGATGGAGCAGAGCTTCGGGAGAGAGATGTTTCCTCCACATCAATTCCATCCTTGCACTCTCCTGGACAAAACAATTTGGTGATACTACAGGCCTTCCTGTCGCCCTGCAAGAATAAGACCTATCCCATTCTGACCTTGGTAGACTGCGGAGCTATGGGAATTTTCATTGATCAAGACTGGGTTGTTAGTCATCATATTCCGTACGAGACACGAAGCACCATGCAGCTGGTGGAAGCAATCGAAGGAAGACCCCTCACTTCAGGACCCATAAGCCTGCAGACAAAAGAGATCCAGCTTTCCATAAACCATCACCAAGAGCGGATTACATTCGACATCATTAAGTCAGCTAATTACTCCATGGTATTGGGTATGCCCTGGTTACAGAAGCACAATCCGTATATCAATTGGACAGCAGGATCACTATTCCTAGGCTCAGAGTTTTGTATGTCCCACTGTCTATTCCTGGATCCCTTCTCAACACCCCCTAAAGAACCACTAAGAGACCAGTAAACACCACTCATGGTTTCCAATATCATACAAGTCCCAGAGGCCTATCAGGAATATGATGATGTATTTTCAACTGCCATAGTCCAGGCCTTACCCACTCACAGACCTGAAGACTGTGCCATAGATACAGATCCCTCAGCAGTGATTCCCTTCGGCAGAATGTTCATCCTTTCCGAACCAGAGAAAAAGGCCCTCCGAGAATACCTGGATACCAACCTTGAAAATGGCACCATAAGACCCTCAAAATCTCCAGCGGGTGCTTCGTTGTTCTTTGTTCCCAAGAAGGACACCAATGAACTCAGACCTTGCCTCGACTATCGCGGCTTAAATCAATGCACCCTCAAAGATCGGTACCCACTGCCCCTGATCTCAGATATCCTGGAAGCTGTGAGAGGCGCCGTAATATTCACAAAGTTGGATCTCCGGGGTGCCTATCATTTGATCCGTGTCCGGGAAGGAGACGAATGGAAAACAGCCTTTAGAACACCCTTTCGTCACTATGAATATCTATCTAGTCATGCCCTTTGGACTAGCTAATGCCCCCGCAGTTTTTCAACGTTTTATGGATAGGGTGTTTTCTGACATGTTATTCCTCTTCGTCATTTTCTATCTGGATGACATATTGATCTTTTCCAAGGATCCTCTAAAGCATGAAGAACATGTAAAGGCAGTATTACAACGACTCTGTGAACACAAACTTTTAGCCAAACCCGAAAAATGCTTGTTTCACGTTACTTCTGTTCACTACCTAGGATTCATCCTTAGCCCAGAAGGAATTGGTATGGACCCTTCAAAGGTAAAGGCCATACTGGCATGGCCCGCTCCCACGTCCGTGAAACAAGTTCAATCCTTCCTGGGGCTTGCCAACTTCTACCGGAAGTTCATTTATACCTTTTCCGAGAACGTTCAGCCGATCGTTGCCCTCCTAAAGAAAGACACCCCCTTTATCTGGTCTACACTGCAAGTCAAGGCATTCCAACGTTTAAAGACAGAGTTCACGCAAACCCCCATCTTGGCCCAACCTGACATAAATCAGCCATTCCTAGTGGAAACGGATGCCTCTAACTAAGCCATAGGAGCGGTCTTGAAGCAGGAACTTGAGGATAAACTGGAACACCCCATTGCTTACCTCTCACAAACCCTGACTCCCAGGGAGACTCATTACTCCGTCCTGGAAAAGGAACTGTTAGCCATCCGCCAAGCCTTCACTGAATGGCGACATCTACTTCTGGGTGCTAGATATCCAGTTCAGGTCTGCACGGACCATCGGAATCTTCAAATTCTACAGTCGTTGAAGTGCAGGAACAGTCGTCAGGCACGTTGGGCCTACTTCTTTGCCCAGTACCAATTCCAAATCACTCATGTTCCCAGATCACAAAACCTGATTGCTGACGCCTTAGCTCGACGTCCCGACTATGTGACTACTGAAGAAAGGGCCTATCCTAAGATGTTTCTCCACACAATCTTTGTAGCTCAAGCAGTCAACCTCCTGGAAGAAATTCGAGTGCAAACCCAATCCTCTGACCTCTGGAAGGATATTTCAAGGAAGAATCCATGGAACCTAAGAGTTAAGGAAGGATATTTATTCAAGGACAATGCACTGGTCATTCCTACACAGAAATTACAACAAAGAATAATAAACCTCTGTCATGATACCCTTCACTCCGGAGATCGTGGCATAACCAACACCGTCCGTCTCATACAAAGACAGTTTTGGTGGCCTGGAATGAAGACCAACGTACAGCAGTGCATCAAAGCTTGTACTATCTGCAGTCAAAATAAACATGATAACAAGAGACCGGCGGGTCTTCTACTGCAACCTACACTGCCAACAAGGCCATGGGAATTCATTGCTACAGACTTCATTGTGGAATTACCACCTTCCCGAGGATACACGACCATCACGGTTACCATAGACTTGTTCACTCCTATGGCTCATTTTACACCCCTGTGTAAGCTACCATCCTCTTCCGAGCTTGCTGGAATCTTCCTGGAACACATATTCCGTTTACATGGACTTCCTTCCAAGATCATATCTGATCGAGGACCTCAATACGTCTCTCAATTGTGGAAACATCTCTTTTGCATTTTGGGAATCCAACGCGCCCTCTCATCTGGTTATCATCCCCAAACCAACGGGGCCACAGAACGTGCTAATCAGACCCTGGAGCAGTATCTTCGATGTTTTGCCACCAAGGTTCAGGATGACTGGTCGCTCCTGATACCCGTGGCTGAATTCGCCTACAACAATTCCGATCATTCAGCACTTAAGACCAGTCCTTTTTATTGAAGCCAAGGTTTCCATCCATCGGTTCTACCCTCTGTTCTCCCTCATCCTACAGCAGTACCTACTGTCGACTCCTGGATAGAAACCCTCATCAACGTACACCAAGAGGCCAAAGAAGACTTAGAGAGGGCCAGAACACAGACTAAGAGGTATGCGGATTCCAAAAGCAGACCAGGTCCTTCTTATGCAATTGGTGATCAAGTCTGGTTGTCCTCGAAATTACTACCCGACATCTACGGCCAAACAAGTTGGCCCCTCGGTACTATGGTCCATTTTCCATCAAGGAAATTGTCAATCCAGTTTCTGTCATGATGCCCACTCCCGGGGAGCCGGTTCAAGCCCTGCGTCCCTGAAAGCAGACATCCAGTCCCCAAGGAAGGACCCAGCAACCCCATATAGGGGCCCTTTGGACAGTGCCTTTGGCGCCAGGCTCATAAAAGACATCAATCCTGGCGCCATAGGCGCCAGGCTCATTATGGAAGTGCTTGGGTGCACTTACCTGATGCAGACCATGCTGCAGGATCCCGGCCTCCTTGAGGCCTGAAAGGAACTACTTTACCCGTGGGACTAATTTACCATCCGGGCGTGGCCGGGGAAGGATACATACCTGATTGGAGGAAGGATACATACCTGGAACCTTCTTCCAAGGCTATTTAAACCCCACCCGAACAGCCACACGTGCTTCGCGTTGTTCTGCATCTAGCAGCTGGACGCTCAACGTGTCTGCTCCTGCATCCTGACTTCTGCCACGCCTGCCAGCATCCTGGATCACCTGCAAAGGAAGAGAAGAAGAGAACAGAAGAAGGAAAAGTCCTTACCTGCTAAATCCGCATCCCAGAGACATCTCGCCGACAATCCTGAAAAGGAAGACTTATTTAAAAGCTCATCGCGTCGATCGCTGCAGCGCCGCATTCCACTCACCTTTACTGGGCGCCTCCATGTTCAGCAGCGATCATCCGGATTCGCAGTCACGCCCCAGCGCCTAGGGAGAAAAAGACCAGAACAAAAGGTGAGAGAGAGAAGGGAATAAGGAAAGCTAAATCTCCATGTTAAGACTTACCTGTTGATTCATTCCCTCTTCATTTCGGGTCCGCGCCACATCCTGGCATTTCCGTACCCCGGCCCCTATGGGGAAAAAGACACTAGCATTAGTACATTAATGCATGGACACAAGGGGAACCTCTTATCAAAAAACTTACCTGGAAGCCAAGCAAGTTTGGTTCTCACCAATCCGAAAATCCAGTGAAGTAACTGGATACCAACGCGCCCCTGCATCAGAAGCAGGATGGAGAGCTCGTCCTTCCAGACCCTAAGGTGAGACACTACAAGGAATCACAGAAGGGTTTCGAGGAGGGTGAGAGGGGAAAGTGGGAGGCTGATTGCATTACCCCGCAGATAGTTAATCCCCTATTTTCGCCTACAGAAGGATACTGCGAGCCAGACAAGCCAGATTTGGGGGCCCGTTCCAGTCCGTCTTCCGAACCCTGCGCATCACCTTAGAAGAGGTCACAGCAGCGCGAACCAGGCCAGCGCCTCCGTGGGAGTCAGGTGAGCGTTACAGTTTCATACCGGATCAGACTACCAGACTCATTTCACACATCCTTATTAAAACCCTACACCCAATCCTCCCGGAAATCCTGCCAACCTCCTCCTCTGCTGGTCGACAACCAATTGGGATATGAAGTATCCCGAATATGTTACTCCAGGAAGAAACGGGGTCAGCTTCAATACCTGGTTGAATGGAAATGATATCCTCCTAGTGAAAGAATCTGGGAAGCACTTTCTAATCTCAAGGCCCCTCGACTGCTCAGAAGATTTCACCTTATACACCCAGGCAAACCCAGAGGAACGGGTCTTCGGAGGAGGCATGCTGTCATGAACTACAGAACACGCCCCTTTTGGACTTCCTGGTCCTTGTCTCAACGGGGCTTACACTCCCTTGTACTCCCAACATGGCCATCCACTGTGAAACACCTTCCTCGTTCTACACCTTGGACGTAGCGTGTTCTATTTATAGACCACGCCTCCCGCGGCTCCGCGCGTCTCAATGCTATTGCGAAGTAGCGACCAGGCGTGTGCTCCGTAGCTCGCGGTATTGTTTTGCTTGCTTCCTTCCATCCAGCTCCATTCCTAGTCCCTTTTCTTCCTTTCTTGATTCCTGGACTCGTGTGCTAGTAGCGCACTCTGTAAATCTCCCGGATTCCTGGATCTTTCCATCCCGGAACTTTGAACGCAGGCTGGAGTCGGAAGGGACTCCTGCAGCCTTATTCTAGACTCGATCCGTCCGCAAGAAGGCATCGATCAAGAAATCCAGCAAGGATCGAACTCAGGTGAGAAGGGGGGGGAACTCCTTGACACTCCTACTATTAATTTATTTTATTTATATATTTTACTATTATGGACACAGATCAGTAGCCACTTAATAAGGTACTCATAACCTAGCTTCAATACAAAACCTAGATTTAACATCACAAGAGAATTGTACCAGAGCATATATTTTGAATGAGATGTCAGTTTATAACGCAAGGCGCGACTTCCAACCCTCCACCAGCATGGTCATTGCTTTGGGAGTCTATCAGGATGATGGATATGTGGGTGAATGCAATCCATTGAAGGAGAAATTACTTATCGGTAATGTTCTTTCTATGGATTGTTCCCTGCGTGCCCTGTCTCACATGCTGTTTTTCCATCCAGTTTGACCAAATCTGTCCGCCTATCCAATTCATTCGGTACTAAGAATTCTTGGCCTTCACCATGCCCTGTCTTCCCCCAAGTCATTCTTCTGTAGCTTTGCTTGCATCTCGCTGCGCTCTTTACATTGCGCCATCAAGTGCCTCTCCACCACTATACGCTGGAGTTGCATAAGTGGGATTTGTCAGTAGCGCTCTTGCCCTCGTAGTGTAGCCAAGGAATTCTTCTCGCCAATCTACCGAACTAGTTTGTACAATGAACAACCAGAACAATTGATTGGCGGAAAGATGGAATGCCAACGAAGAACCCAGAACCGCATGGAACAGGATACTGGGACGAGACGTCTTCTCAAGGTGAACAGGCAAGACCCCCAGACAACTGCAATAAGAGCAACAATCACAATGGTGCAATTCTATGCCAAAATGCAGACATCAAAAGAGAAACCAACCACTAACCTGTGCAGTTCTTCAGAATGTCTGAATATCCCCAGGAAGAAGAAGAAGTAATGTGGAAGTGTTTGTGGCAAACCCAAATACGAAATGACAAGGAATCAACCAGAAGTGAAGGCAAAGCAGGAAACAGGAGGCGGATCCAAGCAGATGTCCAAAGAGCAACACCTAACCCGACGGCACAAGGTCGCCTAAAGGTACATTTAAGGCAGTCTCTAGTCCATGTACCAGTGGTGCAAAGTTCCAATGCAGGAGTGGAAACCGTAAGCGGGAAACAGTACAAAAAGCTGGCCGGCAAGGTATAGTAAGTCCATTGGCGGTCCGAGGTCGAAGAGCAGGGCTAGCAGCAAAAGTACAAAGGAGTAAGCAAGGCAGGTCCGGTGGCAGTCCGAGGTCGAGGAACACGGGGAAAACAAGGCAGAAAAGACAAGAACCTGGATACGAGGAAATGCAAGCTGCTAGAATACAAGATTCAGAAGCGCCGGCAAAACGTACAGGCGTGGCTTAAATAGGAATCACATGAGCACCAAACGTCCTTCAGCGTGCACAGTGAAAACTGAAAGCCGTGAGAGGACGCCATCGTCTCCATGCCAACTTCCAAGCTCCCGGCAGACGAGGTCTTAAAGGGACCGTAACCACCGTTCGTCGGCAAATACGAGATCCATAAGTATTAGGTCTCGTGGAAGCCGCGGAAGCCGGATAATTACGGCGTCCTAACACCGATGAGTTCTGCCAATACTTGACAGGATTGGTGTATCCTGCTGCTGCTTTTAACTCCTTTATCCCTTGCTTTCTGTTGCTGTATTTACACCCACTGATTGAGGAGGAGGAGGCAAGGGCTGTTCATTCCCCATGTCCTGTTGGCTCAGCATCCAATGCCGCTGAGCCGAATCCCCTCCCTCGTCGTGAAACATTTTCCATAACTCTAATATTGTCAATCGCTTGCTTAGTTTACTCGCCTTAAAGGCTTCATGTAAATAAGGGGTCATTTGTTGCTGCACACATTTGGAAAAGCTTCTATCTTTGTGCCATGGCTTTGCCAACTTGACCTTTGTGTTGCGAGTCCATTCCGTGCTATACTTGCATATTTTGTCTTGATACCGTGGGAGGGATTTGCATAGGTTTTGAAGAGGTGTATTCCTCATTTCGTCACCTTATATAACACTTTATTGAAGAGAGTGTCCCAGGAATGGCCCTTATGACCCCTATGCGACTGTCAACTCACAGAATGAAGAATGAAAGGTGTAACTCGCTTTTTGGTCAGTCACTGACTGCACCAATGTATCACAGACATGACAAGAGATATTCTCTCAGACCGCCATTTTAACTGTATCCAGTGAATGGTTTTGTGGGGGCAGAGGTCTCATCAATGGATCAGGTCGACTGACAATAAAGCCAGGTATCAATGACATTATTAGGGACATCACAGCATAGCTGTGTTCGCCATGAAGCAAATATGCGTCCATTCATGAAGCTACACAAACATGCACTAGTTTGGTGCCTTAAGGCATGAAAAACATGCTAATAACTCCTGTAGGTAGAAGACAGATACATATACGTAATGCTAAGGACCTTTTCTTTCTTTCGACCAAAGCAAAACCACAAGATGCAGAATATATGTGAACCAAGCATTCATATGCTTTTTGAAAGTAACTAGAAGCCATGAAGAAACATAGGGAACCATATACAGTGGTAACAATATGGCACACACCTCCATGTTCCTTACCATCGCCTTGAAAAGGTACACTCAGCTCTGTGACCAGACAGAGTCCCAGGCCTGGGAGATGGTATAAAATTTTGCACCGGTCATTGGTCTTCCTACGACCCTTCAACAGTGTAGTTTGTAACATTTAGGGGTAATCTCAGGTGAAGCCACCTGATATGGAAAGACAATAAAGTTGCTAACATATAGATTTTATATATGTAGTTAGCCCAAACTGTCCTATAAGGACACCTCATAGGTTTTTGGGGTGGAACTGATTTTGTGACGTCCTACTTGTATAACACAGTGGGACACAGGCTCAGATGCTGAGAATGCTGGAGAATTGTCTTTTCCTGTGTGATCCCTGTCTGTTTTTGATAATAAAGTCAGTATACTGTGGCCCATAGCTGAGTCTTCCGTTTTTGCGGTGGGGAGTCTTTGATGGGCCCAAGCGTCTCTGCTAAATATCTGGACGAATGCTGTGAGGTCCCACCTGCAAGTCCTTAACAGCTGGCAGCAGAGGATGGTCACTATGTTCAATCAGCAAGAGGCCGTCTTGTCCCGCTGCATGCCTGGAGGGTTGTGAGGTGACACGACAAGTGTGCACCATGAATAGGTCATTAGGAACCACCCTGGAGAATTTCCTCAAAATATTGGCATAGGTGCCCCTCTGCGAGAACAAACACGGCTAAATGACCTGTTCATTGGGAAGGTACCCGCTCGAGAGTCCGCAGCCACACTTTAGCTCACTGTACCTTTCACAGAAGGGAAATATCCATTTGCACATCAGTCTTTGTCCCGCCCACATGGGCCCTAAAGCACCGAAATTCTATGGCAATTCTTTTCTGAACAAGAGTACCAACAGCAACCCCAGACATGTGTTTCAGCCTTGTCGGGCCTCAACAGTGAGGTAGAGCTGTACCTCTCTGAGCACAGTGAGCTCGGGGTCCATGTCTGGATGACCCCAGGAAACTTAGGGTGACTATAAACCTAAGTCCCTTAAACAATCAAAAAATAGTCGTAGGCGCCCCTTTGCGAGAACAAACACGGCTAAATTACCTGTTCTTTGGGAAGGTACCCACACGAGAGTCCGCAACCACACTTTAGCTCACTGTACCTTTCACAGGAGGTTAATATCTATTTGTACATCAGTCTTTTTCCTGCCCACATGGGGAGCCCAGCAGCATAATGCTATGGCAATTGTCTTCTGAACACGGGTACCAACAACAAGTCCAGACACAGAGAAATTCCTGCCCGCTTTCCATGGAGTGCCCAGCAGACCAGAAAGGCAGAGTGGCAGGTTGGGGGAGAGTTGGTGCCCGAACAACATCAGCGGACCACAGAGTGCAAGTATAGACTCAGCAAAAAGGGAAAGGTGCGGAAAGGTTCCACTGGATGTTCGTGTTGGAGTTTTGGTTTGGTAAGGGGTGTTGTTGAACTTTTGTTCTTGGCTAGGGAACATTCGGTCTTGGGGAGATCAGTTTGGGCAGTCAGTTTAGATGATTGACTTAAGGATACGGATGACAAAAGGTATGTAAATATCAGAATTCCTGTGGGTTAAGCGTTTTAACATTGGTCATGAATGATGGTATTCCTGTGTATAGGGCTTAGCAGATGAAGCTAGCTTGTATCACGGAAGGTGCTCTCCTGGTTAAGTCTTGCAGAGATATGTTTTAGCTATAAGGGGACATTATAGGTACAGGATGATCACGTGAATTATTGGTTTTCCCTTATGGTAGGCAGGAAGGTGGCCGCGTATATGTTATTTATGTTCTGTCGTGTCTGTCATTGAGTTCGGGGGTGAATAGGTGGACATATTGGAAGGACCAGTATCAGCAATTTCTTTCTCATTGTAGAGGTGACGTCACCAGTGAGGTTGTTTTGTAGGACTTAAGGTGCACGAGAGGTGCAGAGCTTTTAAGTGGATGAAAGCTATAATCAAGTTTTGAAACAATGGCTGCGGCTTTGGGCCGTAGTGTGGAAAGCATGTGAGCAAAGTTCTCAGTTGAGCTTTTGGGGCAGAGAGCTGCAGAAGAGCGGTGCGCGGACACCTCCATGGCATTGGTCGAAAGCCGGAGAGGCTGAGGTTAATGTGGTGATTTAATGATCATAAGTGGTATTTATTATATGATATCGAGGTGAGAAAATTAAGTGTATCTTAAAAGGTAGATGTGTCGAAATCCCGATTTGAGGTCAAGTAAGTATTGATATATGATGTATTCAAGTAAAAACATGAGGGATACACCCCTACAGCTTATGTGCATGTACTTACCTTGATATAAGGACAACATCTGTAAATATAGCACAGAATGGACTTGCTGCACAGAGGGTGAATTGGCAAAGGCCCTGGCTTAAAGAGGCACTTTTCCAAATGTGTGCAGCAACAATTACACATGTACATACAAGAAACTTACAAAGGGAACATGTTAAGCAAATAGATGGCCATACTAGAGTTGTGGAAAATGTTTCAGGAGGAGGAAGGGGACCTGGCAAGGCAACAATGGATGATGTGCCAGCGAGCGGCAGAAAGTGATCGCCCTCGGCCCCCCCCTCCATCTCAAATAGCGAGCGAAGGAGCAGCAGCGGGAACACAGGGCTTATGTCCCACGAGGGAGTTAAAAGCAGCAGCAGATAGACCAATCCCACATTTGCACCTCCAGCATATAGTAAGGAGGGGCAAAGAGAGGCTGAACAGGCGGCTAGGGGAGCGCAGAACGCATATGGTGAATGCCAGGAGCGCAGCAAGATCCTGGTGAGGTTGAAAGAAAATGACCAAGGAAATGGGGGAAGCATTGAGCGGCAAGAGCAAATAGTGCTGAATGAATGGGTAGGCAGACAGATATTGCTTAAGCTGGACGGGAAGGTTGTAGGAGAGAAAGGGTGCGCAAACGGGGAAGTCGCAAGTAACAAGGACACAGAAGATGCGAGAGAATGGACAGAAATAATGGAGGAAGAGTATGAAAGGGTGCGCAGAGAGAAACAGAAAGCAGAAGCGCGAGAAGAAAGGGAAACGAGAAGACAGAGAGAGCTTGAGGATATAGCAAAAAGAAAAGCAGAAGAAGAGAGAGAAAGGCAAGTGAAAATAATTAAGGGCGAAAGGAAGTTAGAAGTCTTACGACTCCTTAGGGCGCGACGGCACAGAGAAGAAGAGGGTTGCTCTTTAAGTGCAGCAGAAATTAAGGGGTATTTAGCACGTCTAAGGGATAACGAGGAAGAGGAATCACAAGGGTGGAGGGAACGAGACAGAAGCAGGAAAAGTAGCATGACTACCCCATGGAAAGACAGAAACGAGGTTGATTCCTTAATGAGGGGGGAACCCGGAAGTACAGGCCAAAAAGGAGGAAAGCAGCAGGGAGATGCAGTATTGAAGAGGCTTAGCTTTGAGTTGAGGAGGACAGTGACAGTACCGATGGGTACAAAGGGTCAGATGATGATTTATTGGGAAGTGAGGACGATGAAGAGTGGAGACACTAGCTTCTCACAGGGGAAAAGCCCAAATATGGACACAGTATGGGAGGACGACAAAGACATGGACGAACTAAGGGAAGACGAGGGTGAACGGCTGCAGGGTCCTAAAGGTATATTGTGCAGCACAGGGAATGTTACCCCAAATGTGCAGAGGTTTAGGGATCTGCCAGGCGGAGGAAAGGAGAAATGACAAGGGTGTTTCCTGCCACCAAAGACATCAGGAAACAAAGGGGAGGGATACGACTGGCACACTGTCCCCTATTGGAGAAGGGAGGAGGGCGACATCACTATATACCATGGCAGCAGATGGAAAAAGACAATTTGAGATGTAAGTTACCATTGTTGAATGCTGGGGTTGTGAAGTGGTTTCATGAGCTAGAGAGAATGACAGCAGGGATAACATTGGCAGTGGGTGACATGAAGAGTTTGCTTTCAGCAATTCTCATGGAGGTAGCAGACAAAATGTGGAAAAAGGCTGGTTACCCCGGAGTAACAGTACAGAACACGGCACATGATGGTCTGCCATTCAACAACTGTTGAGCAGTCGTGTGGCACACTCTAAGGGTACAGTACCCAGATACCTCGGACATTAGCGCGATTATGGCACGCAAGATGAGGGAGGACGAGGATCCTATTCAATATATTCAAACTATTCAAGAGAAATGGAGTTTGGAGACGCATGAACCGTGGAAAAAAACAGTGAAATTATTTTATCATATATGGTGTCAAGGCTGGACAGGTACAAAAGCAGCTTAAGAAACTAGTGGGGATGGAGGCCAAACCTTGGTCAGAAATTCAGCTTACTACAGTACGCTATTGTGGGCTAATGCAAGGGAACGCAAGAAAAAAGCTTGAGGATAGAAAGTAGGAGGAAGCAAAACTAGTGCAGGAAAGATTTATCAAAATACACAATGGAAGGAGCAATGTTTACCAGTGGGGAAGGAGATGGTATGCCGCATGCACAGTACAGACTGCCACCAGGGTGGGGAGACATACACCAAGGCTTTGGAGGGAGTGGAGAAGCACCCATGGGAAGAGGGTATGGTTATCGAGTACAGCAAGGACCAGTGGGGCTTCAGGGGGGCTATCAGAGACCAATGGGGGGACCACCACAGTGGTCGGTATGCGGACATATAGTGCACATTTCTTGAGAGTGTAGGAGCAGAGGTAGGATGCAACAGAATGGGGGAATGCTGCATCAACCCACATACCAGGCAGAGCAGACAGACTATTATGCCCAAGCCAAACACAGCGACAGGCACAGACCCAAGACACGTACATGCAAGCACATCGGCCTATAACACAGGCACCACAAATGCAAGGTCCCGTACAGTCATACCCACATGCACCAACTGCACCGCAGATGCAGAGACACATGCAGCCACCACAAGAAGCACAGCAGGATGCTGGGACACCGACACTCGCAGACTCCATGGGATCGACTCCCAGTCGGCAGTAAGGGCGGGTGACTGTTGTGGGGGGAAACCTTTTCACAGGGATAGCAATGTCATTATACCCACAATAGGACAGCCCACAGACAGACAATATATGTTCAATCAGTTACACTCAACCCGGCAGATGAACAACGTATAGGGGTGACAATAGATGACAAGACTTCTTCCTTTCTCGTGGACACAGGGGCAACTAGATCATGTGTCAGTGAAGGGAGATACCCAATGTCAGGCAATGCCATGAATGTGCAGGAATTTTCTTGGGTGACGGACTTGGTTCCTTTCACAGACAAACTTTCACTCTTTATAGGGGAGCATGATCTAACTTTGCCACTATTGTATTCCCGACAGACACCACTGAACATAATGGGAAGGGACATAGTGAGTAAGCTCAATATGACCATCTCATTTACCGACCAGGGGATAGTGTGTTCGACACCATTAATTAGTTACATGAATGTGAAGGAGATTATCCAGGAATATTGTGGGTACACGGTACAGAGGGGGTTGCCAGCAGACATTGAACTGTTCCAATACAGGGTGGAAGTATTGATTGCTTTTACTTCCAGGGGCACAGGGAAAGTTATGGCAATTAACAAATGAGTTTATATTCAGGCCAGAAGTTCCATTAGATGAGCCTGAAGGGAAAGTGGTCCCAATAGAACTCGAGGCGGTAATAGTGGGGGAAGACAGAATAACATTACATGGGACAGATGACACAGGACAATCCTGGAGGACAGTGATTGCAGTGGTGGAAGGGTACAGGTTGACTAACGTGACTGATGAAGAACTGTTGCAGGACAACTGATCAGATCACGAAATGGTGTTTGGCATTAGCATTACATATTGGGTGAGAATACACTACAGGAAAGTACCACAGAGAATGGCTATGGTGCAGAAATGACCATCACTGTTTCTCGAGTAAGATTTGGAGGAGTGACCCAGTGTCTTATGGACCACAAGTCTCCATGACGCAGGGCTACTGAAAGGTATAGGTGCAGTAAAGAAACCAGGATCAATTTTACAGAGGGTAAAACAGTATCCCTTGTCAAGAGAGGCAGATTAGGGCATCTATGAGACAATTGCAGCATTAGTGAAACAGGGCATTCTAGTGCCATCAGAATCACAGTGCAATATTGCAGTGTACCCTGTGAAAAAGGCAACAGGGGGGTCATGGCGTTTTATACAGGACTAGCACCCTTTGAACAAGATTGTTGAGGCAGAATTTCCTTTAGTTCCAAATCCAGTGACATTTTTGTGTAGCATTCCCATGGAAGTTACCCACTTCACAGTAATAGATTTGAAGAATGCTTTGTTCTCTATTCCACTTCACATAGAGCCACAGGATTTTACTTCCTTCCTCCAAAGAAAGCGGAAGTGTAAACACACGAGGTTCCCACAAGGGTACTGTGAGCCACCTTTCATATTCAATAGGGTCCTCCAGATGGACCTAGGCAACATACAATTGGAAAGTACCATCACACAGTATGTTGACAACATTTTGATCTGCAGCAAGTCAGAAATGCAGTGCAGAAATGACTCAGTGCACATGTTGACAGTATTTGCAGAGAAGGGGTACAAGGTAAATAAGGCAAAATTACAGTATTGCCAGAAGGAGGTGCTGTATATTGGACAGCTAATATCGCAGGAAGGGTGGAGAGTGACACCAGAAAGGGTGGAGGCAATCCGTAAAATGCCTACACCTACAACAGTGAGATAGATGGTCTCTGTAATTATTGCAGAGCTTGGATGTTTGACGACAGCACATACACAAGACCTTTATTAAGCGTACTCAAAGAAGCACAAAGAGGGGAGGGCACACTACAATGGACAAAAGAGATGACAGATGCATTTGAGTAGCTAAAGAAAGCAATATGCACAACTCCTGTGTTAGGGATTCCAGATTATCAGGGCAAACTTTATTTGTTCTCACACTCCAATGGAATAGTGATGACCGTGGTACTCACACAGAAGGCTACTTTAGGACACAAGCCATTGGCATACTATAGTGGGAAATTAGACCCAGTAATGAGTGGAAATTACCCTTGTGAGCAAGCACTGGCTGCTGCTGCATTCACAGTAGAGAAATCAGCCAGCATCACAATGGGGTGTACCACCACTCTTTATGTGGAGCATGCTTTCTTTGCAATACTCAAACACCCAAGAGTACTCTGACCGCACAGAGGGCTTCAAGGTACAAGGTAATACTCTCAAATCCAGCTATAAAGATAATAAGATGCAGGACCGTGAACCCAGTGACATTTGTAGCCGAACCAATAGAGGAGGGAGACTACATGCACTGCACCACATACATGGGGCAGTATGACGACCTTCCAAAAGTGGTAGAAAAGCCACTTGAGGGGGGAACAGCTTTGTTTGTTTGTTTGTTTATTTATTTATAACGCGCAGACCATCAGGCCCGGGGGCATCAGGGCGCAATTTGTACAGGGTTGCAAGAAAAGAACATACAGGGAGATAGATTACAATAAAAGTATACCAATACAGCATAATAACAATCTTAATAATCACAAATATTACACATGGTACAGTGTCCCTAGGCTCCGCAGAGGAAGTATCCCTGAGGTAGTTGGGAAGGTAGCAGACCGGAAATCGTGCAGGGGAACAGGCGGGCTGGGTAAGTAGGACAGATGTCTAACACAACTATTGCTGGTCAAAGAGCCAAGATTTATTCTTGAAGGTGTTGAAGGAGTCTTCAGCTCTGATGGCAGCGGGGAGGGTGTTCCAAAGTTTGGAGGGTAGGACAGGGAAGCTAGTGCCTCCCGCTTTTTGGAGCTTAAACCTAGGGATAGTAAGGCAGTGAGTCTGAGCAATTCTTAGTGGTCGGGCAGTGGAGTGGCGCGAAAGCCGACTGCAGAAATAGATCGGAGCCTTGTTGGCTAGGCATTTGTGCGTGAGGGCAAGCGTTTTTAGGGAAATTCTCTGCTTCACGGGTAACCACTTAAGGCTAGATCTGGCTTCTGAGATGTGGTGGTTACGAGGGATGTTCAGGGCCGCTCGAATTGCATTGTTCTAGGTGGTTTGGAGTTTGGACAGGTTTTCTTGGCTGGTGCCTAAATATAGAGCACTGCAGTAATCTATTTTTGCCATGATAAGTGTTCTCGCTAGTGTGACGCTATTGTGGGTGGTGAGGAATGGTCTGCAGGCTGAAATGAGTTTGCACGTGTAGGCGGAGGTGGACCTGACTGCATTAGTTTGTCTTGACAAGGATAAGGTGGAATCCAGGTAAAAGCCTAGTGTTTTAGTGTCTTTCGAGACTTGTATGGAGTTGCCGTCTATGGTGAATGACTGATAGGATGGCTCAAGTTTGCTCAGGCGTTGTGATGTACCCAGGATAAGTAGCTCTGTCTTATCGTCGTTCAGACATAGCTGGTGCTGGGCCATCCAGGCTTGGATGACCAATTAGACCTCATTGAGGGCCTTGGTGTCAGCAAGATAATCACCAGAGATGGGAATGAGTGTCTGGGTGTCGTCCGCATAGTTGGTGTAGGAGACACCCAGATAATCAAGCACATCAAAGAGTGGTTTCATAAAGATATTGTAAAGAGTAGGTGACACGCAAGAACCCTGAGGAACACCGCAATGATTAGGGGAGGGAACTGCGGCAGCGGAAGGTGCAAAGACCCTCATAGATCTGTTGCTCAGGAAGGATTTGATCCAGGCCGCTGCGGAGGGAGAGAAGTTGGCAGCAGAGTGGAGGTGCCTGCAAAGGATCTGGTGGTTAACCAAATCAAATGCGGCGGAAAGGTCGAGGAGTAATAGCATTGCTAATTTGCCCTTGTCCTTCAGGACTTCAATCTGGGTTTTTAGGTCTAATAGAGCCGTTTCGGTCCCATGTCTGGGCCGAAATCCGGATTGTCGTAGACCTAACAGATTGTTTGATTCAAGATAGTTTTGGATCTGCAGGTAAGCTGCACGGTCCAGTATCTTCAGCAGAAATGGTACTGTAGTAATAGGTCGGAAGTTCGTAGGTATGCTTGGGTCAAGGGAAGGTTTTTTTAGTAGCGGGATCACCCAGGCGTCTTTAAGGTTGTCCGGGACAATACCTGTTTCAAAGGATGAGTTAATGAAGGCTGTAATGAATGGGGCTAGGTCATGGGCGGAGTCCTTAATGATGGGAGCTGGGCACGGGTCACCTTGGCAGTTGGATGGTTTCATCCTGGGGATGATGTTTTCTACTTCGGTGACAGTGAGCGGTGCGAAGGTGAAAGGTTTGATGTTGGCAGAGTTGGAGAGGGTGGGCCTAGTAGGGGAGAATGAGCGGTTGTCGCGCCTCAGGCAGTCCTGCTTTTCTTTTATTTTAGATTGGAGCATAGAGATTTTGTTTAGGAGGGCTGCTTGAATGTTAGCACACCATTTGCTGTCTTTCGTGCAAGTGTCTGGCGGGGAGACTGAGGTTTCGAGCTCTTTTAGGACTCTAAAGAGTTCCTTGGAATTAGAGTCGGCTTGCATGATACGATTATTAAGCGATTCTTTTTTAGCAATGATGATGGCATCTTTATAAGTGAGGGAGGCGAAGAGGAAGCCGTCTTTATGCTCATCAGATGGGTGGCTTTTCCACCGGTTTTCCGCGCAGCATTTGGCTTTGCGGAGGATTCTTAGCTGTGGAGTGAACCATGAGTTGAGATGTGCTCGTGGTTTAGCCTTTCTAGGTTTAATTGGTGCTATAGTGTCAATAGCCGTGAGCATCGTTTGGTTGTAGATGTCTGCTAGGGAGGTGGGATCAGAGCAGGCGTTGGTCGCCGCATTAAGAGAGGGGAGTGACAGTTGGAGGAGTTGTTCTCTTGTTATATTTTTTTATTGCGGGTGGGGAGGGCTGGGGCTATGGGTGTTGGGGCTCGCGGGGTAGCTTCAATGTTAAATGTTATGATGTGATGGTCAGACCATAAGCATGGGGAGTTATTGAGGACCTGGATGTTGCAGTTGGAACCGGCTAACCAATCGATGGTCCTGCCTTTGATATGGGTCGGTTCTTGTATGTACAAGGTGAGGCCAAGGTCAGTAAGAGCATACTCCAGATCAGTTGCTACATGATCCTTAGGGTCGCCGCGACCAAGATTGAAGTCACCTAGGATTATTGTTTGGGAGTTGTTTTTTGTTTTGTCAAGAAGAAGAGTGGAAATTTCACTGACAAAGGTGGGTGCCGGCCCTCGGGGCCTGTAGATAAGGTGAAGGGTGGCCGTTTGGTTAGGTGTTAGTAGTAATTTGATTGTCAGCAGTTCAGCTGATTCGAGTTTGGAGTCGGATACCACTCTTAGGTCAAGGGAGTTTTTGTGGATGAATGCCACGCCGCCACCTCTAGTATGGGCAGAGGAGCGGTCACAGCGTGTGATGCCATAGTCAGGCGGTAAGGCCAAGGATAGAGAAGGGCCAGAGGCGGCATGTAGCCAGGTTTCGGATATGGCAATGAAGTCAAGGTCGGCAGTGGTGATAAGGTCGGCTATGTCAAGAGCGTGTGCTGTGAGGGATCTAGCATTGATGAGGGCACCCTTGAACACAGGCAATTTAACCCCTGTGGTCTTAGTTTTGCAAGTGGCGGTGGGCGAAGGCGGGCTGGGTGGTGTGTGTGGGGCTTGCTTAGTGGTGTTGGTGCGGGAAGGACGAATGCAGAATCTTGTGCCTAGTCTCTTGTTCCTGAGAGTGAGGGGGCAAGGTTGGTTAGGAGTTGGTTTTGTGGAAAGTGTTTGAGCCAGAGAGCTGGGTCATTAAGGTATTGGTTAATCTGGTTGCAGGGGTGGTGAGCGTCAACGGTAGTTGCTGAAGGACTCGTTGAGGGTGTCAAAGTCATGGTGGGTGACGCTGGGTCACGTAGGTAAGGGCAGGCCAGGTTATTAACCTCAAAGGTAGGAGTGGTTGACTTGGGTGGTTGAGTGAATAGGGCAAGGTGTGTGGTTAGGAGGTAGTGCAATAGAAGGCGCACGCTGATGTGCATGATGGTGGTGCTGGCTGCCAGAATAGGTTCCCTATGAGCTTGTTGACAAGGACAAGATAGGTTCTCCTTGAGTGGGACTGGTGAGATAATGGAAGGGAGTGAGGATGCTATGGTATGGCTGGAAGCCTGGGCACCTAGATAGGGATAACCCAATGGCTGGAATGCACAGGTCAGGGCAGCCCTAGATTAGCGTAATCACAGGCTGTCGCCCAGGGCAGTGGTAAACCTAGATTAGACGTGACCCAAGTCAGGCACGGCACAATACAATTTGAAGCACCCTTAAGGCACAACACAGTTGAAGTGGTCAGTGGGCTACCATAGGGTACATTACAATTGAGATGGTCTGTAGGCGACCTTAAGGCACAACACAATTGAAATGGTCTGTGATCGACCATAAGGCACAACACAATGAAAAGGTCTGTAAGCGACCTTAAGGCACAACACAATTGAAATGGTCTGAAGCAACCTTAAGGCACTACACAATTGAAATGGTCTGTAAGCGACCTTAAGGCACTACACAATTGAAATGGTCTGTCAGCGACCTTAAGGCACAACACAATAGAAATGGTCTGTAAGCGACCTTAAGGCACTACACAATTGAAATGGTCTGTAAGCGACCTTAAGGCACTACACAATTGAAATGGTCTGTAAGCGACCATGAGGCACAATACAGTTATAAGGTGGTCTACTAGTGACCATAAGGCACAAAATACTTATGATATGCTAAGGTTCGAGAGTTTCAAGGGAAATAAAAAATTAGATTGAGGGTTCTTCACCGATAGGTCAGACCACGGGGGAGAGACTCAGAGGGACGGCAGTAGTGAAAATAAAGGCAGACGGGACAGCTGAAGTAGTAGCAAGCACACAGTTGCCATCACATTTTTCAGTGCAAGCAGCAGAGTAAGTGGCTTTCATAGTGGCATTAGAGCAGAGCAATGACCAGGAAGTGACAGTGTATTCGGACTCCACCTATGTGACATCTACAGTACACTCTGAGTTGTCGTGATGGCAGAGGAGGGGCTTCCGACATGCTGAAGGCACGCCAGTGCAGCATGCTCCCCTTTTTGGGTGAGAAGGGCATGCTTTATATCTCCATCAGACGCTGTATGGTGACAGGAGAGTACAGGCAAGTTGGTGATTCCACTATCATTATTACATAGTGCACTCACCCAACTACACCATCAAACCCACATGGGGGAAGGATGCACTTGCTGCTCACATTGGGTAAGAGTGGTTTTGTTCCAATTTGGCGGAACATGTGACCACTTTTGTAGAGAATTGTATTACTTGTTAATGTTTCAATGATATGATATGTCATTTGTAACGCGCCTATACACAAGTGTTTCAAGGCGCGACGAGGCAGGGGGGAACAAGGGGAGACAGACAACGATCCTACTAGGCCAGGTGTCATTCAGATCGCGCAAGGGGAAGGGGAGAGGGGAAAGTGCAGTACATGGTTAGTAGAATACAAGATAAATAATAGGGCCAGCTGGTGGCAAGTGCAAGGAAAGTGCAGTACATGGTTAGTAGAATACAAGATAAATAATAGGGCCAGCTGGTGGCAAGTGCCGAGAGAAGGGGCTTTAGGATACAGAGACAGTCCCGTAGTGCAGGTAGGCAGTGCAGAGAAGAGTGGCTGGGCCAAGGACCGAGATCGGTGAGTGGCCCAGTTGCAGATTCAGTGCAGACCTTAAGGGTAGTGAGAGGAGCCATACCTCATCCACTAGGTCCTTTCCAACATCTCCATGTAGATTATAGCAATGCGATCCAAGTATGTTAGATCATGGTTGTGTGCCCATTTTCCTGATGGATCGAGGTCAGTCCCTGTCCACACCCTGATGCTCTTAGAGCTGCAAGGTTCCTGGCTAGAGAGGTTTTCCTACGCTGGGGGACGGCGGGCGGAGTGATGTCCTGCAATCTAACAATGTCCTCACTTTGTTAATGAAGCATTCCAGCACATTACAACTTTACTGGAGATACAGCATACCTTTTCCTGTGCTTATCAACCACAAGCAATTGGTCTGTGTGAACGCCTAAACGGCCTATTGAAAGAAAAAATTGCTAAAATAAGAGCAAATCTAAATAAGAGTTGGCTTCATTGCCTACCCTTAGCCTTATTCGCATTGCAGAGCCAGCCTGGGTCTGACCACCATTTAACGCCACACGAGGTGGTAACCGGATGTCGCATGCGACTCCCTTTGGCTCCTCCCATGAGGGCTTTAACTGATGCAAACTCTGTGTCCAATGTTTTCCATACTGAGATGTATGAATATGTAGTTTCTTTGATGGCTAGTGCGTCTTTTATTTGTCGTCAACTGCAGGCACGGCGGGAGAGGTCAAAGAAGAATGACATTGCTGATGCCATCGAGAACCGCTTAACACCACCACTACTTTACCGTGGGGATTCGGTGCTATTCAGGAATTTTACAAGGCCCTCGTACAAGCCTAGGTTTAGTGTCCCCTATACCGTGGAGGAAGCAACCGATTGAGCAGTAAAAATACAGGGAAAGAAAGCCTGGAACTACATTGGGGATGTGAAACCCTGTTGGACAGAGCCCTCTCCCAGCCACAAAGAAGAAGAGGGTGATTTGAGGCAAGGGGAAGAACCAAATAGCCCACCAAGACAAAAACAAGAAGAAGAGTTACAACCAAGACTCACACGCTCTAGAGCAAGAGAGTTAGAGCAAATACTTTACGCACACCTAGATGATGTTAACTGTCTTTTTCATACAAATATCTATTTGCTGTGAAAGTATCAACTGTTATTTCTGTGTTCCATGATTTCCCAGAGGCCTGTGATATTGCAGGATCCCTTCGTACAATTTGTGATACACTAAATTAGAGAGAAAGGCGTCTCCTAGTCTATTTTTTCATGCATTTTTGCTGGTAAACAGTAATATGAATACATTTACAACAATGAATAACATTCATAATGAATAAAAAAGAAAATGAATACATGTCACATTTTCCATTAAAAATATATATGGGATGGGGTAAGGGATTACAATGGGTGGTGAGGGTGTTGGGGTGGGGTAATAAAGCTGGGGAAACAGGGGGGCTGGAGGGACCCCCAAATTGGAAAAATTCAACTGCTTTTGTTATCTAAAATTTGTTATAAAAGTATTCATTATTGTTTGATGCTTTATTGTTGATTTGTTAATAATACATGGAACCTTTTGTGCTCTATTTGACCCAAACTTATCCACAGCTTAATCGCGGAAAACCATCTGTCATTGAACTGCTCAGTGACACCAGAATCTGTATTGTGTGGGAGCGACTTTTCTTCAACGCACGTGCACAATTATACACCCATAGAGCTTGATCTAACATATATTTATTACATAATCACGCATTTTTGAGGAATTTCAAGTGGATTTCTTCATCACATTCGGAGCAACACAAGATACTGAAGAGGAGTAAGTGATGGGTAACATTGTTCGACAAGCAATTGTGGTATTGTGTGCCTTCTGTTGTCTCTACCTCTTTACCCTCATCATCCTACGAAGATTATTTTTTGTAGATGCACAAGCTGTGACCCATACTAACGTAACCCCAATCTAGGCAGGCATGGCTGCCATATCAGGTCAGGCAATAAGCACTGCTAAATCAGTAAAGAGAAGTAGGCGCAGTGCAGACTTAGATTTAAGTCAGGTTGATTCATATCTAACTGATTTGGTCCAGGTATCTAATAACATGTGGTATAAGCACATGACCAAAGTATGGGTGTACCGAATAGTTAATTTACTATTTGGCCGAATACGAATAGTTGGTGCAACTATTCGGCCAGAGCCTGAATAGTGAGCCGAATAGTTGTTTTTTTAGGCAAACATGTTCTAGGGCATAATAAACAGCATTTCAATGAATAAACTAAGGAGGCATTGTATTGCATGGATATTCATATTTATTAATTGGACACATCTCTGTAAGCTTATGACAAAGACAAAAATAAATACAAAACCGATCTGGAAAAAGCCCAAATCTACTTTCACTCACTAATAATCCGTAAGGGGAAGGTTATATTTCAGAAAAACAAGCTGTTCAACATTTTCTGCTAAGAGGCTACTTCTGTGTTCAGAATAAATATCTCCAGCTGTACTGAACACTCTCTCGCTGTCCACACTGGTAGGGGGAGGTGCCAAGTATACACGCGCAACTTTTGCCAACCCTGGAAATCGAACACTGTTCATGTCCAAAAGCCACTGGCAGGAAGAAAGATTAGACACTTTATCATCCTCCGCACAGTACAAACCTACTGGCCGCCTCTGCCCTACCAGTTGCCCCAGCATCAAAAAGGACGAGTTCCACTGTATTGACACGTCTTGAATCAACTGCAGTTCAGGGAACCCAAGATCTTTTTGCAGTGCGTGCAAGTGGGACGTGGCGGAACTAGAATGTTTGATGTGGCCAACAAGTTTTCTTGCATGTGCCATCATGTCCGACACACATCTTCGCACAAAAAGGCCATCATGGATGCAAAGCTATAGGGTGTGTGCAAAACATCCCACACTAACAAAATCTGCTTCTCTGAAGGCCTTGTACATGTTAGCTGCATTATCACAAAGAATCATGTGCACTTTGGAATGGCTAATTTGCCACCTTTCAAGCATTTCTTGGAATGCTAATCTAATTTTGGCACCACTATGGCTTCCGTAAAAAGCCTCACACTGCAACACAACTCCATGCCTTTGTAACGCTCACCTGATTCCCACGGAGGCGCTGGTCTAGGCAGGAAGGTGTCTGTGACTCGAAAGGTGATGTGTAGGACTCGGTTGGCTTCTGGGGCTGAGCCTCTTCGCACTGTGTGTCGAACTCGAAGGGTGAGATTTCTGCAGGTGAGAGAATATGGGGGTTAATGATCTGGGCAGTTGAGTGTCTCTCTCTCTCTCTCTCGCTCTCTATTCCCAGCTTCCCCGTAGAATCCCCCAGGTCAACGTGCTCACCTTAGATAGGTGAATGCTGGGCTCTCCATCTGCGTCTGGTGCAGGGTGCCGTTGCCAGTTCCTTCACTGGGTAAAACGTAGGCCTCTTAACATCAGAGGATCGCTACCGCCGTTAACTGCACGAGCGGTGAGTTTCCGGACACCTTTTGTCCTTAAAGTCTTTAGGTGCGAGGGCACTTTTATGTAGATCAGGGTTTGGTATAATGCTTTCTCCTATTTGTTTTGCAGGGCTCTGGAGACAGAAGATGGTGTGAAGGGAGCCGAAGCTGGAGCCAGAGCCTTGGAATGGGAATGAAGTGCTTGGAAATGCGTGAGTAAATGCAAGCGCTCTAACTGTTTCTTTTCTCTTGCAGCTGCGGGTTCGTGCTGAAGAGATGCTGGAAAACGCCAGAGTATTTGCAGGCGTCCTATTATGGCGAGCGCGATGGGCGTAAGTAAATACCTGTCTAATGTCTCTCCTTTTGTCTTTCAGGTCCGGATTGCAGCGTTGGAGACCCAGAGTGCTGGTAAGAAATAACTATGCCTTTGTTTTCACAGGCGGAGATGCAGAGTGCTGAAATGGTCGCTGCCGATGGATCAGGTGAGTAATGCGCTTCGTATGAAGGTTGCCGTGCTAACCTGTAGTTTCTTATTTTGCAGGTGCTGCTGAAGACTGGATGCAGGAATGGTAAGTATTGCTCTTGGAGGTTCGGGCCCGGATAGAAGAAAAGCTGGAACAGACTCGGTGAGCGTTCTGCTGCAGATGCAGAATAACGCGAAGCACGTTTCATCAATCGGGTGTGGTTTAAATAGCCTTGGAGTGCTGAGGCGTCTTCCTCCACGGCCCCGCCTAGGTAAGAAAAGAGTTCCTGTTCCAGAAGAGTTCCAGTGTTGTATCCAGGGAGTGGAGCTTGCCCCACCCAGGTAAGAAAGTAGTTCCGGCTTACTGAGGATTCCTATGCAGCTGGTAAGTAAGCAGCATGGTCTGCTGCAGGTAAGTCCACCCAAGCATCTTCATATAGATTATGAGCCCGGCGCTTCCAGTGCCGGGACCGATGGCATTGATGAGCCTGGTGCCACCGGCGCCAGGACAAGGTCCAAAAGGTCCCAGTGGGGACCGGCTGGTGCCTAGGATTAAGGTTAGGGGCCTGCTTCCAAGGACGTTGGGCTGGTCCTGACTCCTTGGAAGCAGTGATCATGACAGCCTTTTCATGTTGCTGGCTAGCCAATGTCCTGTTAAGCTCATAACAGATGTTACAGTGTTATCAGAGGTCCAAAGGTCTACAGTAAACGCAATGTTCTCTGAACCTCTGAAGCAATACGCTGGCTCACTTTTTTCATACAGGTCAGGGATGATGCGAATCGAAAAATATTTACGGGATGGTACTTTGTACCTAGGTTCCAATTTATGGAGTAAATGCACAAAACCTACGTCCACAACAACAGAAAATGGTTGCAAGTCTAATGCTATCATTTTGCCAATACTGTGATGCACAGCGTGTGCGGAAGGGCAGTCCAGAGGCCACACTTGCTTATTGTCCAGACAATCTTCAATGGACAGCTGTGACCATGCCCTCTTGCACTTCGCAGGAGTCACATTGCTGTTGATTCTACCTACAACTGCCTCTTTTTTCCCTTTCATATTCAGCTTAGTCATTGTGATGCTTGGACCGCAGATGTTTGGTCAGTGCTGATGTGCGCACTGTCTCAAGTTTGCAGAACCACGAGACAAAACCACAAGGCACACAGAACACACGCCTTGGAGTTAGCATCCATTTTAATTGTAAATTAATCCCACATAGGGCTGGTTTTCTCCTTGGTGCCACTCATGCCAACAATGAGGAGTTCTGCTGCTCTGGGCCAGGGATAGGGTTTCTGCTGGGCACGTCTCCTAGCTGTTGCTTCTGGGTCTTTACGTAAATCAGAAGCTCGTACTAGTGACAGAAAAAAATGTAAAGCAAAAGTCAAACTTAAGAGTATGTTTTGGCAGTGCTGTACCGAATGATGGCTCTGAAGCGGTATTCGGGGTACTTCAAAAATGTTTTTGAAAAACCTTTTCAAAAGGCATGTAAAAAAGGAAATATGAACAATGACAAAAACCGCACTTGAAATTGCCAGGAGTGTGAAGCTATTATGTACATCCACTGACTGCGGCAAGCATAATATAGCAGTCTTTCATTTATCAGGCATATTCACATAGTGGTGACCTCCAACCTCAAGCTTCCTCTAAATAGTTGAACCCCCATAGTACTCACCAGGATTGTAGGCACTAGGCAGTGGTTTGCATCAAGGTGGTGGAATGGCAAGCCGGTCTCAGATTTGAGCTTCCTTAGTTGGTGCTGCGTCTTTTCTGGGCAGTGGAATGACGAAAGTAAAGGATTATGTTATGTGCGAGTGGCTGAGAGTGCACCCTTATACTCCTATGCCAGACCCCAAGCACTGACCAGAGGCCAATACTGTCCCCTGTCACACCCCACATCACCTTGCAAATCACTCCCTTCTGGCATGGAAGGCCTAACGATCCCAAGCTGCTTTAATATTATTTAGGCCAAGCAGGTGGCCCCAGATCCATGCCTGAAACCAAAACCACCAAAAGCTAGCGTGGACTAGTGTCAGAAAAGGAATGAATAGCCATTTGCACAACAGTGAGGCACTTTTGGGGAGTGGGCAATAGGGCAAATGCCTGAACCAAAAATACAAAAAGCTAGCGTGTACATGTTTTCAGGAGTCATAGGTGGGCACTTTTTGGGGAAATGTGGTGGACCAGTTCGATGAGTTACTTTGCTATGCGGCTAACCATTCTGACCAGTGTTGCAGAATGAATAAAATGCACAATATTTCTACCCATCACATTTTCTCACAAAACACCACCTTGGGTAGTACTAGTCAAACAGTTTCAGAAAAGGAATGAATAGCCATTTGCATCAGTGAGGCACTTTCGGCGAGTGGGCAATGAGCCACAGTCGCTGAAGGGGTGGCCGGGGAGGCAAACCTAAGAAGCTACTGGCACAGGGTTCTTAAAAGCCCTCTCACCAACGGGAGACAACAGAAGAATGCTACTATACAACAGACTTGCATACCACAACCCATCAGTCCATGCATCCCAGCACTCTAGGCACACTAGGTCTCCTCTGGGCATGAATGCCTAGCATCTCAAACACATGTAGAGTTCACGATACTTCTGTTCTCCATGCATCAACACATGAGCAAAGCTCTAACCTCGACTAACCACCCAGGTTTAACCTTGGCTATCCAAGGTTCTAACTTCTTAGGTTTGCACTCACCGTCTTGTAGGGGGGGGCAGCGAATTTTGAGGCCGCCGGGGTGGACAAAGGGTTTGCAGGTTTGCTATAATCGCTGGAGGCCCGTCCAAGCCGTGTTGCCCAGAAGCGGGGGCCGCTTGACACCATGCCATCGACGACGGGAGCTGCAACGCTTCATTGATTAAGACATTTGATTCCTGGACGCACTCAGCCGACCGCCTTATCTCACCGGAAAAGGCAGGCCGTCCACATGCTGAGGAGCATCCGCGGTTGGTTTCCCACCACCCAAAGACCGTAGGGACGCCGGACGACTCGAGGCCCTTGCTGAGCCAAAGTTCTTCACAAACTCTTTGCGGTCCTGAACTATCGACATCGAGGTGCCCTGCACCCCTCGTCCTTGCAGGAGATCTACGACTCATCGTCGGCGAGCACTGCCAGGGCCGAAGCTGCTGCTTCGACGCCACCGAATTTCCATCGAGGATTCTCGACGCGCGAGTTCACTTTCTTCTAGGCCCATCGACGATCCGTGGCTCCTGTTTTAAAGGGAGTCACTCAAGAAGGATCCATTAACACCTCCTCGAGGAACTCTGCTATTCCAGGTACATTGGAGTGGTAGAAACATTTTAGAAGGGAATAAGACTAATTGAACAATATATGGACTGGGCTTGTAGTATATCTTTATTTTACAGGTTGCCCAGGTGGGGGGGATCTCCACACAGAACTGAGTCTAGTGATAGGGGCCAGTATTCTGCCAATTGTTCTAACCAACTGCTTTCCTCCTATGTCTATTGTTGGTTACCTTTATTAATTGATTTGTGTGACATTTGACCAGAGTACAGTTGATGCACTTTAATGAAATCTGATAATAATTGTGGTACCACTTAGAACTGTATATATTTGCCATTATAGATTAACTGAGCACAAAGTGAGTTATTGTGATTGTGTATATAACCTTGAACCTTAATTATATAAAGACTGTCTTCACTAATAGTGTTTCGACATTCCTTTGTGGGTACTTGGGGACTACACTGTACTCAAGTACCAGCCTGCATCACCTCCTGAGAAGCTAGGCCTCGATTGCTTGTCCATTGCTACCAACAATAGAGAATCTTGGCTGGGCTCCTCTGTGCCTCTACTCTACCATATGGAGAGCAGGAGTACAGACACTCCCCCTCCAGTCTTTATACTCATCACAATAACTTTATTAATGAGACCTTGCCATGCCCCTCCACATTCACATTGTGCTCTAAGCAGACAAGAGCAGTGTTCCTGAATGACAGGCTGTTGTTCAGATCTGAAGAAATCAAAAGAAGCTTTACTTCAGCTACACGGGAAATGCTTTACTTTTATGTTACAAAATGTCAAGGATCAATGCGTCAAAAAGGCCCTGGCTTTCTGAGCCAATGTCAATTTCAGTGCATCTGTGTTTTAAACGATTGCTGCATACCAGAAGCTAACTATGGTTAAAAAACAATGTGGGAATTCAGATGGAAGAGAAAAATCAAATGTGTAAGGAAAATGTAGTCACCACACTTTTAAAATGTACTTTTGCAAACTGAGAAAAATACTTGTATAAAAGTTTATGTTGGATAAGGCCCTGCCCTTATCTAGCAATGTGAAGTTGTCTTGTGCTATGAAACATATATGGGAGATCGTATTCAAGGCTTTATTCTGATTTATAACAAAAATAAATAAAATAAGGAATTAAATTGCATTGGTTGCAGTGGGGGAAATCAGTCCAAACAGGTTGCTGCTTGGAGGCTGCCAGCAACAGAAGTCCCCTCACAGTAGATGCTAGAACACACAAGTGATAATTGCTACCTTGGCAGACTTTTGTCTCTGCTGAGGCCTCATACAATGGAAGTCCAGGACACCAACCTGTGAAGTGGAAGCAGCCATAAACCTTCAATCAAACTGGGAAACCCCCTCCCCACACTGGGCTGAAGTGACAGTTGGAGGTAGCTGAAGAGAAGAAAATTGTCCCAGTGAAGGACACAGGATGCCCATTTGCTTCAAAAGATTTATTTTTGCAACAGAAATCCGCAGGAATGTAAATAGTTCACAGTTTTAATGTAATTTTGTTGATTTTAATTTAAGACGTTGTAGCCTTCACTGCCATATAGGGAACAGAAATGGCAGAGAATGGGGTATTCCAAGGAAAGTGTACATGATGGCAATGTAAAATTTGATACCGACATGCCTGATGATAATCCATACACACGTGTAAAGTTCAAGAATTTTAGGCCGAATATTTCACACTAAAAATGACAAAAAATTATCAGAAGGGCGAAACAATGTCTTACAGACTGGAGAGTTGGAATGCCATGTCCTGCATAAAATATGTAACCTGCTTATGTCATTTGTTAAAATGCCACAAATGTACAAATGTGCCATTTATGGCAAAACTGAATTGTAGCTAAAGTAACTATGGGAGGTTCTGGACATTGTAAAACTCACATCATAAATCTGACATCATGCCCTTGAACCCCAACCAGCTGAGAGTAAGGCGGTAACTATCTCCCCTGACCAATCCAGTTGTTTAGAGGCGTGCTTAGCTAAGCCTGCCCTGCCGTATAATGTTATGATGTCACAATGCTCTATAAAAAGGGTGGCTGACAAAACTCTAGACTGACTCTTTATTGATTTCCTGCACCTGCGTTCCTGATCTTCTACATTCATCTTATCAGATTCCAGATCCCACTGCAGAGCTAAAGCATAGCTGATTCTAGACTCCACTGCAAGGCCAAAGCATTGCTGACCATCCCAGCAAGGCCTCAATCCAGAGATCCCACTAAATAAAAATCCCAGTAACAAAAGGGAAAAGCTGTGGGGTTCTTTTTGGGAAGCATCCTGAAACCAGACCGGCTTTTTGCCCACTAACTGCATGCCCACTGAAGCCCTACCATCCAGCTGTCGTGATTATCCGGTGACCAGACATACCCTGCTGCTGTTCTGCTAGGAGAGTCCGCCGCTACCTGGTGACCCGAGCCCTGGAGTCCAGAGCCCAGTTGACGGTGTCCAATCCCAAATTTAAGAGCAGACTGAGTATTCCCCATCCCATTACACATAGTCTACCTCATTTTGACTTTTGTCATTGTGCCACTCTCTAAGCAACCATATCCATACCCTGATAACTTGTATAGACTGTTCCAATTCTCTGTGCACTCTGTTCTTGCTTCCTAGTGTCAGCGCAACTCTTTTATTCACCTTATCTTATAACTCATTAGTAATATTTGGAGTAATTTAAATTAATTCCCACATAGATCAGAACCCGGTGGGAAAAGGTTGACGTCGCAAATCAATCTTTGAACGTACCGTGGCTTTCTTTAACAATATAGTCTGAATAATTTAGTTGAAGTAAAATTTGCCTTTCATTTTTGTAACCGGTTTTCTCTTTTTAACTGCTCTATTTACCTAAAAGCGAATCTCGTTCTACCTTCCAAATCTCCCCCAATTCTTCACCTATAGCCCTCCCTTCACCTCTATATTGTCCATGGGCTGTGCATCTATACCCCTGGCCAAAGACCGCATTCCAATTCCGTGTTTTTCACCTGTTCTTAAAAAAAAAAAAAACATCTTACATCTAAAACTGCAAACTAGAAAAAATGCAACTTTTCCACGTGTGAATTCGGCTGCACTGGGTTTTCAATGTCAATGGGCCTCATTACGACCCAGGCGCTAATGGGTTAACAGCGCCGTAAAAGGCTGCGGTGCCGTTAACCTATTAGCGCCTAATAACGAGGCCCCTTTGCGGGACCTGACCTTAACGGCTGGTGTAGACCAGCCGTTAAAGTAGGGACCCGCAAAGGGACCTTGGTGCTAATTACGGTGCCGCAATTTGCGGCACCATACTTAGTGCCTTCCCCATTCCCATTGAGCCGTATGGGGCAAGAATGGGGAGGGGACATGGAGGAAGGGGGAATTACCACCCCGCCAACCTTGTAATGGGGTGGTAATTCCCCCTTTGTCCATAGCGGAGTCAGTAACTTACCGGCATGGTCTTCCGCCAGGGTCGTAATGAAGCCCAATCTGTTATGTGAACTGTATGCTCTTGTGATACCTTACTTTATGGTTGATAATGAGATAACATCCCTAATACTGTGATAAAACATATGTATATCCTTATTTAAACACACATATAATTATTTGTCAAAATGCAAGTGTCATTTTAGGCCTTTGCAAAGAGTTTTTGCCTCTTATTTTGTGAGGGAAGGTCGGATGTGATTCTGTTTGCTGCCTCTTATTGGCGACTACCTGCTGCTGCTTCTTTCTATCCACTCAGAATCCGATAATTTGTGGGTTGAGGGAATATTGCAGGGGCAACCTTAACTTGGGCGCTATCTATCCTAATTCAAAAAGTGCTCCTATTCAATTGTGCTTTGGATATATCCTTGTAGAAGGTTAACCAAGTGTAGTTCAGTAGTTTTTATTGTAATTATCACACCATTGGTGATTGCTGCCCAATATTAAAATGTGCGATTTTTTTGAATTTTTAAATAAATATTGTATTTTCACCAACCGGCCTGGTTCATGGTCCATCGTGACCCGGGGTATTTGTAAAAGGGGTGTGAGACGGGTCGGGTATCGGCTCAATTTGAATTAATTGAATTTATAGAAAAAGCATTCCTATTGAGCGCCACATCCCAGGATAATACCAAGTGTCCTGGTCTGGTGTGCGGCTCCCGATTGGAATCCTTTACAAATTGGGGGCTCGAGTCAGGGATTGAGTTTGTTTATTCACCTGTGGCAGCCTAACACAGCAGACTACCCTCCAAGGTAGGAATACTTTGTGTGGCTGGAACACTGTGTTATGCTGTAGAAGCGCTCCCAAAACAAAAATCCTAAGTACCAGGCCTGTGTATAAAATGAAAGTTAAATTAACCCCAAAAATAGACAAAAAGCAATAGAATACAGATTACCCTTTTATAAATAAATTAATAAAGAAAGAACACTTTCCAAAATGGCCACAGTAGAGATCAACATAGCTAGGGAGCACCTTCTGCACAAATTATTTGTCAGAGGGGAATTGCCAGAACAAGATGAAAAGGTCTGGCTAGAAGAAATAATGCAACAGGCTACCGCCATAGACATGGATACATGGCAGGACGGTGGCCTATTACACCAAGCTTTGAACAAGTTATACATGACTCCGAAAATTAAAGAGGAGCAGATTAAAATTGTCAGAATTGCGGCCTATATGTATCTTCATATGGGAATGATGTGGGAAAAGCATGAGGAAAATACAACTCTTGCGCAAAATCAATCCGAACATTTAGCTCAAATCTAGACTGAACTGAAATTAGCGGAACTAAAATTGCACAAAGAGCCAAGACTGAGGCAGAATCTGGAGATTACATTAAATAGCTAAAAGAGGACTTGGTTCTCCAACAGCAGAATAATGTAGACCAAGAGGCCCAATTAGATGCATTAAGAGTAGCGTGTCAGGAAAAGGTTGACTCTGGAAGAGAGTCAACGGAACCAACTCAACAATTAACATATAACAGGGACTGCTCAGTACAAATACCCATGCTGCAAGATCAGGTCAAAAGGTTGCAAGAGGAAAATAAATTAATTATGGTAGACCTCCACTCCCAAGCAGAATTTGATGAAGAGCGCCAGAAATTAGGCGCCATAGCCCAACAAAGGGATGACATGGCGGAACAAAGGGGCGCGCTCTGTATCAGGAGAAAGAGGCCCTCCACCAGGAAATGTGTAATTTAAAAACCAATTTGGAGACAAGGTAGTCAGACCTGCAGGGACTGACTGGTCTAAAAGAAGAATATGATAAAGTAATGGGACGTAGGAGACAAATGGAACAAGCCATAGAGGCTCTAAATGTGCAGAAAAGGGAGGCTCACCTCCTACAACAAAAATTGGCTCAGGGTGCCCAAACTATACAGGCAGCACAAAGAGATAATGAGGCCCTCTGTGAGGAGAATGATGGACTCCACAAACAAGTGGCGGGTCATAGAGGCCAGTAAACTCTGATAGCCGAGCAAAAGGCTCAGATATTTGCCTATTATCAAGAGATAGGGGCTGAGAAGGAAAAACTAGCCAGATTGGAGAAAGCATATTCTAGACCTACTACCAACTGGAGGGACCCTTGAACAGGTGGAGAGGGACATGGGCAACCCCTGATCATAGTATGATGACTTCTGTGCTAAGGGACTCAAACCCATTTAATACATTGAACACTGCAGACTTCCTGTCCACTGGTCGACAGGGACCAGAAACCATGAGGCCGGCGGAATTAAATAGGTTTAGTATGATGGGTCTGACAGGTCAGTGCTCCCCATAAATTGATGGACGGGCATCCCAGTATAGATACCAAAACATTAAAGCTGATATCTATGACCAGGAAGTCTCCTATGAGGGGAAAGTCAGGGAATTAGGACTACAGAAATATTATCTTCCAAGGGACCAGTTGGTTCAATTTGATGAAAAACCGAATGAAATGAGGCCCAAAAAGAGCATTTTGAAGACCTCCACCCAATCATGGCAGTGTGGGGGATCCTCTGCAAACCCTGGAAGCAGGGAGGAGTCAGAAGACTAGGCCCCACCATTCTGCAAGCACCTCCCAAGCTCAAAGAATCAGGGAGAGCCTAGAAGATCAGGAGGGGTCCTCCAACAGTAGCGCCTCTGAGGACGAGTGGACTCGGTGACTAAGCCAAAGAAGGCAAATAAACTAAAGAGAGTTATGGCAAAAGACCCCATTTGGCAGATTAAGGCCATTAGGAATGTCATAACCTTATACCACAAAAACGCAAAATATTCTGTCTGGGAACATTTGGAACTCTATGAGCAGATAATGGACACTTTTCATCTTAAAGACAACCAGAACTGCATAGAGTATGCCAAGTGGACATTCTCTCCAGAGTACTACAGCTTCTTTGCTGCGCTGGAGGACCAGAACCATTCAAGATGGTCCACCTACAGGGCAGCCATCTTGAAACACTTTTCCACCCATCGAAACCCACAGGAGGCTCACAAAGCGACCTACAGTTTGCAGTGTGGGGAAGATCAGGCTCAAAGAGAATTTGTGCACTAAGAGTGTGCACACGGATTGCAGGGAGTTTATAACTACTTTCTTTCATGCGCTCCCAAAGTATATTATGACCCAGCTGGTGAGGGATTTCCACGATAAAAGATCTCTGGACTGGGTAATAAAGCAGGCAACCCGCATTCCAAGTCCAAAAACCTGCAGAAAATAAAAAAACAGACCAAAAACCCCAAACCACCCAACACCCCTGCAGCTTCTAAGGGAGAGGAGTTGAAGGTTGTCCCTGTTTTAGACCTAGAAAGGGGAGCCTAAAAATGCACCAATCCCAAACTAGCAAAACCAAAGGCCAAGAAGGCCTTCAGGCCAATCACAAATAGGTGGCAATCAGGGAGGTAATCCCACTAACAGGACCCCTAATTTTCCTGAGTATATAAGTCCCAGGTACAAGGGCAACCGGACTATCTTGGGGTATGTATGGACTCCTCCAGCCCAAGGGGGGGTTCCGCCAGGTAAGTACTCCCCCAGGAAACTTCCCTCCTAACTTCCCTCAGGAGGGCAGTAATTCCCCAAATCCCGGGTTCAGTTTCTTTCCCCAGTACCGTTAAAACCCCAACCTGCAGGCAAACCCTCCTTTCTTTCCCCGGGTTCAGGAGCCAACACAACCCAATCTGGGAGATGGGAGGCCAAGGGGGGGGGAGGGCTACCAAAATCCTCCATCTCCAGGGTACTACAGGAGAAGGGATAGCTCCACTTCCCGTGAACAACCGATGTATGAGCAGAGTCCCCCGTACCAGCCGAACGGGTGTCCCAACTGGAGCGCCAGGTCCAGAACCTTACCCAGAATCTGGGTCGCATGTTAAGGGCTCAGCAAAACCCTCAGATGAATATGGTGGCTCAGAACCCCACAAAGCAAGGGTCTGGCACCTCAGAACAATGATGGGGAGAGAACCCCGACAATTCTCCGGTTCCAGAGGAGGAGACACCAGGGAAGGGGGATGTAAAACCCTAGAGGATGCTTTCGTCCTCACCTGTGAAAAGCCCCTGGACACCCCGAAACCAGAACAAAAATCTCCTGCCCCTGAAAATCTGCAACCCAGGGAACAGAGGGTGGGTAGGAGAAATAAAGACCTCAAAAAGGCACACTTTGTGGAGGAAACTAGTGCCCTCCAGTTTGAAGATAAAGAATCCTCAGAGGATTCTGGGAAAAAAATCTTCTCCTTCAGGGACAGGGGAACTCTTCCCAAAGAAAAATGGGTCCCAAGAGATCTAAAAGAAGATGGGGTGGGTGTGGGGACTGATTCAGAATCGCCCATCCCTGAATCCCAGATAGCATTCAGAGAATCAAATATTAAAGGAGGGATTCCCAAACCGATTCGGGTGACTGTCCCCAAGAAAAGGTGTGGGGGGGCAACCCAGAATCAGAAAAAGAGGATCCCCAAACTTCCCAAATCAATTCTGGTGACTGCCTCCAAAAAGGGGGGGCAGCCCATAACCAGCACAAGAGGATTCCCAGACTGTCCAAATCCTTTCTGGGGACTGTCTCCAAAAGGGGGGGGGGACAGCACAGAACCCAGAGAGAAAGGGGAGCCCGAAACTACACAAATATCAGAATGCCAAATTTGACACAGAATTATGTCCAAAATACCCCTGTGTCGCACCCGTGTAAAGCCCCGTTAAGTCCCGCTTTGCCGCGGACCCTGCTTCAGCGCTTTCCTGTGGATTTGTGAAACTTACCTGCATCAACTACAAGCCCCAGCAGGTGAAGAGAGAAAAGAAAGAACTATTAACTCCTGTAGAAATAAGAGTTATATTATCCATGAAATAGATTTTAATATATTTCTCTCTTGTTTAGGCTTCACTGCATTAAGGGCTGGGCGGAGCTATATAAGCTCAGGGGCGCGCGCACCGCGCGTGCGCACCCGTGTAAAGCCCCGTTAAGTCCCGCTTCGCCGCGGCAACGCGGTTAGCGCGGGAGATTTAAGTTTAATATTTTTGTAAACTTGGTGGTGCTCAGGAAGAGGCACCACAGTGAAATAAAAAAGCTGATCAACATGTTTACTCTTCGAACTGGCATGCCATGTACAGAACGAGTGCGTGCCTTATTGGAGTCGACTTCAAAGGATAGTCCAACGGTCACTCCAAAAATGGTGCGTCCTTCCGTAAAAAGTGCGCCTTGGGACAGACGAGTAAAGAAGAAAAGATCTCGACCTGATTTTGTCGTGGGTGATTTGATAGACTTTGGATTTGCTGTCAGACACTCATCACGCCCTGTGGCACGAATGACTGAAGTTAATAACCTAAGTGTATCAAATGTAGAGGCGCTGCCACTTTGTAACGATCAGGAGGTTGTCCCTGTTCAGCAACCCATTTTGAGCCCACAGTTGGCACAGGTCACCAATGGAGGTAATAAGTTGATGGAGCAGCCATGTAATATATCTCTGACTGATTCAATGATGTTGCAGAATGCTCGGTCTGGGGTTGTCAATTCAAAGCCCCTGACTAAGGAAAATTATGTGGTTGATGACGCTGAAGCTGAAGATGATGCAATTATAGAGCTGGAGTCATCGGATTCTTGTTTTGTGGCCAAGGAAGACGACTCTGATCTGTCTAAGTCTCCAGCATTATTTAAAACTGGAAATATATCGGAATCTGAAAGCTCCATTTCATTTATTCCGCCGACCCCCAGGAGACCAAACAGAAACAGTTCAATTGTTAATCTGGATCTCGCGACAAAAAAAGTAACTCCTATCACTTTAGAAACTATGAATATGGCCATGATGTCCCTTGCCAAATTATTTGAAGCATTAGACTCAAAGGTTAATTTCATTCAAGATAACATTGAAAACATTATGAGACTACAGAAGGAATCTAGTTTGTCCTTGGCCCAAAAACATGAATCTGATGCCGAACAGGCAGTTCTTTTTTCCAAACAACTGGGACTGTTGTTGTCAATATGTAAAAATATAGATGTCCAGTTAGATAGTAAACCGAGTTTATTTATAACTGGAAAAAATATACAAAGCTATACGACTGCTGTGCCTTTTGTCGAGGGTATTATAAGAGAAACAATAGCATCGAAGACTGAGAATGCACCCTTGGAATTGCAGACGGGTCCAATAACAGCATCAGTTAAACCCGCTGTTGAGGGAGAGAGGGAGGAAAATCCTATGAAGATAACAGTAATGGCTCTCTCATCCGACCAGTTAGTGTCAAGTGAAGAGGAGGTAGGAGTCCCCAATGATGTTGAATCAGAAACAAACAACGCGAAGCCGCTAAAAGAGGCGTACACGATATTTACTAAAAATTCCAAAGGGTTGACTAACCAATCGAAGGCAAATGCAAAGAAATCAAAAAATCAAAAGTCCAAAATAATGGCTCCAAGTGGGCAAACAAAACAATTCTTTAAATCGTTGTCCAAACCAGATAAGTGCTCAATGTTAGCTTCGAATGCGATCACAAAAAAATATCAGAACTTATCACAAGAAAGACAAAGAATGATGAATAAGGGTATGATCCCACATCATCTGATTCCTTCTCATGCACCTCTAGATGAGTTGGTGCAAATTGCGGAGAAGCTAGAAAGTGGATCTAGAAATGTGACAACACAGACTCAAGTTTTATCTATCGCAAAGAAGAAGCAAGTAAAGGATGACCAAGTAGCTAATGCAATAGCCAACACTCAGGATCTTAGGAAAGCAGTAGATGAATATATGAGTCAATTTCAACCGAAGCCATCTCTGACTCAGCCTTTAACTCGAAATTCTACTCCAATCATAGAAAAACCTGAACAAGAGTATGATAAGAACACAAATGCTGGGAGGACATTTTCTAATCAAGAAGTAAAGTCTTCCAGGAATAATTCATTAGTAACAGATTTAACATCAGATGCTCAAGACAATCTGCAAAATAATATCTTAAGCACAATTAAAGACTGTCTAGTTGCTTTAACTTCAGAACAAAAAATTCTTAAATCATCCTTGAAAGCAGTGATTAGTAATCAATCTGATGTGGTAAAAGCTTCTGATGAAAGAGGCTCTCTCAGGAGTGTTTCATTTAAATCCCCGGTGGAGGAGACAAAATGCAGCATGCATATAGAAACTTACAATAACCAGAGAGGTCCAGATTCAAGAGTAACAGCTGAGAGTAAAAAACCCTCCCAGTTGTTCTCCTTGTTTCTTAGTTGTCGGGGGGGTTCCTTCCCAAAATACACCATGAACAGAGGGAGCATCATGCAAATATTCTCAGATATTCCTGCTTTGGAGGATATCTCCTCTAGTGATGTGATACAAGTAGAGTTCCCCGATGATAACGATCCAACAGTATCCTGTCTGTGGATAAAATCTCGCATCATTTTTAACATCATTTGGTCTGCTAAATCTGACCTTTTTGACTTGGGATTTAATTTAATACCAACCACAAAAGAAACCCCAATGGCTGATAAAGGATGCAATTGTGGGAAAACGTAACTAAGAACAGATGATCTCGATGCTCGAGCTCAGAAATTGGTAGTTATGAGCTGGAACACAAGGGGACACAAACATCTGCTAAACAACGATAATTGCTATCTAAAAGACTGTGATCTAGTTCTTATGCAGGAAACTTGGCTAACGGTCCCACCATTATGGGACAACCACTATGTCCACTTAGTACCAGCCATTAAGGGACAAAAAGGTAGACCAATGTCTGGTTTGGCAATTATTTCCAAGGTGTCCACGACAAGTATTATTTCAGACGGGCCTAATCCAAATTCTTATTTGCAAGGCTCAATAATAATGTTCCAAAAATTTAAATTCTTAGTTATAAATATTTATTGGAACCCAATTGCAATTCTTACCTCTACCTTTTTTAATGAACTGAATGCACTAATGGAAGACACTCTAACCATCACAGATATTGCACATGTAATATTAGCTGGGGACTTAAATATACACCTCCTAGAATCAACGAAGAAAAGAAATATGGATCGAGTCTCATATTGGAAGGCATTTATTAATACGTGGGATCTAATTATGCTAAACGGAGCAGTGAAGACTGACAATCCTCCATCTCATACTTGGACCTGTGGAGCCCAAAATGCTATAATTGATTATATGTATGTTGATAGAGGGTTGTTTGAGAAAATTTAAGGTTATTCCAACCACAGCGAGTGATCATTGGATGCTGAGAGCTGAGTTTTTATTTCAGGCTAAGAATGAACTACGATCCTGTCAGCATCAATTGAGTAATCTAGTTATTAATTCACAACGGAACAGATTACAATGGTCAGGTGACGCACTGCACGCCTTTGCGTGCAGTGTACCAGATGACCACCGACGACTGCTGAGAGGTATGGACTCAGCGGATTATCATGAAAAGATGCATCTTTTTGCTTCCCTTTTAACGTCAGGTGCTAAAAAAAGCATCAAGTGTCACACCCATATATTTGATCAAGGCATCAGAGAGAGAAAGACGCAGTATCGAAAACAGAAAAGACAAATAGCCTATTTACCGGTACATCATCGAGAGCTTGCCTTACGCAAATTGAAGACTAATTATAAGAATTGGGTCCGATGCCATAAGGCAACTATGTTTCAGCATGATGGTGAAAAGTGGTTACAGGTGGCTAAATCTAAAAATACATCGGAAATTTGGAAGTTAATAAATAATGGAACAGTTGGCTCTCAATTAACAGCTCAAATCAATGGTGTGTCGGAAAAAAGGTGGGTTACTTATTTTTCTGGCATTTATGATCTTCCAAACAATAATTTTTCACAACTAAATTTGGAATCTATTAACCCATCTTTTCAGATTAATTTTGATCAACAAGATGTGTTATTTTACATAAATAAAGCAAGCGCATCTAGAGCTCCTGGGCCAGACGGCTTGTCAAATTTTGTTTTAAAACAAAATCCAGAATTATGGGCATCCATTCTTTACGAAGTCTTCCAAGCTGTGCAAATTAAACAAGCAGTTCCCTCATCATGGTGCAAGGCCATAACGGTGCCTATTTACAAAAAGGGTGATCGAGCGGATCCTGCAAGTTATCGTCCGATTTCACTTCTTGACGCACCCGGTAAAATCTTCAGTAGAATTATCCTCAGGGATCTTAACATTTGGGCGTCGGAAGAAAATCGGCGAGATCCATTTCAAACGGGATTTGTTGCAGGCCTTGGAACTAGCATTAACATAACGACTCTTAATGCAATTAAAGAGTTAGGTGCCATAAGAAATCAACCAATTTATTTGGCGTATGTTGATTTCCGAGTAGCCTTTGATTCTGTAGACCGGAACCTGCTAATTGAAAAATTGTTGAAATTTAGTTGTCCATCCTCGCTTGTAAGCTTAATATATTTACTTCACACTGACACCTCAATGAAGGTTAAAATGAATTTGGAAGGGCCGTTATCTGAAGAGATTCTCACCAAGCGCGGCCTGAAACAAGGCTGCATTCTTGCCTCCACACTGTTCAATTTGTTTATACTTGACCTGGGTAGTGAATTTTGTAATGTATTGAATGATGCTCCTAAACTTGGGAACCAGAAAGTTGCTTGGCTTTTGTATGCAGATGATTTGGTTCTTATCTCGCAGACGCCGAGTGGCCTACAGAATATGCTTGATAAACTGAGTCAGTATGTGATAAATAATAATTTAACACTAAATCTGGAGAAAACACAAGTAATGGAATTGGGGAGATATAAGTCAAGAGTAAGGAAACAGTATTGTTGGTTTTTGAATAAGCAAAAGTTGAATGTAGTTAATGAGTATAAATACGTAGGTGTTATATTCAGTAACTGTCCTACAAACAAGCCTCAAAGAGACAGTATAAAGGGTAAACTGTCAACCTTGATATCACAGGCGAGGATTTTACAACATAAGTATGGCAAGTTCTCGTGTAAGCACATTCTTATCTTTTATCAGCAAAAGGTAATTCCTATTGTTACTTATGGGTCCGAGGCATGGTCACCCCTGAGGGCCTGTTATTGGAACAAATTAGAGGCAAGGTTTTGGAAGAAAACTTTGAATCTTCCGAACTCTAGCCCAATGGCACTGCTTCGCTTTGAATTGGGAATTCTTTCAGTGAACATACAAGCATCTTGGAAGAGATGCTGTTTATTTCGGAAATGCGTTCTTGGTCTATCTAGTAATAGTGTACTTAAGATTCTGGCAGACTATTTACTATTTACTACGATCTGACCATTTATTCCCATCAAATTGGAGAGAGGCTGTGTTGTTAGATTTGGCGGAAGCGGACATCTCTTTAGATCTTTTACTATCCAATCCTACTAAAGCCAAAACTAAATTATATCAATTGGATTGGAATTTAACTGAACAGAACTGTCTCAAATTAAAGGACTTTGACAGAGCTCTGTTTGGGCATAAAAAATTTCGACATACGGCTGATTATCTATTAAAATGTCCCTCACATACTCTCAGAAATCAAATATTGAGGTTTCGCCTAATTCTATGGCCAACAAAACAAGTCCTGTTAAGGAGGGGAATTATTAAGCCAGAATCTTCATCATGTCGTTTCTGCAATGATGGAACAGCTAAGGAAAACCTGAAACATTTACTAATAGAATGTGTTGCTCTAAAAACGCAGAGAAAAGACATTATTAGAAAATTAACAAGGCTCCAATGATGAACTATGGCATGAGCTATTTGCGACATCAAAGATCACAGTAAGAATAGCTACTATTCAATTCTTAAATAAGATACTATGCCCACTATAAATTGGGGAGTAACTTGATGTCTGGTGAACGGGAGAAGGAATGCAAATTATGGCCTTCTTACTACTCGTAACGCTTTTAATGCTTTGATATTTACCAGTATACAGTGTGATCATATTTGGATTCGAGGTGTTGCCTTTGATTTTGATTTGGATGAGTAGTTATACCAATCATAAGTTGATATAGTATGATGTTTTTATCTGTTTTTATTTAATATATTCAAGTCAAGTTGCTTAAGTTTAATTTTATATCATTGCTAAAAAAAAAAAAATCTCCTTTTTGTATATTGGTGTATATGTTTTCTAAGAATAATGTTGTTTTGAAAGGTTAATCTAATTAGCCAACCAAAATAAAGAAAAAAAAATTACCACCCAGCTTGCCCAAAATGCACATTACCTTTGCCCGCTTGAGGAGAAGGAGGATAGATGTTATGCCCCGGTCCAAGTGCAAGGGCAATGTACATTTTCAGCACTGGTGGACACTGGATCCCAAGCCACTCTTCTGTCAAAAAGGGCCTTTGATCAGCTAAATTCAGGAAGGGGGGAGAGAGAAACCAGATCCCTCTCACCCCTCTTCCTGGATAACGCCAGAGCTTCGACAGAAATGAAATTCCTGTTGAGGGGACTGCAGAGCTGGAAATTAAATAGGGCAACACAAGATGAAGCACCCGGTCATAGTCTTGGCTCCAGAGGGACCCCCCTGTCTATTAGGGAATGACATCCTTCATAGGTTGTCTCCCCTAATAGACTGTGTGAACAAGCTACTCTGGACTCAAGACTCAAAGGCCAATGAAATTAAAACAGAGTGTCAACCATGTTAGTCTAAATGGCACATGCCACATGGTTGAACAAAAACCTGATCATATTGAGTTTCATTTCCAGAAGAATCAAATACCTGATGTGACAGTAATTGCTGTTGGACAACTGGCTGGTGATTGGAACTCCTCTCCATTCCTGAAAATCAACCTTCCTTCCAGTTTTAAGTGGCATTCCACACTGGAAGGAAATACTTTGAAATTTAATACTGATTCACAATCTGAAAATCCCAATTCTTTAGCCAAAATTGATGACAAACCAGCACAAAGTAAAGCTGGCATTCAGAAGAAGGGCGAACAGCTCTTCTTCCTGATTCAGTTAAATGACAGGAAGGAGTCTGTTCTCGCCCGAGTTTACTTGAATAGCGAAGAAAGCTTCATCAGCGAAGTATTATTCAGGAAACTCCCAAAAGACCAGACCCTGCCCGCTGTGTATTCAGTTTACATTTGGGTATGGGGCCTGGAAAATCCCTGTTCCAAAAATGTTCTGCTTAGCAGTTTATGGAAAAACTTTCTATAGGTGACAAAAGCATAGAACATAATTGTTGGGTCGTGCGAGGTGTTCCTTCCCCCTTTTACATGGGCAGTCATATCCTCAACCAACTCAAAATTCATTTGGATCCCAGTAATTGCCAAGCCCTGTCCCAATTGGAGAGTAAATCTCAGGGCCCTGGCAGTCCTAAAGAAAGCCTTCTGGTCAGCCCCATTGCTACCGTAGGCAACTGAAGTTAAAAAATGGAGAAGAGGTCACCATCCCAGGCCTCACCTACAGAATCTGCATCCCAAAAGGAAAACTGACAGAAGAGCAACGGGTCCATATTAAGCAGTTAAAAAGTTGTCAACCCAGGGACACTTTGCAGCAAACAAAGGAGACATTAGAATTAGAACCAGACAAAGAAGAACCAGAAGAGAACAGATCGATTTAGAGGTATAATTCGTTAACAGGGAGTATGTTTCTGCATTGTTGGGAAAAGGAATTCCTCAAAATTCTAGCGAAATCCATTGTTATCTGTGCTGTGGGACTGATCAATTACCTTTATTACCGAAGTACTGTCATTATTAAATGTATGTGTGTACAACTGCTGTCCACACCCCTGGAGGGCAGTTAGTGGGGAAATGTAGTAACTGGTTCGGTTTTATTTAATAGATTCGTACTGGTTCTGCCCATTCATCACCAAGGGGGACCTCCCCGGGGACCGGGAAAGTAAATAACAAAGGAAAAGCCGGGGTGTCCCTCCACACCATAAATAAAAAGCCTTAGTGGAAGCTGCGGGTGTCGCTCCACACCACAACGAGAGACAGCGGGAGGATTGTGGAGTACCGCTCCCTGATGATGGAAGGACACCACCTCATGAACCCCATTTTCCCCTACCGATGAATCCCACGTTGCCCTACTCTCCCTCGTCAAGGAATCACAGAAGAGTCGGGGTGGGGGAATTTATGGGATATATTTACCCACTCAGCTGTACTCCCTTATATAACCAACCTGCACTTCAACAGAAGCAGCAAAATGGCTGTGCTGTCTCCTGTGAGCACCATTGCCTCACACCAAAACTGCGTTTTCAGCTACAAAAAGATGGCTGCACCATCTTACCTAGCACATATTGGGCAGGATGGAACAAGGTGGCACACTGAGAAAGCCCGCCAGTGTGTTCTTACATGTACAAAAGAACGGGAGTAAAAAGCAGTGCTGCTTTGCTGCAAGCCCAAAGTTCCCATGGAAAAAGGGAAATATTTACATTTTAAAATGATGCCGCTTTGATGCTCTTTTTCCTCTGTTACTCATCACAATACTTTTATTAATGAGACCTTGCCATGCCCCTCCACATTCACATTGTGCTCTAAGCAGACAAGAGCAGTATTCCTTAATGACAGGCTGTTGTTCAGATCTGAAGAAATCAAAAGAAGCCTTACTTCAGCTACACAGGAAATGCTTTACTTTTTGGCTACAAAATGTGAAGGATCAATGCGTCAAAAAGGCCCTGGCTTACTGGGTCTATGTCAATTTCAGTGCATCTGTGTTTTAACCCATTGCGGCATACCAGAAGCTAACTATGGCTACAAAACAATGTGGGAAATCAGATGGAAGAGAAAAATCTAATTTGCATTTAAAATGTACTTTTGCAAACTGGAAAAAGACTTGTTTAAAAGTGTATGTTGGATAAGGCCTTGCCCTTATCTAGCAATGTGAAGGGGTTTTGTGCTGTGAAACATATATGGGGGATCTTATTCAAGGCTTTATTCTGATTTATAACAAAAATAAATAAAATGAGGAATTAAATTGCATTGGTTGCAGCGGGGGAAATCAGCCCAAATAGGTTGCTGCTTGGGGGTTGCCAGCAACAGAAGGCCCCTCACAGTGGATACTAGAACAGACAAGTGATAATTGCTACCTTGGCAGACTTTCGTCTGGGCTGAGGCCTATTACAATGGAAGTTCCAGGACACCAACCTGTGAAGTGGAAGCGGCCATAAACCTTCAATCAAACTGGGAAAACCCCTCCCACACTGGGCTGAAGTGACAGTTGGAGGTAGCTGAAGAGAAAAGAATGGTCCCAGTGAAGGACAAAGGATGCCCATTTGTTTCAAAAGACTATTTTATTAAGAAAATTTGGACGTTTATTTTTTCAACAGAAATTCGCAGGAATGTAAACAGTTCAGGGATTTAATGTAATTTTGTGGATTTTAATTTAAGACATTGTAGCCTTCACTGCCATATAGGGAACAGAAATGGCAGAGAATGGTGTATTCCAAGGAAAGTGTACATGATGCCAATGTAAAATTCAAAACCGACATGCCGCCTGATAATCCATACACGCGTGTAAAGTTATAGAATGTTAGGCCCAATATTTCACACTAGAAATGACTAAAAATTATCAGAAGGGCGAAACAATGTCTTACAGACTGGAGAGTTGGACTGCCTTGTTCTGCATAAAATATGTAACCTGCTTTGGTAATTTGTTAAGATGCCGCATCTGTACAAATGTGCCATTTATTGCAAAACTGAATGGTTGTTAAAGTAACTATGGGAGGTTCTGGACATTGTAAAACTCACATCATAAATCTGACATCATGCCCTTGAAACCCAACCAGCTGGGAGGAGGTGGTAACTGTCTCCCCTGACCAATCCAGTTGTTTAGAAGCATGCTTAGCTAACCATGCCCTGCTGTATAATTCTATGATGTCACCATACTCTACAAAAACAGTTGCTGACAAACTCTATACAGACTCTTTCCTGAATTTCCTGCGCCTGCGTTCCTGATCTTCTACATTCATCTTATCAGATTCCAGACTCCACTGCTGCAAGGCAAAAGCATTGCTGACCATCCCAGCAAGGCCTCAATCCAGAGATCCCACTAAAAATACCAATAACCAAAGGGAAAAGCTGTGGGGTTCTTTTGGGAAGCATCCTGAAACCAGGCTGGCTTTTGCCCACTAGGTGCATGCCTGCTGCAACCCTACCATCCAGCTGTCCTGATTATCTGGTGACCAGACAGGCCCAGCTGTTGTTCTGCTAGGAGAGTCCGCCGCTACCTGGTGACCCAAGCCTTGGATTCCAGAACCAGGTTGACTGTGCCTAATCCCAAATTTAAGCGCGGACTGTGAGTATTCCCCATCCCAGAACACATAGTCTACCTCATATTGACTTTTGTCATTGTGCCACTCTCTAAGCAACCCTATCCATACCCTGTTAACTTGTATAGACTGTTCAAATTCTCTGTGCACCCTGTTCTTGCTTCCTAGTGTTAGCACAACTCTTTTATTTACCTTATCTTATAACTCATTAGTAATATTTGGAGTAATTTAAATGAATTCCCACATAGATCAGAACCTGGCGGGAAAAGGTTGACGTTGCAAATCTATCTTTGAATGTACGGTGGCTTTCTTTAACAATATAGTCTGAATAATTTAGTTTAAGTAAAATTTGCCTTTCATTTATGTAACTGATTTTCTCTTTTTAACTGCTCTATTTACCTAAAAGCGAACCTCATTCTACCTTCCATATCTCTCTCAATTCTTCACCTATAGCCCTCCTTTCACCTCTTTATTGTCCCTGGGCTGTGCATCTAGCCCCCTGACAAAAAAACGCATTCAAATTCAGTGTTTTTCACCTGTTTTTTAAAACTGTAAACTAGAAAAAATTCAACTTTTCCATGTGTGAATTCGGCTGCACAGGGTTTTCAATGTCAATCTGTTTTGTGAACTGTATGCTCTTTTGATACCTTACTTTATGGTTGATAGTGAAATAACATCCCTAATACGGTGATAAAACATATGTTTATCATCATTTAAACACACATATAATTATTTGTCCAAATCTGAGTGTCATTTTAGGCCTTTGCAAAGGGTTTAAAATTTGTTTTTGCCTCTTATTTTGTGAGGGAAGGATTTTGATTCTGTTTGCTGCCTCTTATTCCTGATTACCTGCTGCTTCTTTCTATCCACTCAGAATTCGATAATTTGTGGGTTGAGGGAATATTGCAGTGGGAAACCTTAACTTGGGTGATATCTTTCTCCAGCATGGGGTCTGGCATGGATTCACATGCTCATGAATATTCCCCGTCGTCAGGCTGGGAATCCTCGGTAAAGAAAAAATCAGTATCAGTTTTGTTTCTGATCTGTCTTTCCTAGTAGTAACCCATCACTGATCTCTGGGTCATACTGCCCCCAGCCAATGACTGCCCTCTCCCTAAGCCCCGCCTCTGGCAGCCATCCTCAGATTTTGACCACATGCTCAAGTGTTGTGAGTCCTCGTGTTTAGCTCTCGAGTTTTTTTACTGCGTTTTCACGCTTTTTCAGGAGAATTTCTCATTTTTTCGGTTTAATCAAGCCTCAAGCTCCACCGTTTCTACTTCCGATAACGGGGACCCGTTTCGGAATTCTTCTACGCCCCTCAAGGGTGAAGTTTTCGTCGAGTTTACACTTCTCGGAGGATTCCGGAAGATCTGCGGCCTACCTCAACGGACATGGCCCAGGACAAGGGGAGCTCGACACCCGGATCCAAGCTGTTCAGGAACTGCCCTGGATGCGGATTATATAACGTTTTCAAGGAGGACGAGCATTCGCGATGCCTCTACTGCCTCCATGGGGACAAGACGCACGTGGAGAAGGACTGTGCGTTCTGCAAGAACCTTTCGGAACGGACCAAACAAGATCGTCGTTCCTGCCTCGCCACCTGGCTGGAGAAGGGCACAGCGAGTGAGAAGGCGAAGAAGTAGTCTGAGCGGGCTGCTAAGTCCTTTGAGGGCTCTTCGGTTACCAAGCAGGGCGCTACTTCATCGGCACGTTCGACCACGAGCCAGCGCTCTGGTTCGGGGAAGAAGAGGTCCGAGAACCCAGGTAGGCTGCTGGAGCGGACCCGGTCGATCTCGAAGGGGGAGCGAGGCGCTGACCCTCCCCCCAAGGCGAAGGCCCAGGACGCACCTAAGGTGGTGAGGGCTTTGATCCACCCGGCTAAGGCCTCTACCGAAGTGGTCGCTACAACCCTGGCGGAGCCGGCTGAGACTACGCCAATGGAAACGGCCTCTGGGCCCAGAGTATCCCTGCCGCCGCGGAGGAATCCTCTTTCCAGCCCATCACTAAGACCCCCGTGAAGCCCCTGGCTGGAAAAGAGGGGGGGCGGTGACCATTACAGACTCGGAATCAGCCTCTGAGGAGGAACTTGTGGAGACCGAGAAGGGCCTCAACGAAAGGTCCATAAGCCTCAACGAGAGGTTCAGAAACCTCAACGAGAGGTTCGAGAAGTTTGATCCCAGCGGACGGTCGCTGCTGACGTGATCGAAGATAGCGACGACGAACAGGGCCCAATGGAGCGGCCATCCCGTCCGTCGCAGCTATTGTCCGAGCCCCAGGATAGCTTGGCGGCCATTTTGTTGGCAATCCAATCCTTATGTACCGAGATAAGGACGAGATTACCACGCACCCCGACAGAGGAGCCAGAACCAGGCCCGTTGGGAAGCCCTCCAAAAAAGCAGAGGAGTGTCCACCCCGCTCCGCCCTTCGTGCCTGCGAGACCGGTGGACCCCTCATCCCCCTCGCCGGGAGAGGATACAGCGACGGATACGGCGATGGGGGACGGACGATGATGGCGGCGATGACACAGCAGACATCCCGTCGTCACACCCCCCGCGGGCGTCCCCAGCCGACGAGGTTGGCTCTTTCCACGCCATGATAACCAGGGTATCCGAGCTCTTCCAGCTCTGCCCTGAAGAACAGAAAAAGGAGGGGTTTCTGTACCAATGACGAGAGGCTAAGAGGAAGACTGTCCTCGCAGTGCCTTTACTCGACGACATCTGGGATGAGGGGCTTGCTGTCCTCAAGAACCCTGCCACGACACCCGCCAAGAGGGCCAGGTACGAGAAGAAGTACTGAGTCCCCGAAGACTCCACCTTTGTGCCTCACGGCCCAGCCCACAACAGACTCGGTCGTCTCGGTAGCGGCTAAGAAGAAGGCAGCGGGCACGGCGGCTTCAACTTCCACTTCCCCGCTGGACAGCGAGGGCAAGAAGTTGGACTCTAGGGGACGAGTCATCTCAGCGGTGACGACGATTAAGGCGGCCAATGCCTTAGTGATCGTGGCCCGCTACGACAGGGAGCTCTGGTTCAAGATAGCTCCCCTGCTAGATTTCCTGCCTGATGACAAAAGGGCGGAGGCCCTAGAAATTCTGCAGGAGGGTGAGGTGGCGTCGGATCACGCCATAACGGTGGCGACGGACATCGCCAATACCGGATTTCGCCAAATGGGCAACGGAGTTTGCCTCCGACGACGGGGATGGCTCAAGGCGACAGACTTTCGCCAGGACGTCCAGACCAGAGTGTTGGACATGGCGTTCGACGGCAACAACCTCTTTGGTAAGGCGGTGGATGAGTCTCTACAGGCCATAAAGACTGACTCGGAGACGGCCCGGGCCCTTGGGGTGCTTCAGCAGCGATGGCCCTTTTGGAGCCCCGGAGGCAGACAGGGTGCCTCCAAAGGATCCAACGGTGGCTCCTCCGCTTACCGCCAGGCGGCCCACTCCTCTTCCCAGGAGGCCTACAGAGGTCACGGCCGTCGTCGTCAAGGAGGCCAAGGCGGCAAGGCCTCCTCCAAACTAGACTGACCCGGCCGTGCACCCCGGTGGGAGGCTGGCTGACGAAGTTCGTCAGCGTGTGGGAGTCCATCTCCACTGACCGTTGGGTGCTGGAAACCCTGGCCAATGGGCACTCGCTGGAATTCCAAAAGAAGTGCCCTCGCATTCCTCCCGTGGCCAGGAAGGAGAATCACGTCCCTCAACTGCTGTTGGAAGTAAAGGCGATGCTCAAAAAAGGTGCCATCGAGCTCGTCCCCAGGAGGCTCCACAGCTCCGGAGTGTACTCAAGGTACTTCCTCGTCAGAAAGAAGACAGGCGGTTGGCGCTCCATCCTGGACCTGCGTCGGTTAAACAAATACATCAAGGCGCAGAAATTCAGGATGGTCACCCTCCAGCACGTGCTGGGACAGCTGGAGGAAGGCGACTTCCTATCGTCATTGGACCTGGGGGATGCTTACTTCCACATCCCCATTCTAAAAAGGCACAGGAAGTTCCTCAGGTTCGTGGTTCAGGGACGCCACTACCAATTCAGAGCCCTACCGTTCGGATTAAAGTCGGCACCCAGGGTTTTCACCAAGTCCCTGGCACCAGTGGCGGCGCGGCTGCGCCTGCAGGGGTTCCACGTCTACCCCTACCTGGACAACTAGCTAATCCGGGCAAGGTCAAGGGAACTCGCTGTCGATCATACGGCGAGGACTGTCCGGTTGCTCACAGAGCTGGGGTTCGCCAACTACCCCAAATCCCACCTGGTTCCATCGCAAGTAGCACTGTTTTTGGGGGCGAAGCTCGATACAGTGGAGCAATTGGCCTCCCCTTCAGAGGAGAGGACCAAGACCATCCTGGGCAAGGTGCAGCGCCTGTTAGCCACGGACGTGGCCACGGTGAGGTCCATCAAGCCCCTTCTCGGGATGATGTTCTCATGCATCTACCTTGTGTCCCTGTGCAGACTTCGGATGCGTCCGCTACAGGAGTTCCTCGACGCCCGCTGGTTTCAGCGAGGGGCTGCTTCGAGGACAGGATCCCCCTCGACGAGGAGTTCCGTCAGGCGATCCTATGGTGGGGCACCGGGCTCACCTCACGACGGGCACGGACTTTCAAACCCTGGCGTTTCAAGAGACAGTGACTACGGACGCCTCTCTGGAGGGTTGGGGGGCCCACACCGGAGATCTCCACGCAAGAGGCCTTTGGCTCCCGGAGGAGAGGTCTCTTCACATCAACATCTTGGAGCTCCGAGCAGTGTTCTGGGCGCTCAATTCGTTCCTCCCGTCCCTCAAGGACAAAGTGGTGAGGATCTTCACAGACAACACCACCACGATGTTCTATATACGAAGCAGGGGGCCACCAGATCCACAACCCTATCCAAGGAGGCCCAGGATCTGTGGCACTAGGCCGTCGCCCAGGGGATGTTTCTGGTTCCCTTCCACCTGGCAGGAATAAAAAACACCATTGCCGACTCATTCAGCAGGGAGCTGCGCCCGTGCCATGAGTGGGAACTGCGCCAGGATCAAGTGGATCGACTCTTCCAACGATGGGGCAAACCCCGGATCGACCTGTTCGCGGCGGCGACGAACTCCAAGTGCCAGAGGTTCCCACAGCTGAGGAGCATGGGCATTGCTTTCTCATTCCCTTGGGACGACCTGTTTCTATACGCGTTCCCTCCATTGCCGTTGCTGCTCCGCCTCATCAACCAGCTCAAGAAGTCCAGGTGCAGGATGATCCTCGTCGCACCGGCGCGGCCGAGGCAGGTCTGGTTCCTGGACCTTCTGGACTTGTCAATGTCCCCGCCAGTCAGGCTGCCGGCGGACGCAGATCTTCTCTCCAGAGAAGGCGGTGCCATTCTCCACCATGACCCACAGTCGCTGAACTTGCAGGTCTGGCTCCTGCAGCACTCAAGTTTGGAGGGTATGATATCCCGGCTGATCGCAGAGAGGTTCTTGCAAAGGCCAGGGCGTCCTCAACTCTCAAGTGTTACGGTCTTAAATGGAAGAGGTTCTCTGTCTGGTGCCGTTCACAGAAGATTAACCCTCTGCGAATTACAGCCCCTCAAGTGCTGGCGTACCTGTTGTCGCTGGCCAAGGCTGGACTGACTCACGGCTCCATAAAAATACATCTGGCTGCCATCTCCCGATATACCAGGACGACGGGACGGGCGTCTTTGTGGTCTCATCGCCTGGTGAAGGAATTTATGAAGGGACTATTCTTATCATTCCCGCAGGTGAAGGCTCCTGCCCCGGCGTGGGAGCTTAATGTGGTGCTGACCAGGCTCATGGGGGCCCCATTCGAGCCTATGCATTCGGCGCCTTTGAAGTTCCTGTCAAGGAAGACAGCGTTCTTCGTGGCCATCACCTCTGCACGACGAGTGGGAGAGATTCAGGCCCTATCTTGCAAGCCTCCATACTTGAATTTTCATGACACGAGGGTGGTGCTGAGGACGCACCCCTCCTTCATGCCCAAGGTGCCGGACTTCCACCTCAACAAGCCTTTGGCGTTACCAGTTTTCTTTCCGTCGCCTTCGATGCCGGCCGAGAGGACTTTGCACTCGATGGATGTAGCTAGCGCGCTGAAGTTCTATGTGGACCGCACAAAGATTTTTCGGAAGACGTCACAACGGTTTGTGAACTTTGGGTCTGTGAATCAAGGGAAGGCTCTCTCGAAGACTTCTATTTCCAGATGGCTCTCCGGCTGCATCATGCATTGTCACCAGTTGGCAAACCGACCGCTGCCCGGCCGTCCGAGAGCCCATTCGACCAGAGCGATCGCTGCTACCACGGCGTTCCTGTCTGGTGTGCCCCTGCTGGACATCTGCAGGGCTGCTACATGGAGGTCGACGCACACCTTCACAAGATTCTACTGCGTCGATCGAGACTCCAGGGAGGAGTCCAGGGTCGGCCAAGCAGTGCTGCGCAACCTGTTCGCTTAAGGTGAGCCTGGTGAGGAGGTAAGAGTTGCTTAATGTTGAGTTGTTGTATTGCTTAATGTTGAGCCTGTTGCCACCTCCCGTGGTTGTGCATGTGTATACTGCTATGTATTCTTTTATTCATGAGCATGTGAATCCATGCCAGACCCCATGCTGGAGAAGGAACAAGTTACTTACCTGTAACTGTTGTTCTCCAGCATGGGTCTGGCATGGATTCACATGAGAACCCTCCCACCTACCCCTCTGCGGCTCTTCACTTGGTCATACTGCCACTTGGCGTGCTACGAAATCTGAGGTTGGCTGCCAGAGGCAGGGCTTAGGGAGAGGGCAGTCATTGGCTGGGGGCAGTATGACCCAGAGATCAGTGATTGGTTACTACTAAGAAAGACAGATCAGAAAGGAAACTGATACTGATTTTTTCTTTACCGAGGATTCCCAGCCTGACGACGGGGAATATTTATAAGCATGTGAATCCATGCCAGACCCATGCTGGAGAACAACAGTTACAGGTAAGTAACTTGTTCCATCCTAATTCAAAAAGTGCTCCCATTCAATTGTGCTTTGGATATATCCTTGTAGAAGGTTAGCCACGTGTAGTTCAGTAGTTTTTATTGTAATTAGCACCCCATTGGTGATTGCTGCCCAATATTAAAATTTGTGCAATTTTTGTGAATTTTAAAATAAATAAATATTGTATTTTCACCAACCGGCCTGGTTCATGGTCCATTGTGACCCGGGGTATTTGTAAAAGGCGGTGTGAGACGGGTCGGGTATGGGCTCAATTTGAATTAATTGAAATTAAAGAAAAAGCATTCCTATTGAGCGCCACATCCCAGGATAAGACTAAGTGTCCTGGTCCAGTGTGCGACACCCGATTGGAATCCTTAACATAGTGACTCGAAGCTGAAGTTTGGTACACCCCTAGACTAGGTAAACAAAATACTGGAGAGAGCTGTTATGTCTGCTCTCTCATCACCTATGCCATGATTGCCTCCAGAACGTTTGTGGCAATTGAAATCCCAGCAGCAAGAGCACAGTATCTTATGCATTTATCGTTGTGCACCACAAGGGGAAGATTTCAAGGGAAAAGAACTACCTTAGATGGATGTCCGAAAATACTTTTTCATATGAAGATAACTATATGAAGGCTCAGGAAATGATGGATGATTACTGGAAAAAAGATCATGCAATAGAATACATAACTGAAGGTCTATAGAAAAGGGAAAAACAAGGGTAGTGACACAAAAGGAGTTACCATGACCCAAAAGAGGATTAGTAGAGATAAGAGGAGAAGCAAGAAGCTGGGAAAGACCACAGATGCTGGTGTATGGATAGGTATACACAGCTCAAGGTTGGAAAGGAGGAGTGGGAGAGAGCAAGGCTCATGCGCCCCTAACAGTTCCATTTTTAATGGTACAAGAGGAAAACTACAAATGCCTGAAAGAATGGGAAGCAAGTGTGAAGTTACTAACATGGGTAAAGAACAAAGCTGGGCCAATGCCCATAATACTTACCAAAGGAGCAGTATTATGCTTCCAAGATGATGGTCCAGTAAAAGCTTGAGAAAACAAGGAATGTAAGCAGACAGTAAAAGTTCCAGGTATGAAGGTCGGAACAGCAGTGCTAATGGACCACTAGTGGGCCTGTGAATCAAAAGCATACGTGTAGCTACAACCCAACTGGGGAGGGACGTTTGCACTTCTACATCTGAACAAACCAGCACTGGCAGTACACCAGAAGTACATCAAAGTAGATGGATTCCCCAAGATGGATTCTAGCAAGAGCAAGAAGAGATCTGTAGAGCTGACCAGCGTAAAGATGGGAAACTATGCATCATCAAAAATGGACGAGTCCCTGGATGCAATACTACCAGAGCACAGACTGTTGAGCAGAACAGAACTATTATTTGCATCCATCATTCCAGCAGTGTAGGCCAGCACAAATGCAAAATGGCCCCAGATTATGAGGTGGGAGCTGATGCAGAAAATACATTTGACCGTCAAGGGGTTCAACACAATCAAATAAGAGCTCCGACCAATGAGGTTAATGGCGCTACAGAATAGATATGTTTTAGATCTAATTACAGCCTTGGAAGGAGGCATTTGTGCCAAACTCAGGTGGTCTTGCTGTACATATGATCCAGCTAATGATGAAGACAATGGAACACTCACAAAGGCGGTTACCAGGTTATCAAAGATACATACCAAAATGGAGGCAGAGACGAATCCTGCAGGAAAGGATGAAGGTTGGCTGCCATATATTTGCTCATGGGTACCAACAGGGACTGAAGGTATTAGCAGCAGTGCTAGTATTAGTATTACTGACTTTCTGTGTTATCAGAATATGCATCACACAATGCCGAAAAACAACAGAAAAAAGTATAGGGATGAAAGTACTAATAGATTCGGAGGCGGGCGAGGACAAGATAATGAAGGCTCGAGACACACTGAGGGCCCAGATAATGGATTGTCCTCTGTTTCCGGATGGAGTATTGTTTGATGGTGGCTATTATTGTAATACAACCATTCATGTTTTAACTAGAGAGAACCTATGACATTTCAGTAAGTGTATAGGATAATACATTGTTTGTACCCTGAAATAGATTGCTGACCATATGCTATAGGTGTTCCTCTTTCTTTCCTTTAATTTAATTTGACGTGAATGAACGATAGTGGCCTAGGAGGGAATGTTTGGTAATTCTCTCACCACATCAGAGAGATTATAGCTAATGACTTCATAAGTTGTTTAGGATTTTTCTTCCTTGTCCTATCTACTTTTAGATAAGCGGCAATTCAGAGTTTGCTACCATTAGCTTATCTCCAGGTAGTTGTAGATAGAAAATCGTTCTATACTTGTGTCCTTCTGAGTGGTTGTAGCTTTGCTTTTTGTTCCTCCTATGACCACAGGGTGATTGAGAAGTGTGTTGCAGAGTACTTATGTACAGATGAGTTGTGCCTTCTTGTGTGTTATAAACCTGGCGAGTTAGGGCAAACCCTGTTTACTGACAATTTGGGCCCCCTTTTGTGTTATTGTGCAACCCTGGAGGAGACTGCAGTTATGTGACATGGAGCTTGGATGATCATACAAGATACTATGGACAATGAGGGGGAGTGACAAAGATCTGGTGCCCAAAGTTGAAGCTGAATAAGGCTGGAGGTGTGGTCGACAAGTCGACCAGAGGGGGGATTGAAGAGAAGGTCCCAGGAAAGGCCCTTATGACCCCTATGCAACTGTCGACTCACAAAATGAAGAAAGAAAGGTGTAACTCGCTTTTTGGGTAGTCGCTGACTGCACCAATGTATCATTGATATGACAAAAGATATTCTCTCAGACAGCCATTTAAACTGTATCCAGTTGATGTTTTCAAGAAGACAGAGGTCTCATCAATGGACCAGGTCGACTGACAATAAAGCCAGGTACCGATGATGTCATTAGGGACATCACGACATAGCCAAATTAGCCATGAAACAAATATGCATCCTTTCATGAAGCTGCACAAATATGCACTTGTTTATTGCTTGTAGATATGAAAAACATGCTGTAATGCAGTGATATTAATGAATTGCTCCTGTAGGTAGAGGACGGAGACATTTACATGATGCTATGAACCTTTCCTTTCATTCACCAAAGTGAAACTTCAAGATGGAGAATGTACATGGACCAAGCTTGCATATGCTTTTGCAGCTAACTACAGGAGGCCATGAAGACAAATAGGGAACCTATAGGGGGACTGAAGTGAATCTGGTAGGAAAGACAGGCCACTGGTACATGGAAAGGGAGACATGATCCCTGCAGCATGAGGCGCAAAGCTGGTGTTCACAGCCAAAGGCGGGTGGAAAGTTCCTAGTTTGCGAGGCAGCAAGCCACCTGCAATAATTCATAATAAAATCCTCATAATTGTAGAGAGAAGGGCTCAGTTGTGTGGTCCTCTCACATGTGAACCAGCAGAGTTGTGTGGTCCTCTCACATGTGAACCAGCAGAACAGGCCAAGGCTCATTTACTGGTGGTGGGAAGAGAAGCAGTTTCCAGCAAGACAGAGTAGAATGATACAAGCGTTGCCCACCAAAACTGCAACCTGCAGGCACTCTCTCAGGTGATCAGACAGTGGTAACAATATGGAACACACAGCCCTCCATGTTCCTTCCCATCACCTTGAAAAGGTACATTCAGCTCTGTGACCAGATGGGGCCCCAGGCCTGGGAGGACCCCTCTTTAGCTAATCCAGAAGCTTCATTTGTGAGATGGTATAAAATGTTGCACAGGCCAATGGTCTTCCTGCGACCCTGCAACATTGTAGTTTGTAACATTTAGGGCTAGTCTCAGGCGGAGCCACCTGATATGGAGAACCAGTAAAGTTACGAACATATATATTTCATATATGTAGTTAGCCCAAACTCAACTACGAGGAAACCCTGTAGGTTTTCGGGGTGGAACTGATTTTCTGATCTCATCCTTGTATAAAATCGTGTGACACAGGCTCAGAAGCTGAGAATGCTGGAGAATAGTGCAATCCCTCTCTGTTTTGGATAATAAAGACAGTATACTTTGCCCCATGGGTGAGTCTTCTGTTCTTGCGCTGAGGAGTCTTTGATGGGCCCAAATGTCTCTGCTTAATATCTGGACAAATAATATGAGGTCCCATCTGCATGTTCTTAACATTATCAATACTTACTTCACCTCAAATTGGGATTTCGACACATCCAATTTTACCTTGGACTTTTATCATTCATAAATTCAACAATTTCCCCCAAAATACTCTTCCTTTAAATCTCCACGGTGCAATAGATATTTTCCTTAGCCTCTCCAAATCACCGCAATAAACGCAGGTGTGCTCTGCGCACCGCTCCTCTGTGGCTGTCCTCAACGAAGGCTCAAATCACAACTCCACTTGTGTGCTTCTCAAGTTGCACCCCAATGGCACAACATTGGTTCTTAAACACAGTCGGCAAAAGGATCCACTAAGTTCCACTGCTTTCTGTACACTTCAAGTCCTATTAACCAACCTCACAGGTGACGTTACCAATACCGTAGAGGAATAAACTCGATCCTTCAACAGATATGCCCAAAACGCAATGACAAACACAACATACACAGAGCTGTATTCCTGCCTGCCGAACAGGGTAAACCATTAAATCATGTGGTCCCTCTTCTATAGCGTCACCTTAGAGGAATACGTCTCAGAGAGATAAATCAGGAAACCACCTTCTGCGATTTAAGGTAGCTTCTTCCGCTAACACCTATACCCAAGTAAACCATTATATAATCATCCATGCACATAGCTAAATTGCCTAACTCACAGGAAAACTGTTATTTATTGTTGTCTCGTTTTTTCAAATTATTTTTTTTCCCCTGCAAGCTAAGCTGACCGCCTAACGAACAGGTATCCTTACATCAAACAAAAACATCAACAGAAAACACCAAGCAGACATTTGCCATACAGCTGAGTCTATACTTACACTCCGTGGTCCCCTGAAGCCTCTCGGATACCGACTCTCCCACAACCTGCCACTCTGCTGTCTGCTCCGATAGGCATCCCAGGGGAAGCAGGCAGGAATTCCCTCCAAAGGCGGCTCCGGTCAAACTCTTTTTTCTTCATGCGTGGTATTAAGCATCAATTTCCGTGGGTCGCCACACAGCCCTTCGGGCATGCAGCGGGACAAGGCGGTTTCTCACTGAAAGATTCTAGCGACCGTCCACTGCTACCACGTTGTATAGGTGTAGCTGGGGGTTCTCTAGCAGTCACCCCAATTATCAGCAGAGAACACTTGGACTCATCAAAGACTCCCCGCCACAAGAACAGGAGACTCAGCCATGGGGCAAAGTTACTGGGCCCCATTATGAGTTTGGCGGTAGCCGTGCCGGAAAAACCAGCAGGCTGCCGCCGGACTTGTAGTGAATTACCGTCTCCATGTTTGCCAGAATCACCGGGGCATTGCAACCCCGGTGACCCGGTAATTCCTGAGGCGGAATTCCATTAATCCCCATCCCCATGGAGTCCAATAGGACTCCATGGGGAGGGGGATGGGGACAATGGAAACACTGGTTCCGTCTTTGACGGAGCCAGTGTTTCCATTTCCATCTGCAGGCGGGTGGCGTTACTCCCGCCAGGTCAGACCAGGCAGGAGTGACACCTCTCACCTGCAGAACTCGTAATCTGCAGGTCTGGAAACAACGGTGGCGGCGGGTTTTTCGTAACATTTCTCACACCTGTGATACATCGATGATTGTGCTGGTGGGCCTAAGAGTGAGGCATATCTGCCGTGTCTCTGCCTTCGTATTGAGAGTCGTGTGGGGGTCATGAAAGTCATATTTGGCCCCCCCATCTACACAGGTTTGATTGCTATGCAAGGGCCTGTGGTCACCGCAATGCACAGGAGGTGGCATGTTTATGTCTCAGTGCAATTATCTTATCAACTGTGATCTGTAGATTTAACTTTTTTTGCCTCATTTTTTCCAGTCGGTTGAGAGCAGAGAGATAATCTTATGTATGTGGGTTATCAATGCCAGAGCGCACAAGACAAAACCGAAATGGTTAGTGGGAATGCAGGTATTGGTGGGGCATTAGGTTTGGGCTGATCACTCAGGGCCTTGCATCCCCATTTTTTTTTTTAAACTCAAGAGATACCAAACATGGGGTTTGAACTCAAGTCTCCTGCATTAAAAGACCAAGCATTTATAACTTGTGCCCCTCGTCTCTGTGATTGTATGAGTGGCTTTCAGCATTTATATCTTTCTCCTGCATGCCCCTGTGAGCATAGCCATTTACACTGTGAAACATGTTCAATGGAGCCAGTGAGGATTTACATCTGGCCATCCGCTCCACCAAATACCAAGTAACTGCAGTGGTGTAGTGGTTAAGTGCTTCAAATCGTGCTTTTGACACATATCAGAAAAGGATGTGTTGGTTAATCTCCTTGCATTGTTACAAGTACCCACCTGCCTTTTCAAAGGTTCAGTGGTAATTAAAAGATTTCCCTGGATAAGGGAGGGTGGAAGAAGGTATAGAGCGGAAATACTACGCTGGGTAGGGGAGGGAGGCAGAGGGTAAAGAGGGCCCTGTGGGGGGGTAGAACAGTTTAAAGGGGGCCCTGGGAGGTAGGGCAGGGTAAAGGGGGGCCTGGGGAGGGGAGCTGTGGCAGGGGCCCTGGAGAGGCAGGGTAAAGGGGGGCCTGGTGAGGGGAGGGTGTCATATGGGGCACAGGCCCTGGATTGAGGAGGGTGGTGTAGTGATACACGAAATTGCAACCTTGCCAATCAGGGCTTTAGATGACAGCATTAGCCGCTGAAAGCCAATAGTGTATTCAAAGTATGTGCTAAAAATGCTGACAGTAGTCTGTTGTAGCACTTCCATTATGCAGTAGTGAGCTACAAGGAATATGCAGGCCTAGTATGAAATAGGTCAAATTAAGCATTGTTGATAGACAGGCAGGGAGGGCCCCCAGCTATGTAGCTAATAGGTTTTTGGAGTGTTTGGAACATCATGGCACCTATATAGCGCTTAGATAGCCAGTCTTAAGCGCTATAAACACTAAGCTATGAGTGCATGCCTTTTAGAGCTTGCAGATGGGGTTAATACATCCCTGCTTCCCTTAGAATATTCAGCCTCACTAACGGTAGGCCTGGCTCCAAGCTAATCTTCCTTTTCTCTGGGAAGGTACTGATAAGACATTCCTCAGCCAGCGCAGATGGGAACCAAGGGAGGGGGTAGGAGCGAGCAGGGAGCATCTCAGAGAGAGCTGGGTTTTTTCCATGAACCAGCCTCACAGAGAAAGTTCTGGAACTATGCGTCATGGTGACTGACAGCAAGAGATTATAAAACATCCATGCACACATGGGATCAGGGGGAGATCGCCTGTGGACTTGATTCGTGCAGAAACAGGTGCCCGGCATTGGCTCATACGGTGTCCTTCAGCATTGTCCTCTGAGCGGGGCTTGTTTACAGCTAGCTTATGAGGGCCCAAGGTCTCCCCAGTGCTGCTTAAAGGGACGTAAGACTGTGTTTCTCTATGTTTCTCTATATTTCTCTATGTTTATCTATGTTTATCTAAGTTCCATGTTTCACTATATTTTGCATTGCTCTTTGTTTTATGCTTTGTAATACTCTCTAACTTGAATCCCAAATGTATATGAAATTCACTGCTTAGAATAAATATGCTTTATCTTTGAGGGTGTCATTTGTCACTAGCATGAGATCACTGCTCAGCACAATAGAACCTGTATTTTGGGCTGAATTGGGTATTTTTGCTCTCAAAGGGCTGGCCCCGAGGAAGATTTTGCCCAATATCAAGACATTTGGTGGCAGCTTTGTGGGATTGTGAAGAGCAGTGCCATGCTGACATGACAAATGGTGTGAGAGAACACAGTGTAGAGTGGGGAGCAGGCTGTCGCATTTCCTTGATGGTCTCACTGCAGCTCTGAGACTTCAAAAGGCAGCAATGTTGTGTCGGCTTGCCGTGGCCGATAGCTTGTGTGGTTAAGACTCCCTTCAGTAAATCAGTCGTGACTGACTTATTGCATGGGATTGGTGCCAGGGAGTACAAGGCAATAAACGAGCGGGAAATGGCTTTGTTTAAAGCACTCCGATGAATGGTTAAGAAAGATGTATGCTCAATTAGAAAAAGAATTTTATCATGTGGTTTCCCAGTTTAAAGTTGTAATTTGGAATGCATAATGAGACGGAGTTCTCATCTCTATTCTGTCATGAGGGCAGGAAAAAAAAAAATAATTGCAGGGATTTGACATGCAAATTGTGAATAGTGATTTAACCATTGACTCAGCCCCAGTGTGCTAGCGAGTGGGGGCTGTAATGTTCGGAGGCGAAGGTTCGTCTTTTTTGATATATGCTTTTGAAGGGTTGGCATTCCTGAATAATGAGGAAGGGGAATGAGCCATGCTTAGGAGAATGAGTAACATCTGTGCTGAGAGCCTAAAGAGTTTTTTCTTTCTTTTGGCAACTGTAAAATTCCATGTGCTAATGGTGGCAAATTCTGTTTAAAGGAAACACACTAAAATGGTTATATTGCATTTTAGGCTGTGCCATGCTTATATTGGGTGAGAGACTCACTTAAAAGGAAAGTGAGTGAATGTTATTTGGATTTTCGATTTTTGTGTACTGATTTGAAATTGCAGAATCAGTTTGCAATGGTTGGGGGGAAAAACAATTTATATTTTTCTAAATTGCCCCTGGAGTATTTTTGACTGTCCCCATGCTATGCCATGGATTTGTGCTGCTGCCTTATAAGTGATGTATGCTTTGGAAATAGTGTCCTGTTGACTGTGATACATGGGGAAAAATGTTGTTGACACATTAAACAGCCCACAAGCAATAGAGTGTGGGTTGTTCTTGCAGAAAAAAAAAACGTGCAGGGAGCTGCACTAAATATGGCATTTTTATTTTTTAAATGCACTGAACTGAGTGGTTATAGTTTGGCAATGGTACAACAGAATGAAACATCTGTGTGTGATAAGATAGCACAAAGATTTAATGGGTTGCGAGTTCTCTTGAAAGATTGCACATTACAAGAAAAAAAAAGACGCTTTGACATTTTGCAAAATTACATGGAGTAGAAAAATGACAAGAAAAGTGCCGCTTTTGAAAACAAGAGTCTTGCTGTGTGTGCAGAGCTTGTGCCTTGAAGCTGTCTTGGGCGAGGTGCGTGAAGGCAAACAAAAGCAGAAACAGTACAAGAAAGAGGTAATCTGGATGAATTGTCTGAAACGAGTGAAGCCGCCACAGTATAAGAGTTATAGGCAAAAGAGATAAGCTGCGTGCTAATGGCGCTGCCAGGTGCACACGAAAGATAAACATGCCTGCATTCCTGAGGAAGGGGGAGCAAAAAACAGAGAGCTGTTCAAAAAGTAAAGAATTTGCCCAGTAAACTGTGGTACGGAGCAAAGGCTTCATGCAGGATGGCAGACGGGCACATCACATCTGAACATTTACCTATGCATCTGTGAATGGGCCAAGAAAAGACAGCTGCCCATTCCAACAGACATTACTGTGCAAACCGCATTCCCATGTGATGTGATGTGAAGTGAAGTAAAGCGCTATTGCTGTGCAAGCTGCATTCCAATGCTCCATGTGATGTGAACTGAAGTAAAGCGCTGTGCACTGGAGAAGAAACCTCTAGGCGCTTTGAGAAGAGAAAATACACATCTGGCAAACTGCAAGCTACATTGCCAGGGGATGGAGTAACTGACAAAGACATTATGGCATTCCAGATGGAAGCAAAACTGACAAAAGTGCTTAGCCGTTTTGCAAGAGACAACATGCAGAGCGGGGCTTTGAAGTACAACATGAACACTGCACATTAGCCATGATCCAGAAGCCACACGGCTTAGTGCAAGAATGAATGATTTGTTGAAGCAACAAAAGAAACTGGCTTAGACTATCGCACTCAAAGGGGTGGTTCAAAAACAGCAAACGCCCTTTGAAAAAATGACAAGTGAAAAAACCAGAGGCTTGAAAAGACACTGCTAAGAAAAGAAAGATAAATAAACAAAGCTGCTTGTACAACTGTAAGCGGTATTGGACTGAAAGACTTTACCTTTGAAAAATGGAGTGATGCCAGCAGGGCAAACTGAACCAAGATCATGAGACACTGGAAGCAAGTTGGCGCCTGGCATTGGTGATCGCTCTGGTGAAAAAGAAAAGCATTGTGCGACCTGGGTACTTACTATATGGCTTTGTAAAAGCACAGATCAGTCTGAGGTACCATTGACCAGCTATGATTGCATTGCACAAATGAGTTTGTGATTAGGCAGTTACACCCCGTATGGTTGAGTGTAAATAAGCCCCCAGAAACATGCAGAAAGGTGATAAATAATTGCAGTAGCAATGACAAAGTGTGTAGTTACCTGATGAGACTTTTTGAAGATGGGGGTGGTATTATGGGAAGGGGTGGATAACGCTGATATTGAAGTTTTGATGAAATCCTAACATTTCTGTTTGTATTTTGCCTAGGCAAAGCACGACAAGACATTTCATAATATCAGAAATTAATATGCAGTTTGTGGGTGACACTGATCAAAGAAGGGTCAGACGCATTCTCAGAGAAAGCGAGCCACTGCGACATGCTATTTCAACTTTAACGTGCCCTGCACCGCACTCAATGCTGTAACCTGCGAATAGTGTCCAACAGAGTAATAACTTTTGCTGAACTGGCACGATGCAGACTTGGCTAATTATCAAGTATTTGATGCTACACATTTAAATGACATGTTTTGCCCTTTCTTGTTTAAAGGACTATGGACAATGAATTGTGGACTGTAACATCAAGCACCACATACAGCTGTGTGACACAGCAATTGAATGCTAACACATTGAAAAATGGTTTTTAAATGCACTGTTGAGATGAATCTGAAAAAACCAAATGGTTTTACTCTTCCAACTGAATGGCTTTAACCAGAGATGTTTTGTTTTTTTTGAAAAAAAAAAATATTCTACATTGCACGTAGGCAGGAGAATGATTTATGAACTGTTGGGGCAGCAGAATTATGCAAGCAGGAGCGTAATTTATTTTGAGATAAGATGAGTGCGCACATCAAAGTCACCTGTGCGTAGGTTAAGATTCTTAATTGAAGTAATGCTGCCAAGTGTATGAGCTATAATTTGAAATGGTAATCTTTGAAACACTGGATACTTTTACAGCCAGCTTAAGGCAGGTAAATGAAACCATGACTGACTTGATGTTTGATTTTATGACACAGAGTGTGACACGGTTTTTTGTTAAACCAACCAGTTTCATGTTTTTGTGGGGACAGCTGTCTCCAGCACACTAATGCAAAGAGTCACCTTTTGATTGTAAACATTTGGAATAATTCTTTGGAAAAGCGCTACAAATGAGTATCCACATGGAATTGCTAGTGTACTGGCCTGGCACATTGTCAGGCATCTTTTGTCACTGAATGGATACCATTTGTTTAATTTGTCTAATGTGATGTTTTTCTGACCAAGAACTGCAGCGAGTGTTCTCGCCAAGATCTTATGAACTATAACTTGACTAAATGAATTTTTTCCATGGTGTGATGAAACAGCCACTGCCGGATAGTAGTATGGTGTTTGTGGCTAAAGTTAATATTGTATATGGTAGATATCCCACTTGAAGAAGGGTATTCTCCAAGTCACAGAAGGTAGACACTGTGAACCTGTTAGATTTTCCAGTAGTAAGACAACATGTAAATTGTAGGCTGGTAATGCACACCTTTATTATTACAGTGATACACTTAGACATAGATTTACCATGAGGCAATGTTTCCTTAGTACTACCAAGCTGCTACAAATGGAGTCCATTTCTATGGCCCATCACTAGAGTGCGCGTAGCTAGGGAGCTAGATTCATTAATTGCAGGAGCTTTATATGCTTGTGACATAGAAACTGTGCACTATAAGCTAGCCACTATGGGTTCTGATGCCAGCTCTGCTATAGAACTTCTGGCCTAGTGGGGCCCATTGATATGCCCAGCACTGCTACAAGTATTGACAGCCAATTGAAGATGACAGAATTTTAGACATGAAGACATTTTTGTCTGCCATAGGGCAGGTCAACAAGACTGCTAAATACACACGATGCATTGTATGGCAAACATTGTTAAATCAGCAGGTGTTGGCTTTTTACTGGGTGGGGGCAACCATCCTCCACACACTGGCACGCAGAGCTACAGTTACCAGCATACATATGGATTGAATTGCTTGCTTTTTGATTGCATGAATAACACATGCCATGCTTTGATGTAAATTAGTAGAATTGTTTTTATTTAGACAACCTGGTGCCCATGGGTTCACCTTGTTCACGAAATTAGATGGTTTCTGGTTGGGTTCCACCTACCTGGGGGAAGTGTCTAGTCACACAGCCCATAGTCACGCTTGAATGCCCTGGGATCAGGGGGAGGGTAGGCCCTTAGGGTGAAAGGCTGCCAGGTTTTAGAATTGGTAACCATACATAAATGCAATAGTGCATTATAGATTAGACTACACTGGATTGCCTTGACATTTTAACTGCATGCTGCTTTTTAACTGACAATCAGTTATACAAAATTGATTTAGGTATTTTTGTGTAGGCCATGTTTTGGCTAGAGTAAATGTCCATGTTCACTTGGTGTAGGTATTTTTGGTGTAGGCCAGGTTTTGGCAAGGGTATATGTCACTGTTCACTTTGTGTACATTTTTGTTTAGGTAGTGTTTTACCTTGCATGCCACGCTAACTAACCGCTATAAGATAGTTTGCTTAAGCCTCTTGCAAAGCCCCAAGGTCTTTATCGCTGCACTAAATACTATGTTGATAGGTATTAGTCAGCATTTGTCGCACAAACGTTGAATAGGGGTGGAATGTAGTGATACACGAAATTGCAACCTTGCCAATCAGGGCTTTAGATGACAGCATTAGCCGCTGAAAGCCAATAGTGTATTCAAAGTATGTGCTAAAAATGCTGACAGTAGTCTGTTGTAGCACTTCCATTATGCAGTAGTGAGCTACAAGGAATATGCAGGCCTAGTATGAAATAGGTCAAATTAAGCATTGTTGATAGACAGGCAGGGAGGGCCCCCAGCTATGTAGCTAATAGGTTTTTGGAGTGTTTGGAACATCATGGCACCTATATAGCGCTTAGATAGCCAGTCTTAAGCGCTATAAACACTAAGCTATGAGTGCATGCCTTTTAGAGCTTGCAGATGGGGTTAATACATCCCTGCTTCCCTTAGAATATTCAGCCTCACTAACGGTAGGCCTGGCTCCAAGCTAATCTTCCTTTTCTATGGGAAGGTACTGATAAGACATTCCTCAGCCAGCGCAGATGGGAACCAAGGGAGGGGGTAGGAGCGAGCAGGGAGCATCTCAGAGAGAGCTGGGTTTTTTCCATGAACCAGCCTCACAGAGAAAGTTCTGGAACTATGCGTCATGGTGACTGACAGCAAGAGATTATAAAACATCCATGCACACATGGGATCAGGGGGAGATCGCCTGTGGACTTGATTCGTGCAGAAACAGGTGCCCGGCATTGGCTCATACGGTGTCCTTCAGCATTGTCCTCTGAGCGGGGCTTGTTTACAGCTAGCTTATGAGGGCCCAAGGTCTCCCCAGTGCTGCTTAAAGGGACGTAAGACTGTGTTTCTCTATGTTTCTCTATATTTCTCTATGTTTATCTATGTTTATCTAAGTTCCATGTTTCACTATATTTTGCATTGCTCTTTGTTTTATGCTTTGTAATACTCTCTAACTTGAATCCCAAATGTATATGAAATTCACTGCTTAGAATAAATATGCTTTATCTTTGAGGGTGTCATTTGTCACTAGCATGAGATCACTGCTCAGCACAATAGAACCTGTATTTTGGGCTGAATTGGGTATTTTTGCTCTCAAAGGGCTGGCCCCGAGGAAGATTTTGCCCAATATCAAGACAGGTGGGATAAGAAAAGGAGGCCTGTGGGGGAAGTTAACTGTGAGGAGGGAAAAGAGGAGCCTGTGGGGGTGAGGTAAAGTAGGGTAAATAGGGACCTGGGCAGGCAGGGTAAAGGGGGGATGTGGAAGGGACCTGTGGCAGGTTAAAGGGGACCCTGTTGAGGTAGGGTAGGGTAAAGGGGGCACTGGGGAGGGATGGTAGGACAGGATCACCAGGCCCACCAGTGCCCTGGGCATGGGATCACTGGTGGGCCTGGGGATCAATGGCGTATGAGAAGTTACCATCTAACTGGGGAGGAGTGTGCTCACTGGTGCACATCATCACACCAGCACTGGTATACCACAAAAGGACATTAAGGTGGATGTATTTCCTTAGATGGACTCTAACAGAAGAAAGAAGAGATCTACAGAGCTAACAAGAGTGAAAAGAGGAAAATATGCATCTTCGAAAATGGAGGAGTCTCTAGATGCGACACCACCCGAGCATAGACTGTTGAGCAGAATGGAAATATTTTTCACATTCATTGCTCCCGCAGTTCAGACCAGCACAAATGCAAAATGACTCCAGATCACAAGGTGGGAGCTGATGCAAAGAATAAATTCAACCGTCAAGGGGTTCAATGTAATCAAGGAAGAGCTGCGAGCAGTAAGGTTGATGACTCGTCAGAATAAATATGTTCTGGACATCCTAACAGCCATGGAAGGTGGAGTTTGTGCCAAGATCGGGTCTTCTTGCTGTAGTTTCGCTTGAGCAAATGACGAAAACAATGGGATACCCGCTGAAGCACTTCATGCCAAAATGGAAGCAGAGATGACTGCTGCAGGAAAAGATGAAGGCTGGCTATCATACATCTTCTAATGGATACCAACATGGATGGCCAATGGATTGAAGGTATTAGTTGCAGCATTATTACCAGTATTACTGACTCTTTGCAACTTCAGAATATGCATCAGACAATGCAGAAAAAACAACCTAAAAGACTGTAGGGATGAAAGTACTGGTAGTTCCGAAGATGACAAGATAATAGTTGCTCGGGATGCCCTGACAGTACAGATAACAGATTATCCTGTGCTCCCGGCTGGGGTAGTGTTCGAGAACCCCTAGGACACCGGAGACTATTGGGAAAAATGGGTTTTGTGCAACCATGGAGGAGAATGCGGTTACGTGACATGGAGCTTGGATGACCATGAAGAGTCTATGGACACCTAGGATGAGTGATTTGGCTCACGATGTTGAAGGTGAATAAGTCTGGAGGAGTGGTCGACAGGTCAACCAGAGGGGGTACCGAAGAGGGGGTATCTGGAATAGCCCTCATGCCCCCTTTGTGAATGTCAACCCGCAGAATGAAGAATGAAAGATGTAACTCGCTTTTCGATTCAGCACAAACTGCAGTTCCATTTACACACTGCCTAAAGCTTTTCTTTTCTTTAGCCAAATACAGAAACAAAAGAAAGCCAAGCTTGCAGCCATGTTATCTTAAGGAGCTACGGGAATATATAAGGAACCAATAGGGCTTGATCACGATTAACCTCTAAGAAGACATTAGAACACATAGGGAAACCATATAATGACTGTAGTGAATATACATGAGACCACAGGCCTCAAATACATGGAGGGAGAGATTTTAGGCTACCTGGACGGGAAGAGAAAACAGGTTAGAGAGCGCAACACCCGTGTTACCTTTAGATGGCTAGGCGGAGCCGCGCACCTGTCACCGCTGCACCTCTTGTGCATTTCACTCGCACCGGAACCTCACGCATTTGAGCGTCCAGCTGGCCTCCTCACCTGCAAGGAAAAAGAGAACAGTTAAATAACAAAAAAACGAACAATACAGCAACATAAAACGGACTACACGGAACAAACAGTGCAAAACGAAAAGAACTAGACAGAGCATACCACAAGGAGGAAGAGAGAGAAAGAGACTGCAGACACTCAAGAAGGGAAGCAAGTAAGGGGGACCAGTGAAGCAACTAGGTCCCCACTGGGAGAACCTCGCCCCAACAACTGCGCCCCTGCTGAGCACCAGCAGGACAGAGAGCCGTCCAACAAAAAACACCAGGTGGGAGGCCTTTCGGGAAAAGACACCAGTTGGGGATACTGGCCTGAGGGGAGGAACAGTGGGTAGAGAAGGAATGTGGCTGTCTCCAATCATCTCCCTTCCCTTCTCTTAGGAGAGTACCTGCACCTGCCGAGAAGCAGACCCGAGGCTCCAGAACAGGGCAGACCATGTGCAGCACCCCAGAGCAGACAAAGCAGCGCCGAATGCCGCCAGGGAGACCAGGTGAGCGTAACAGAACACGAATACTCTCACAAAATCTCTGCCTGGTCATTATTGAAGCCTTGGACACTGACCAGTTAGCCCAATTGCTGGGTGAGTTACGGGCCGAGGTGCACACTGCCCGACAAGAAACCAACGCCTCGAGAAGGGAACTAATCGTGAACCAGGATCGTACTGAAGACTTGGCAAAACAGCTATTTCAAACACAAGCTGGCCAGGCTCTGCTGCCGGGATCCGCTCCACCTACCACGACCCTGCAGCCCACACCGGTGCAGGTGGTCCTCCCTGGAGCAGTTCCTCTGGCCCCACCTGAGCGCTTCTCGCGTGACCCCCAACAAGTATGCTGTATTTATGAATCAGTGCTGTTTGCACTTCCTATGCAGACCTGGGGCATTTCCCAACGATCAGTCAAGGGTTGCGTTTGTGCTTTCCTACCTAGGAGGTAGTGTTGCGGACTGGTCAATACCCCTAGTAAACCGGGATGACCCATTACTCCATGATTTTGGGGGTTTTCAACGTGAACTTGAGAAGTTATTTGCCCGACATACCCGTCTAAGCTACACGCCCTGGAGGCGTACGTAGACAGTGGAGCAATTGGCAATTACACAGACCAAGACCAGGCAAGTAGGATGGGTCTTGCCCTCCACCAAAAGCTGACATCGGAAAACGTCACAGCAGTCGACGGTACCCAATTGTCCTCGGCCCCCGTGACACGTTGCACAGATGAAGTTACTCTCCTTTGTCAGGACGGTCACCGGGAAGACATTACCTTTGACCTCATCAGCGCCCCTCAATTCCAGTTGATTCTAGGAATGCCCTGGTTGGAGGCCCACAACCCTTGAGTTGACTGGCATGTAAGAGTTCTGGCCTTCTCCAAAGACTCTGCTGGTTCCTGCTACGGCACGGGATCTCTGTCGGGAGGACATGTGAAAACAATACCGAAAGAAAGAACAATGCTGGGCCTCACAGGCACGCTACCACCAGAGTACATGGACTACCTGGACGTGTTCCAAAAATAACAGGCGAATACATTGCCCCCACACAGGCCGTACGACTTACAAATAGACCTCATACCAGGAACCCAGGTCCCTTGCAGCCGGATATACACACTAACGGAACAGGAAAACCTCTAGCTAGGAGCATACCTCAACTGGTACCTGGCAAATGGCTTCATCCGCCCTTCCAAGTCACCTGCAGCCTCGCCCCTCTTCTTCGTGCCTAAGAAGGAGGGGGATCTGAGGACCTGAACTGGCTACTGGTCGCTTAACCAGATAATGGTTCAAAACCGTTACCCCTTACCGCTCATCCCTGAGCTCCTGGACCAGGTCAAGGATGCTCGGATTTACACTAAGCTGGACCTCAGAGGGGCCTACCTCCTGGTAAGAGTGAAAAAGGGGGATGAATGGAAGACTGCCTTCCGCATGAAATATGGCCTTTACGGGTACCAGGTTATCCCGTGTGGGCTCTGTAAAGCCCCTGCAGCGTTCCAATTCTTTATGAATGATGTACTCTACGAGCTGTTCAACATCTGTGCCCTAGTATACATCGACGACATCCTGCTATACTCTGCCACAGAAGAAGACCACATCATCCACGTCAGAGCTGTCCTGGAAAAACTCTGACAAAACCGGTTGCATGCCAAGCTGGAAAAGTGCTTCTTCCATGTGACAGAGGTCGAGTTCCTGGGTTTCATCCTCACCCCACACGACATCCGAATGGATACATTCAAGGTGGATGCCATTCTCAACTGCCCTTCGCCGCCATCTGTGAAAGGAGTCCAGAGCGTGCTCGGATTTGCACATTTCTACCGCCGATTCCTCCCAAGGTTCTCCCAGATCGTCCATCCAATCACCTCCCTTCTGCGAAAAAACAAGCAATTAATCTGGACCGCAGAGGCGCAAGAGGCCTTCCAAACACTGAAGCAAAAGTTTATCTCTGGGCCGGTTCTACAACACCCCGGCCTGACCTCCCATACATCGTAGAAACTGATGCCTCCAATGTAGCCATGGGAACGGTCCTCTCACAGAGAAACCCGGACACCGGACAATTGCACCCAGTGGCATTCTAGTCATGCAAATTCTCAGCACCTGAGTTGAATTATGCGGTCACCGACAAAGAGCTCGTGCCGATCAAAGCAGCATTGAAGGCATGGAGGCATTACCTCTTGGGGGCCAGGCATACGGTTACCATGATCACAGACCATCGCAACCTGCAATATCTAAAATCGGCTAAAGCGCAGTCATCTTGCCAACTCCGATGGGCTCTCTTCTTTGCCGAATATGACTACGTAATCACATACAGACCATTAGTGCGCAATGGCAAAGCTGATGCCCTGTCCTGCATGGTGAAGGAGAGGATGCGTATGCAACACCCAATCTGGTGGCCATCATCCCGGAGGACAAGATCCTAGGCACTCACAGCAACTTCACCCCTGGGCGACCTAACAACTGAATTCCAGCATCTTTCAGACACTAAGGCACAGCAGGAATGGACAGCAAAGGGAGAACTACACACAATAGTCGACGGGCTACCATACTACCAAGGGCGCCTTTATGTTTCAGACAAGGAACTGCAGAACTGGATTATCACTAGCTATCATGGCTCTCTAGTAGAGGGACACCCGGGAGTAACCAAGACTCTGGCTAAGGTCAAAAGAAATTACTGGTGGCCAACCTAGCGGAAGGACGTGACCCAGTTTGTGCTAACCTGTGGAATCTGCACCCAGAACAAATCCCTGAAACAAAAACCTGCAGGCCTCCTACACCCGTTAGCGGTGCCGCCCACACCCTGGCACAGCTGTCACTTGACTTCATCACAGATCTACCTCCCTGCAATGGCTACAACACCATCTTAGTTGTAGTAGACTTATTTTCAAAGATGGCCCACTTCATCCCATTGAAAGGTCTTCCGACCGCCTCCACCTTAGCTAAGATGTTCTTAGAGCAGATTGTTGGATTATATGGATTTCCATCGGCCCTGGTGTCATATAGAGGAAGTCAATTTATCTCCAAATTCTGGAAGAGAAGCTGTGAACTCATCAAGATTGACCTTCGCCTGTCCACAAGTCACCAACCCCAAACCGACGGACAAACCGAACGAACAAACCAGACACTGGAGCAATAACGGAGGTGCATGCTGCATCAAACAGAGGACACCTGGAAAGATATGTTATGGATAGCTGAATATGCAAACAACAATTCTACCCATACCAGTACGGGGCGAAGGATTTTCTACGTTATGTATGGATGGCACCCACGAACATCCGTCTTTGATCCACTTGAGATGCTGGAGATGCCGGCAGTGAAAACCCTACACACTACGATCACTCATGTTCTCAAGGAAGTGGCCAAACATCAGGCCCAGGACAAAGAAAGACAGAAGAAATTCTCTGATCAGCACCGACAGAAACTCAGACTTACCAGGTCGGGGACGCAGTGTGGCACGCATCCAAGCACGTCCCCATGAAAGGACCTCAGACCTTCCACCCAAGGTATTTAGGCCCTAATCGAGGCAGTGATTAACCCAGCTGCTATGAGACTAACTCTCCCGCCCAACATGCGGATTCACCCAGTATTCCATGTTTCCCTCTTGAAACCAGTTCAGCCAGGAACACGAATCAAAACACCTCCAGCCCCAGTAGCCGTGGACAGTGAACCAGAATTCGAGGTCAAAAACATCCTAGACTCTAAGGTAGTCAAGTCCAGGCTATATTACCTTGTGAACTGGAAAGGGTACGGCCCTCAGGACAGAACCTGGGAACCCAGAGACCATATTCACGCATCGATTAGTCAAACGCTTCCATTACAATCATCTAACCAAACCTGGACCCGGAGGGAGACCATCCGTGAGAACCTGTCATAAACCGCAGCCCGAGAGCACACGTGCCCAGCCTTCCCTGTGTAACTGTAGGGGCCCTGAGACAGGCCTTGAGTATCCCCGGTCTATTTCTCATGGTACGCGAAGAAGAACCACCTGGACCTTGTCCTGGCGCCTCTGGCGCAAGGCTCATGTTGAGTAAGGTTGGTAGAACTGAAGAAGAAACAAGGAGCCACAGCCCTATTCTCCTACTTTCACAAGGACCAAGCTGTTGGGTGTGGCTAGGCGTGGCTGGCTGCTGGGCATGGCTGGCTGCTGGGCGTGACCAGGTGAGGCTGGCTATATAAGCCCCACCCTTGCTCAGGCCCGTGCTTCGCGTTAATCTGCTACCACCAGCGTGATGCTCACCACAACCGCTGACCACAACCGCTGAACCTGCGAAAGAAGAGTAATCAGCAAGGCACGTCAAACCAGTCTGCAGTTATACTTACCAGGTTTCCACACTGTGGTCCGACTTCCACAAGGATCCTCAGTTCCCTGTCCTAGCTTCGCGGAACGGACCACGAGTTCAACGCCACCTGGAAGGGAAGAGAAAACAGGTTAGAGAGTGCAACACCCGTGTTACCTTTGGATGCCTAGGCAGAGCCGCGCACCTGTCACCGCGGCTCAGCTGCTCCTCTTGTTCATTTCACTCGCGCTGGAGCTGGAATGACACACGCTTCAGCGTCCAGTCGGCCTCCTCACCTGCAAGGAAAAAGAGAACAGTAAAATATCGAGAAAAAAAAACAATACAGCAACATAAAACGGACTACACGGAACGAACAGTGCAAAACAAAAACAACTACACGGAGTATACCACAAGGAGGAAGAGAGAGAAAGAGACTCCACCAGCAAGACAAAGCTGGCTAAATGAGACACTGAAGAAGGGAAGCAGGTAAGGGGGACCAATGAAGCAACTAGGTCCCCGCTGGGAGAACCTCGCCCCAACAACTGTGCCCATGCTGAGCACCAGAAGGACAGAGAGCCCACCAACAAAAATAAAAACAGGTGAGAGGCCTTTCCAGGAAAAGACACTAGTTGGGGATACTGACCTGAGGGGAGGAAAAGTGGGTAGAGAAGGAATTCGGCTGTCTCCACTCATCACCCTTCCCTTAGGAGAGTACCTGCAAAGAAGCAGACCCGAGCCTCCAGAACAGGGCAGACCACGTGCAGCACCCCAGAGCAGACCAAGCAGCGCCCAAGGCCCCCGCGGAGACCTGGTGAGCGTAACACAATCACACTGCAAGTGTCCATAGGACTCCATTAGTGACTGCATGTCTGCATCTTCAAATGCACTTTTAAGTAGTTGTGGAAGTGCACATGTTTCCGTTCCACACCTAGACCCATGCATAGGTCATCCACTGTATGCTGGTAACACCGCCCCTGTCGCCAGCCCTACAGATTCATGCAGTAGGCTGCTGCATTTAAAGTACTGCTGCCAACTTCGTTGATGGCTCTGCAAACCTACCAATGTGTGGCTAAAGCACTCCTAACTGTAAAACGGCCACTGATAAACAAGGAACAGCAATCTGCAGTGTCACGTGTGCGTGTTAAATGTTGCATTACTTTGATTTATCTGCTACTTGCCTTTCCATGACATGTGAAACAGATACATTGTGTCTGCACTCAGCAGTGTGACGGAAAGTATCAAGAGGTCACCTACCGGTCGTACAGTTGAAGAAAACATGGAACTACAGGTGGCACAGTTTGTATTAAGTCTGCAAAATGGCAAAGCTGGTGCACCTTCCTCATGCACATACTAGTCCATGTAAATGCAAGTAAGGAAACAGCAGAATATGCAGAGCGCAAACAATCTTATTGGTGGTTAGAAAAACGCTGTAGCTGCATGGGTCGCACAGAATAAATGACTTCCTGCTGCAAGTAATGAAGCTGTGTTTCGTGTTGTTGTAAACATTCTTGTATTCCACAATGTATGTATATCCGTGAATGCTACCCCTAACACTAATGGCGTAGCATAAAGTGTTTGTACTACATGTCACGACAACTGAAATGAAAGCACAAGGGACCTGTGGGCAGGCTACCGCCCTTCCAACAATTACATAGGGTACTTTCATGTGCAGCATTTGCCACATCTGCTTCGGGCAACAAGAGTGGCTCCTGCAGTTGAGCTGTAAAACAACCTTTGCAAACCATATGCCACGCTACAGAACCTTACCCGGCAAAGGGCATTGTATTGTATTGTGCATGTACTGCAACGCGCTACTGTACAGAGGGAAGGTACTTGGAAGTATGTGGGAACGCTCCTTACAGGAGCATTACAATGACTGGTGCCTGTGTAGGTGAAGGCCACCCAATAATTCCGTCTCCTGGCACGTCCCCTATAGTATCCATGCAGGTGTTGCCCCTTCTGTACCGGATCTTTCCTGCCGTTCCTTCTGTGGCATGTGTGAGAACACCATCATAAATGAAAATTAACTCAGAAAGGAAAAAAGGTAAATAAAGAAAGCACCTTTCACGGATCAACAACTGAATTGCCAATGCACGCATGCAGGCCGGGAGGCGTGGCAGTGTGGTAAACACTGTAGTTCAATCGGTTAGAAAGGGGGTCGCTGCACAAAGAGGTTTCTTTGTGTTGCCGAGCGTATTCAAGTGAGTCAGTGCACAACACTTACTACAAAAAATATCACTACTTTCAAGAAGGGCACCAAGCCAATTTAGATGGGGTGTGCAGAAATCGGGATGGCTGGCATAGTAAGATGAACGTTATAGCTGGGGAAAAGTATTCATGCTGTGTAACGTCATATTCCCATGGGTGGAATATGCCATTGGCACATGTCGAACAAAGGCAAAAATACACTTGTTTGCAATGAACCGCGCTGTCTGCATTCACGGACCAAATAGAAAATGAAGCTGCCACATCAGTGGCTGCATAATGCGATAGAAACGTATGCAAGAGATCAGTAACAAACAGATGAACTGGGCAAGTGCCTCCTTCATTGCAAAGAGCACTGAAACTCGTGTAACATGCTGTGCAATTTTCCCTGCACAAGGAACAACAATAATATCGGCATGATTGCTTGTCACCAAAGTGTCACACAGAGAAATCTAAATCAGGCACTTCATTGTAACTACTCCATAGCACTAGACGTGCACATGATAGGTTGCAAAATGAGTAGCCACTGCACAGTGTTTTCCATTCACTTTCAGTCAATGCATGTCAGAACCCCCTAAAACCTGCATGCTGTGCCTCGTGAAACACACAGCCATAACCGCACCCTCTGCATTTCTGTCGACAAATCCACCATGTAGCAAAGTCTGTCCGTATACAACACACAACAAACTTTATTTCCCAATCCAGTAGCCTCTGCAGGCCAATTTCTATGGCCATCATCTGCAAAAGGGGCGTATGTAACATGTGCCATCCTGCAACTATCGCGATATTCGCTGACTTTTTCGTGCTGTGTGCGCGCAGGAGTGGGGGAATAACTTTCAACCAGGGGAGCGGACGTCATTAGTTGTGGTGGCTCTTAAAAGAGCCTTTGTTCTTTTGTTTTTATAAAGGTGCTTCCCTTTAACAGTTTTTTTGCAGTTTTCATATGTAAATGTGTGTTTTCCACATCAGCTCACATTCTTACAATAGGGTCTTCAGTGCAGTGTGTAGATTGTGAAACAACATTTCATTGCCACTGGTTGACAAAGACATGCCATTTGCCTTGAAAAGGTGTATGTTTCACGAACCAATGTTCTCATTCTCACAAGAGAGCATCCCAGCAGCAAACAAGAAGTCACTCATGCTTCTGTTGATGACCCCCTTCTGAACTCTGGCTGGTGACAGTAATCATTGGAATACTTCCACACTATTCTCGGGGGGTATACATTAGAAAAGCACCTTGGCAGTAGGAAAAATGCACTGCACTGCTTTCATCATAATCTTCAGTTGACGGAACACACAGGAACAAGGCATGTACCCCAAAAAGAAGGCTCCAAAGTGCACAATCACAACATGTACAGTTGCCGAAGAAGCCACGTGTCGACATTCTACAAGCAGTCCGCTGAAACAGCACGCTTCAACACTACATCACAAAGCATCCACGCCCTCCATACCGAAATTGCCAGACAAGTCTTCTTGGAGGGCATACACACACAGATCTTCCACAAAGCCATAACCCACAACGGAAACTGTGTGTCTTGCCATGTTTGCCAGCCGCAGTACACAAAGTAATGGAAAAAGTGAATGCTGCCCTTTCCTGTGACGCACATCCAGAGCACCTGATTGGCCAAAGGCCATAGTCCCATTCGCCAGCATGGTAAGAAGCGCAGAATGTGGCACGTGCCTTTCCCAAGTACCGCGAGGGCTGCACCCCATCTAAAGCTGGAGCAGTCCTTCTTCCCTTTGAACTATCTTCTCTGCAGCACTACCTCATTGGCTTACGCGTAAGTAGACACACACGCATCCACCAATCGCATCAAAGCCACCATCATCCAACACTGTCTCTCCTGTACAACACTTCAAATGTACCGGTGCACATTTAGAATACAAGTCTCGTGCCATTCCAAAGCACGTCCACTACAAAGTTTAGTAAAAGTATGCCCAATTTCGCCATCCGCATATAGCCACATGGCCACACAGGATGTGGCTTGTGTAATCCTGAAACTACTGCACCATCCGCAACCTTTCGTGATAGTGAGGGTGGGGGGTGGCGGGGTAAGCAATTGCAAGCTGGGTAGAGGATTGGGGCTTCCATCGTAGATGTATAAAGGTTTTTGATTGGTTTTTATTTTTTTTTACGTGCGTACAAGCAACTTAATTTTTTTCTCTTTATATGCGTTTGCGTTTGGCTCTCCTCACACTTTTACCACATTCTAGTCAATGCTTCTTGCACAGTTTAAGAGAAAACAGCATTGCCAATAGCACTCAAATAAATGCCATTTCTACGGAACCACTGCATATGTTGCAACCTCATGATCTCACAGTGGGTGGAGAACATGCCAGCAGTCTGCATAAATTCATGCATAATTCTGTTTATAACACGCCTTCCAACCTCTGGCTGGGGACAAATTACACCATCATAGGCCCATACCCCTCTCGGTGTTATGCATCAGAGAACGACCTTGGCAGTAGCAAAAATTTGCATCACTGCGTTCAGCAACCTCTTCAGGTGACTTATTAAATGTCCACACGACATGTAACCCACATGTACACTTACATAGTGCACAACAACGAAGTCAACATTCGTGATGGAGGCCACATATGTGCAAACGGCGAACCATCCTGCCGAAACTGCGGTCACCCTGATAGCCCCAGAAAGCGTCCACTCCTTCCAAGCCGACATTACCAGCAACTCCTCTTTCCACACAACACATGTGCAGATGGCGCACAAAAGTATCACCGACAATAAGAACTGTGCTTTTCTCAGTCTCGACCAATCTCACGACACAGTATTGGGACGAATTGTTACAACCCTTCCTGTCAACCACACACTAAACACCTAATTGCCTATTGCCCACAATTTAATTCCCATGTGCCCCATGGTCATAAGGGCAGAATATGGCATGTGCACTTTTCAATCTGCAATGAGGGCCACGGCCCAATAAAGCACACACAATACTTATTCCCTTTGCACAGACATTTTTGTAGCACTCCCCTATTGGGTGTTGTCACATTTTCAAAAACGCATGCAGCAAGCAAACACAAAACCGCTGCATTGCACACTATCATTTCTGTACACCACTCCATATTTACTGTTACACACTCTTATTACACGTTCCGTTTGATTCCAAAGCCCCTCTACCAGAAACTTCTGCTAAGAAATGCACGATTGCCGCATTCACAAAGATCATGAAGTGCACACAGCACACCTTTCACCACGCACACAACAGTGCAGCCCTTTCCACACCCACCACAACACTATGGATCCATGCGGGCACCTAACATTATGCAAAAACGTAACATACGTAGCACCACTTCTACCCAACTCCCCCACACCATAAAACACCAATTCACCAAAAAGTATCACAATTAGCAGAATCCACAAACATACCACAGCCTGCACCAACCGTATGCAGTGCCATTCATAAATTATTGTGTCACTGGCACCCTATGCACAACAGCTTCACAACATTGGGCCTACTTCAATAAATCTGCGCACAGCACTGTAACCAAGCACATATAAGCTGCATTTCAACCATACCCTCTTCCATACTCACATTACATAAACACTGCACCCTGTGTCCACACTACACATCTTCTCACTGCAACATCTCCTGCTGTACACCAAATACTGTAGCATGTTCCAAATATCACCACAACCATGGAACCCACAATACACACTTTGCAACTCAATTGCGCTGCTCTACCACATCTAAAAAGTGCTCCACACCCACTCACCAGACATCACCACCCTGTGTCTAATGCACTGTCAAACCTGCATCACTGCAGTGGGTGTGCTCCTTGCACACATTTCCTGCACTGTATTGCAACCACGGGCACGAGCACTCCTACCCAACCTCCACACCGCGATGCATATGCACAGCATTAAATGCAACAGTTACCATAATGTACACACTGTCTCCGGCACCCGTACACCCTTTCATTCACATACTATTGTCTTACCCACTTCCACTCAGTAAGATTTGTGTCACTGCCAACCTAACCACAAAATCCTCACAACATTGGCCATACTACAAACAAGCTGCACACAGCACACTATCCAAGCACATATAATCTGCCATTCAACCATACCCTCTACCATACTAACAATATGCAAACACTGCACCCAGTGGCCACACTGTGTGACTTTTCACTGCAGCATATCCAACCACACATCAAAAACGTTAACACGTTCTAACAGTCACCTGACCTGCAAACCAAACATACACCCATGGCAGCTCTCTTCTGCTGCTCCATTGCTTCTGAAATACGCTCCACACCCATTCTCTACAAGTCACCACCCCCTAATGGATGCAGAGTCAACAATGCATTATTGCCGTTGTTGTGCTCAAGACCTAAGCTCTTGATTGCACGGCCTACGAATGCAGAGTCAGACATGCATTGCTGCAGTGGGTAAGCGGAAGGCCTAGGCTCTTGAGTGCATGGCCTACGGCCTATGGCTTTCGGCGATGCACCCAATAGTCTAGGCCTTGTACACACACACACACACACACACCACAATGTATTACCACCATACATGTCACCATCTCACCAACTACGACAATCCGCATACACAACTATCATGCCAATCAGAATGCCAAGAAACCCTTCTTTGTGTTACTTGACACGTAGCGAACAATATTTTTCTTCCCATCAATGTGACCTTCTGGTTGTCTAATACACATACAGATGGACTAATTGGTTGGAAGATGGATCCCACAAAAACACCAGGCTGCAAGGAGGAAAAAGGCACTGTTAATTATGTCTACTAGCAGTGCAATAACATATACTATCTACTTCCTAACCCGTACTGGGTGAAGACTTTACTCCGAATCACTGTAGACTGATAACCAGGTGTAGCTGGTAGATCTAAACAAGGAAAACAAGATGTCAATAAAGAACACTAACCTGAGGCACAATGATATGCAAGAATTAGGAGTAGATCTTACCCATGGAATCCAACGAAATGTTGTATAAGAAGTTGTAAACTGATGGCTATCAGTAGACCAATCTGAAATGACAGAACTGCGATGTCCCAAAGGCAGTCCCACATGATCCAAAGAAAGAAACAAACAAGAGTCTCCCTTGGGGCGCACGATCACGTCCTCAATATAGTCAGGAGAGAAGTAAGTAACAGCTGATCCCTCGGTGCGTGCATTCGCATCTTCTGTGTCGATGGAGAAAACAAGAAGCAACGCCTCCTTCCGAAACGGGACTGATAAGGACCCGATCACATGACTGATCTGATCTGTCCCAGACTTAACGGACGCAACTGTTTCCAGGGCAACCGCCACCTGTCCATGACACGCCCACCTTTGAAAGGTTTCCTTAAATGAGAAGTACGTTTAAGACCAGTATCGGGAGAACAGCCTTTGTTTACTTTGTAACCTGGTTTCACAACACGAGGAAAACAGGCATTTCCATGTCCATAACCCTGAACCATGACAAATGCACTGCCACCAGCACTCCTACCCAACCTGCGCACCACCATGGAGCTATGCAGGAAAAAAGTGCAACAATTACCATAATGTACAAATAAAGCACTGTCTCCTGCACCCCTGTTCACTTTCATTTGCATACTACACACATACTGACTTTCATTCACAAAGTATTGTCTCACTGGCAACCTACCCACATACTGTTCGCAACATTGGCCCTACTCCAACCAATTTGCACACACCACACTATGCAAGCACCTCCCTCTACCGGATGCAAAGTCAGACATGCATTGCTGTTGTGGGTGAGCTGAAGCCCTATGCTCTTGAGTGCATGGGCTCCGGCCTACGGCCTTCAGCCATGCACTCAATAGTCTAATCCTTCAACACATCCACCACAAATAAATCTGCACACAGCACAGTAACCAAGCACACATAACCTGCACTTCAACCATACCCTCTTCCATACTCACATTCCATGAACACTGCACCCTGTGGCCACACTACACAACTTTCACTGCTCCATCTCCTGCCATACACCAACTAGTGTAGCATGTTGCAACTATCACCGCAACCTTGGAATGCACAATACACCCTTTGCAACTCACCTGCGCTGCTGCAGCACATCTACAATGTGCTCCACACCAATTCTCCAAACATCAGCACCCTGTGCCTAATGCACTGTTAAACGTGGCTGTGCTCCTTGCACACATTCCCTGCACCGTAATGCAACCATTCATGCCAGCACTTCACCAAGTAGCACTATGCACATATGCACCAGACTGCATGACTTTCCACTGCAGCATCTCCAACCACACATCAAAAACGTTCCCACGTTCTAACAGTCACCTGACCTGCAAACCAAACATACACACATGGCAGCTCTCTTCTGCTGCTCCATTGCGTCTGAAATATGCTCCACACCCATTCTGTGCAAGTCACCACCCTCTAACAGATGCAGAGTCAGACATGCATTGCTGCAGTGGGTAAGCTGAAGGCCTAGGCTCTTGAGTGCATGGCCTACGGCCTTCAGCCATGCACCCAATAGTCTAGGCCTTGCACACACCTGCCGCAATGTAATACCACCATACATGTCACCATCTCACCAACTACTACAATGCACATACACAGCACACTTCATTTGCATACTACGGCCGGACTCACTTCCATTCACAAAGTATTGTCTCACTGGCAACCTACCCACATACTGTTCGCAACATTGGCCCTACTCCAACCAATTTGCGCACAACACACTACGCAAGCACCCCCCCCTCTACCGGATACAGAGTCACACATGCATTGCTGCGGTGGGTGAGCTGAAGCCCTAGGCTCTTGAGAGAATGTCATCTGGCTTCGGCCATGCACCCAATAGTGTAATCCTTGAACAAACCCACCCCAACTGCATGCACCCATGCATGCCACCAAGTCCCCAACCACCGATATCCATCCGCATAGCACAGACACCCATGCTCCCACCCACCCTATGCCATGTGCATTTCACTCCCCTTCTGAAATTCACCTGCCACCACTTATCACGGAAAGAGATCACTGCAAACAGGTCACCAATGTAGAAACAAAACACTGTCTCCTGCACCCCTGTGCACTTTCATTCACATAGTACGGACTTACCCATTTCCTTTCACAAAGTATTGTGTCACTGCCAACTTACCCACATACTGTTCGCAACATTGGCCCTACTCCACCAATCTGCACACACTACACTATGCAAGCACCCCCGCTACTGGATACAGAGTCACACATGCATAGCTGCGGTGGGTGAGCTGAAGCCCTAGGCTCTTCGGAGCATGGGCTTCGGCCTACGGCCATGCATCCAATAGTCTAATCCTTCAACAGACCCACTGAAACTTCATACACTCATACATGCCACCATGTCCACAACTACTGCAATTCATCCGCATAGCACAGGCACCCACGCTCCCACCCACTCTATGCCATGTGCAATTCACACCCCTTCTGAAATTCACCTGCCACCTCTCGCCACGGAACCAGGTCGCTGCAAACAGGTTGCAGCAGAAGCTATCGTGCCTTTACGACAGCTGCCTCAAATCACCACACACAGTTGTCAGCTGTCTAGGTACCCACGAATTGGCCCAATACACACCAATGCTGCAGCCACTCCTCCATCTTCTTCCACTTATTTACATATGTTACATATGTCACATTAACCACTTCTCACTCCCACACCCTTTCCCTCCATTGTTGGGGCCAACACATGGCATACGGTATATTTCTGTAGACCCGTCCGCTGGCGCACTGTCCTCCGAGACACCATGGCGGAGTTTCTCAAAAATTGTTAACGCACAGCACACTTCCCTGCAGCCAACCACCAGCCGCATCCAAAGTTCTCCGACAGCACGCCGTTCTGCAAGCCAATGAGACTTCGGTCCGCAGAGCGAACAGGGAAATGGGTCCACGAGCGGAACCAGATATCACTAATTTTTAGAGACGTACATTTCAGTTTTTTGTAACAGAAGTACTGGTCTGATTCCCACCAAAGACACAAAAGCACGCTTTCTAACCCAAGCCCCCGCTCCTGCCGCAAATTTGGTGAAAACCCATCCAGCTGTTCGGGCTGTAGCCGTGCGCAAAGTTTTTCCCCATTCAGTATATGGGAAAAAAAATGTTTAGGACCCCCCCTATAACTTTGCCCCCCCTAAATGACACCTCACCCAACTTGACGAAATAATTCATATACTTATTTTGCAAAGTTTGGTGTGGATTCCCCCAGGGGGAGCGAAGTTATAAGTCACCAAAAAAGTGCTCTTCCTATGAGTTTAGCAACTTAACCATAACTACACACCCGCTACCGCTTGAAAGTGGGTACTGTTTTACCTGGGGTAGCACTGCCCCTACTTTTAGTGTTATGTGTACTGGTGTCCCTTCCTGTAAAAGCCTGGCATTGTGTGGATTGGTAGTCCACAACTGCTCAGGTACATATTTTAGGTCTTCTTCAATGAAGGGGGCGGGCCACAATGGTCATCAGGGGGCATTGCACCCTTGGATACTGCACCATAATTTCGCAAGGGCTACAAATTTCTAGTATTAATTCTCCATCACTTTCATTATTTTCAAACAATTCTGCATCTGTCAACTCCTTCAGAGGTACAGTGGGGTTAATGCAAAGCACTGAACGTCACACACACCCATCCCTATCTGTCCCTACTATGATCACTCTCTCCGCTGACACTAACAAGCCTTGCAGGTCAATGGACAGTATTGTGCCCACCACCAACTCCAGGGACACCACAGGGCGAAAGATGAAATCTGTCAGAATCCTCAAATAACTTGCCAATTTGCAGCACCGCCTCCAAAAGTACTTTTATTTCGTAGATAAACATTTCTGGGTCTACGGGTATCCCACGGACCACTACCTCCCCTGCCATGGCATGTATTACCACCATTGCTCTTATTGTGTACATTCCTGGCATGGCGCAAACAATGCTGTGATCCGTGAATGACATTGTCATGTTCATCTTGCTGAGAAGGTCTCTGCCCAACAGGTTAACAGGAGAACTTTTAGAATACAATAAGGGAGCACGCACCATCCTCCCTCCCACCTTTACGTCCAGCTCTTCAGTTTATGGAACCATAGAAATAGCCCTAGAGAAGCCCTGCCTGTTGAGAGTTTTGCCCGATAGTGGGAAGTCCCCCTCGCTGATACATGATTTTGTTGCACCAGAATCGACCATAAAATGAATTGCTTGTTTCCTATCTCTGCTCCTACCAAGGGTTCCTCTTCAGGGTTTAGGGTCATTGACAGGACCGGACACACAAGAGTTCTCTGTGGGCTGTCCTAGTCAGGATATGTGTTTGTCCCGGGAAACAAAAAGGGGTTTCGTCCCACCATGGCTGTGCCCCGAAAGTGGGTGCCCGCACCATTTGGTGTTCCATTGAATGGGGTTGTACCACTTTCCTGCTGGAAGGTGTGCTGGGGTGCATGCTTTTGTACTGTTTGGTACTGCTGCACTGGTAGACCAGGTATCTGCAGGGGTAACTGGGTGTAGGGCTGGTGTATCTTGTAGGTCATTCTGGGCATCGGCCCTTGTGGGGGTCCCTGCAGTGATGGGCCATAGTTATACCCCATCCCTGGTCTGCTCCTACATTCTATTGAAAATGCCCCCACTTCCCACAGTTCCAGTATTGTGAAGGCCCCATTCCTCCAAAACCTCCTACCGTTGCTCCTCGGAAGCCACCTCTTCCTTGCTGCTGTCCTCCTTGTTGCCACTGTAGGCCAGGGTACTGTCGACACCCACCCCACCGTCCTTGCCCTCCTTATGGCCAAACAGCTGCTATTCTAGTGTTTGCGAACTCTTGGGCATTTCCTGCCATCTCCATCTGCCCTGGTGTGGACAATGATGCCTCCACAGCAATTTTGGCTAATTTGCTTTGTACTAGTGTCACTTACTCTGCTTGCCGCCTATGGGCCGTTTCCTTGGAACGCTCTTTTTTTCCTCTTAAAATGGTGTACTATTATGCTCACGATTCTGTCTAGTGTTTTTTGCACCTTTTAAACAACAAATTAGAAAAAGGGTATTGACTGGTCCCACGAGCCACCCGTCTCCGCTCTCTACATCTCCTGATTTTAAAAATAAACTGAGAGTGGTCTTTGTAATCGCCCATCGTACATTGCATTATCGATTGTAGGTCAGGTGTGTCAGGAAACGCTTGCTGCAGCGCGTCCCATATCTGCGCCCGAATCTTGTTAAACAATGCTCCATCATGTGCATCATTCAACAAACTCACTCCCGGATACCCTGCTTTCACCCACACATCCCCAGCCTGGTCTCCAATAGTCTATCAATAAGCTTTTAATGTCGCCGACCGCCAGTGGTGCCCCAGCTGTCTGCTTTTTTAATGCATAAATCCACTTACCTGCACCCGCTGTGAGGGGCGGAACGCTTTTATCAAATTATTTGTGTCGCTCTACGCCCATGGTACATGATGCGGCCTGCCAGGGCCCTTATGTATAAGGGGCATCTGTGTCATAATCCTGTCACTCCTTTTTCCGCTTCTTTTTTTCTTTGCTACTGTCATCTGGCCAAACCTGCCATCCCACAAACTCTCCATCTGGGGAGTCAGTTCAGGCGCTTGCTCTGCCTCCTCCTCCTCATCATCCTCGAACTCATCAATTATTCTCCACTCGTCTTCCTCTCGGTCCCTGTGAGATCTTAAATTCTCATGGACTAAGCTGTCCACCCGCTCACCCCCTTCTCCTTCCTTCTCTATATGCACGTTCTTTATGGCTGCGCTAACTTCTCTGAACAAAAAATCTCCTGTCTTCCATCCATCTAATCCTTGCTCTGTTGGTTTGTCGGTCTTCACTTAACTCTGTGCTGCCTGCAATCTGGTCAGTTCTGTTTGTGCCGATGTTAATGCCACTTCTAGGTCTCTTTTCTTGATGTCAGCATACATTGGGAGCTCCAGAGGGGATGCTTATGGGGTCGTGGAGCTTTTGTTGTGGTGGACACATAAATCGGGTTAGTATAATCTACTGCAGGGTGAGCTGTCAATGGATATATTCCCCCTCTTTCAGTTGGCGCCCCTCCCTCCTTTCCTGGACAGTCACCACTGCTATCATTTTGCGCTCCTCCTCCCACAGGATTTGTAGTATCTTCGAACATTTTCCAAAGTTCTAATATTTCTCTCCTCTTTTGCAATGGTTTGCCCATGTATTTGGCTGTCAGAAAATGGATATGCGTTCCAGAATACCCTTATGTTGGGAGCCCTGCTCTGGCCATGTTGCTTGTCAACAGGGAAAGGGGAATACCATGTATCGACCGAGGGCACCCCACTTCCAATCCTGAAGGACCCTCCAGCCAGGTGATCCTCCCTCACTTCTCGACCCCCCCATGGCCAGGATACAATAGTGATGGCCTTTCCCTGCTCACCTGCGCAGAGGATGCCACGGAGTACAATTGAGAATACCCTCTGGTTTCTCACAACACACAGTCCACCAAATCTCATCAAAATGTGAAGGTCTGCAGGAACCACTTGGTCTAATGCCTATGTGCACCATGACCATTTGAAGGATTATTTTGTAACACACATTGGGTGGGGATATTTCTGCCACAGACACACCTATTGTATGCCACAAAGCAGTTGTGGTCTGCCACAGAATCTGCCCTGATTATGTACCTTAAAAGCCTTGGTAGTAAGGAGGCATGCACTAAGGCTCAGCCAGAGCAACTTCAACTATTTTCGTGGGTAAGGGGTAGTGCTTCTATCTACTATATAATCACTAATATTGGGGTTCTTTGAAGTACTCTTGCTCCTTCTAAATAGTCTATACAGTCTTTCAATGGTCTTCATATTCTTCTTATTTGTAGGAGCTGTGACTTCTATTGCTCTAATCAACCTAGCTATTAGCATACAGGGAAAAGATGCCAGACAATCAGGTCCCTGTGAATATTGGGTGAATCCTGTGATCCAAGCCGTGTTTTAACCTGATGCCAAAACCGTTGCCCCCTAATCCACCAGACCCTCTGCTACTCCCAACTTCTGAACTAAAATATATTCACAATGCCTACTATGGATCACACAATTCCATCACTTATCAAGAACTTCTCACATTAAAGGGTGTCAGACTCACAACATATGCTGACATTTGCCAGTTGGACCTTAACCCCACCCCCTCCCCACACATCCCCTTCCCTTGGCTTTCCGGCTACATTGACCTTTTACACAGACTCTTCTTGACTGGGACACAGTCGGCATGTAGGCTTGGTGGTTCTCACAATTACTATTTAGAGTTTGCTAACCATGGCTAGCAACGCAAGTAAAGCATTGGTCTCGGAAATGACGGTAATCTGTCCTTCAAATTCAAAGTTCCAATTCTACGGCAAGGCCGACATAGCTGCTCATCTTTCCTAGGCCAATTAATGAAGTATTTTTCTAAATGGGGTAATAATAACACTTGTTGCTACAGCACTGGGAAGATGGAGGGATCTGCCATGAAGCTCTAAACAAGAACACAATATTATTATTTCTGCCATATGGGATATATTTAAAGGCAATCCTGGGCAAAAGCCACTGCACTTCTAGGTTCTGCTTGAGCAAATTTTGTGCCCATCATTCAATCAAAAACTATGCAGTCTTAATTACTTAATTTCTTTTGGAAACTGACACACTTGGCTATTTTTTGTATTATGTTTTTATAAAATGTAAGTGCTTTTGGCAAATTTCACGCCTCTTGCACATATAAAAACATGTATTACAAATCATTTACATACTTCATCTCAAACAATATTTAAAATACAACTTACAAATAACATACTAAAAGGATAAGATAAAGGTTACAGGCTCAAATAATTAGGATGTTCTACATTGGGTACATACAATATCTAAAAAGACATCTTGTCAATACATCATGAAACACAGTACTGTAGGTCCAGCCTACAAATATAGACCCTCTGGGATAGTTTACCTAGGAAATTCTCCCATATGTGAAAAGCGGCAGCTGAGATGACCAGTGACCTGGCCATGTAAATCATCGACCAGAATTGATCCGAGAGATACTCGGTTTCTCTTCGTAGGAAACGTTGATGCCCTTACCTATACTGGAGAAGTAAAACTTTGCAACCAGTTAAAACATGTCGCATTGTTTCAGTTTCATTGAAACATAGTCTACATGTCCGTTTGTCGCGGGGAGTCCTGTCCCATGCACCAACATATTCCTGCACAGGCAGTATGCTGAAGCATAGGTAGGTTACAAACCCGCGTAATTTTAAGCTGCAGCATGTCAGAAGGTTCTGTGGTTTCTTTAACGGAAAGCCCTGTTTTACATATTGTATTTACCTCTGTTTAATTAATAATCTTTATTTGTTTCAGTTCAAAATGAACTTTTACAAAATTTTGTAATTGAATATACAAATACATAAATAAATACCAATAAATCTCCAGAAAGAATAAAGGAAAGTAAAAATAAAATTATATAATGCATGGATAAATGAGATAGATAAATGGTTAAATAATTAAATGATTAGCCAATGAAATGGATATCCAAATATGAATATCTGAATATCTGGGTATCTAAACAACCTACTCAGAAACCTTCTCAACCCTGGCTTACCTCCCATCTTTGTTCTATGCGGCGCCTTCTCAGGCGTCTTGAAAGACTTTGGCTCAAAACACCCTCGCTTTCTAATCAAACCTCTTACTTCTCTTACCATGCACTTTACAACTCTTGCCTTGCTACGGCCAAATCCTCCTACTACTCTAACCTTCTACAGTCTCAAGCCTCACATCCTCGTCAGATTTTTCAAACTCTTTCCAGCCTCCTCTCTCCTCCCTCTCCTGATCCCTCATCTAATTCCACACTTTCTCCCTCTGACTTCGCCAACTACTTTTCCTCCAAAATCATCGCACTCAGGCAAAAAATTAACTCCCTCTCTGACTCCCTCTCTTCTCCTCCCCCCTCTCCTCCTCCTTCCAGCATGTCTGTTTTCTCATCTGTTTCCCCTTCCGAAGTCTCCTCCCTGCTATCCAAAGCCCACCCCAGAGCTGTCCCCTCTGACCCTCTCCCCTCCGTTCTCATCCCTAAAATGTACCCTCTTCTTATCCCTTACCTTACCACTTTCTTCAACTCCTGTCTCTCCTCATCTATCTTTCCCTCTGCTTTCAAACATGCAACAATCATTCCTATTCTTAAGAAACCCTCTGCTGTTCCACTGCTCACTGCCAGCTACAAACCGATCTCTCTTCTGCCTTTCCTTTCTAAACTCCTTGAACGCCTCGCCTACTCTCAACTCTCTTCCTTTGTCTCGACTTCCTCTCTCCTTCCTCCTTTTCAATCTGGCTTCCGTCCCAAACATTCCACTGAAACTGCTCTCACCTTGATTCTCAACTCGCTCCTCTCTGCTCGCCATGCGAAGCAATCCTCATACTTATTCTCCTTGATCTCGCTGCCGCTTTTGACACTGTCGATCCTCCTCTCCTGCTCCACACTCTCTCCTCCTTCGGGTTCAAAGGCCCTGTTCTAAAATGGCTCTCCTCTTACCTTTCCTCTTGTTCCTTTGCTGTTTCATGGGGAGGCCAGACCTCGCCTTCCTTCCCTCTTATTTACGGTGTTCCTCAAGGTTCTGTACTTGGCCCTTTCCTCTTCTCTCTCTATACTTCCCTCATTACCCCTGTCATCTCCTCCTTTGGCATCTCCCACCATTTCTATGCGGACGACACCCAACTCTTTCTCCTCCTTCACACCTGACCTCCACCTTAAACTCTCCTCTTGTCTCTCAGCCATCAAGAACTGGATGTCCTCCCACTTTCTCTCACTTAACACTGATAAAACCGAAGTCCTTTTCTTCCCCGCTAACTCTCTTCCCCCTCCCTCTTCTCCCCTGTTCATCCACTTTCCTCCTTCCTATCTCCACTCATGCTCGCAACCTAGGTGTTCTTTTTGACTCCTCTCTCACCTTCTCACAACACATTTCACTCACCTCCCACTCCTGCAGATACCACCTCTACAATATTCGCAAAATCCGTCCCTCCCTCACCTTCCATGCTACCAAACTCCTAATCTCCTCACTCATCTTTTCCCGCCTCTTCTACTGCTCCTCTATAATTTTCGGTCTTCCCTCATCTCAGCTTGCTCCTCTTAAATCTATATACCACTCTGCCATTCGAACCCTCTGTCTCCTTACCTCCCGTGACTCCATTTCCTCTTCGGTCTCTCGACTAGGCTGGCTACCTTTCCACCTACAACTAAAATTCCACTTTCTCTGCCTCGTTTTCAAATCCCTTCATGGTCTTGCTCCTCCTTATCTCTCCTCCCTTCTCTCCTTCTACTCCCCCTCTCGCTCCCTTCGTTCCGCTGACCACTTACTTCTCTCTGTACCTCCTTCCCCCTGCGCTTCCTCCCGGTTCCGCTCTTTCCAACTTCTTGCTCCTCTGCATTGGAACTCTCTCCCCCTCTCAATCTGCTCTTCCACTACCCTCATCTCATTTCGCACTTCCCTTAAATCCTTCCTCCTCCAATCCGCACCTTGAAGCCCCCGCTGCCCTCTCTACTCCCCCCGTCTTTCCCCTCTTCTAATCCCTCCCCTCCCTTACCACCTTCCCTTTCTATTTTACACTCTCTCTCCCTTCCTTCTACACTCACTCAACCCTTCCCCGCCCCTCCCTTTACTCTCCTGTTCCCACTCCACGTCTCCCCCCTCTCAGTCAATTGCTCTTTGCACTATTTTGTTGTTGAATGATTGAAGTTGCCACTTTGCTCACATTGTTATTTGTTGTTATTACTCTGTATTTTGTTGTTCCATTGTACAGCGCCTTGGTGTAAAGCGCTCTATAAATAAATCAATCAATCAATACGTAAATAAAGAATGAGTAGAATAAAATTAATAAAATAGATAAGTAAGACTAAAAACTCTCTTACCATTCTTTAACATTCTTAAGCATTCTTTCTTCAGGGGGTCTATCCAACATTTTCTCCCCATCTCCAAACCTACCCAACAAGACCAGCCCCGCCATAGTTCTTACATGGAGAAAGGGAGAGGGGGAAGGGAAAAGGAAAGGAAAAAGAAAGAAAAGAGTGGGCAAATGTTTAATTATCAAATTTATCGGGTAAATTGTCGAATCAGATTATCATGTTGTAAGTAGGCCCATTATCTGTAGTCATAGGTTAAATAATGCAATATGAACTGCGTCAGAGTCCGTATTTAGGTAATAGTGGTAAAAGACGTCATACTTAATGGCATAATCCCCAACAAACTGTCTCAATGTGCACATATAGTTTAAAACCAGCTTTACACATTGGGTAAGGGCATGTAGTGGACTTTCAGGTTTGTCTATGCCTTTGCAAATGCAACAGATTCGAGTTTCTCTGGGCATTTTTGTAAAGGCACCCTATGTCGCAAGTAGTAGAAGTTGGTCGGCTCTAAGCCATAGTATGAAACTACGCACCTTTGGATTTGGGCATTTAAGCAAATAGTGCTGTGTCTTAAGTTATTTATGAGAGACACCTATAATATAAGTGTAATTGTGCAGTTTTTCCAGGTGAGCGCAGTTATTCAACCAGTCATGACGTTCCATCTTCCTCTTGAATATTTTTTTTAATTTTAGAAGACCTGTACCAAGGCTAAAATCAGGTACCGAGTCAATTTCTTGAAAACATTTCTCATTGAGGCCCAAAAAATCTGGTGTTTTTGATTTTATTGTGCCCTTTTTAGTACTCCCAAGTATGTTTAGTAGCGGGAATTTAGGAATACTGCGTGATTTCCTATATAACAACCCCCGGTGTAACATGCACTGCATTCTCATTGAAGTCAGGCCTAATTCAAGTCGTAGGTAAGCCATAGGTGTAGACTGGTCTTATCCTCCAAAAGTTACCCTCTAATACATCTAGCCATCTTACATTGGGTATAGCCACTGCATCTAGACCATATAATATAGCGGGCACAAAGCACTGATTATATAACTTGATAGTTCCAGCAAGGGAGAATTCTGCCGTAGATTTAGAGAAACAGTTTATGGCATATGTCAATGGCCAAACCTTACATTTCTTTGATTCAATAAGGTTGTGATATCTACCTCTAGCTGAAAGTTCCACTCCTAGGTACTTATAAGAATCAACTTAATCAATAGGGCCTAGTTCAGTTTTCTAATCGGACCCTATGTGTTTTGTTCATGTTAATTATCAGCTGATTTTTCTTGGTGTATATAACCAGAATTAAAAGAAATTCTTTCACCCCCGCTATGGTCCGATCTATGACTACAAGGTTGTGTATAGAATGCTGGGTATTGCGGTATCACCTATTTTAACAGAACAACCACGATTGAACACCAAAATCGGTGGAAGATCTGCCAAATATAGGTTGACTAACAAGGGTTCAAGAGAACATCCCTGCTTAACCCCCCTATTTATTTCAACCCATGGGGATACATTCCCAGCATCATCCAGACATACATATACTCCAGTATCGGTATGCAGCAAAATAAGTATATTCACGATCCAATTAGGGCAGCCCATAATTCTCAACTTTTGCCACAGTATTTCCCTATTTACTAATCAAAGGCTGCACTAAAATCGGCATATATAACATAGGTGACCAAGTTACCTCTCATTGCTGCTTCTTGGATCATTTTATCTAGTACCATGAGATTATGTGTGGTACTTGATCCTGGTCTAAATCCTGTCTGGGTAAAATGCAAGATATTATTACTTGTCGCCCAATTTTGCAGGGCCTCTAAGACAAAGGTTGTAAACACTTTCCCAGTTACATCAAATAGGGAGAGTAATCTATAATTTTTAGGCCTTTCTCAGTCTCCTTTTTTGTATACAGGAAGCAAGGTAGCCTGTCGCCAAAGGTCAGGAACGACTCTCTCACTATACAACTTTCTAAAGAGGGTCTCTAAGATCTTAGCCCATATAACCGGGTTTCCTTTTAGGACAGCATTGGATAGACCATAGGGGCCCAATCACTGAGCTTTTTAGCTTGAAAAATTGCGTTGTGTATAGCATCAGCTCCAGTTTCCAGAGGAAAAAAGCTCTTTCTGACTTTATCTCCCTCCTGGGATGCCCGTACAAAGTTAGATTTAAGGAAGCGGTTCCACTTATACACACAAATGGGGTTAAACATCTGTCATTTTGAATCGCACTTCACTCCTGCTAAAAGTTGCCATATTAGCCTGGGATTGCAGCCACATAGCGTCGAAAACATCTTTTGCTACCCCAATGTCATTTTAGCTAACCTCTTTGTCTTAAGCAAGTTCCGATAATTATTTTTGATCTTTCCCACCCTGGCTTCACCCTCACATTGTGTCTCCCCCATTTGTTTAACTTCTCTGATCTGCCGACGCATTTTTCGCTTAGCGTCTCTGATAGCTATATCAAATGCATGTTTTTGTTGGCTAGCTTGGACACTACTGGGTTTATCAGCCATTAGGCCTGCTTCCAATGCAAGAAAATGTATGCAAGCAACCATTTTGTTTGCATCCATGTTTTCAATCTTACTGATTTAAAATTTAAACAACCTGTACGCCTTATTAATGTTTCGAGGTATCCAACCCAGCCTATTCCCGTCCTTGTTAAAACCCACCCCTGAAGCGCCAACTAGGCATTTTTTTCAGATAAGTCATTCTCGTGAGAGGGTCAAGATATGATGATCACTATAAACTGTGCCCTGAGCCACCAGTGAAACCACCTTCTCTGCACATAAATTAATGCCAAAGAAGTAGTGCAGTGTGGATTACCTCTTTGCCATCTGCCAAGTGTATTGGCCCGGTACATCCCCCGGAGTACGTCCATTAAACATAAGAAGACCCCATTCCCGAAGCAATGAGATCCATTTGGCACGCTTATGGTTGCCCCTTCAGCATAGCCCTTGCAGAGACCACTGACACATAGTCAGCTAATAGTTCTTTATCTATGCAGCTGGCATTTAGATCGCCTCCTAATAGTAAACATTTTTGGGTCTCAGTCATCAAACAGTTCGCACAGACATTATCAATGATTTCATGGAAGTCTTCTAGGTTATTCAAGGTGGGTGGTGCATATACATTAATCAAAAGCAAGATCTGGGGCGCCCAATCCCCAATATCCAGACTCAGTTAAATTGCCAAACATTAGCTTTACAACACATTATGTTTGCATCAAAGATAGGTAACGACTGCCTGACCCCTATAATAAGGCCCCCTGATGGTCGTCCCAGATCTCCCCTAGTAGCCAATGACTAAAACAACGAGAAACCCTCCAAATGGATTCTCTTGGTCAACCATGTCTCTTGTAATAGGAAAACGTCAAGGTCTTGTAAAAGAGACATAGAGCCATTAGAGTTCACCGAGTGGCTATGACCACGCGTGTTCCAAGTTGCCACCTTTAACAATCAGTTTGGCTGCACTAAGTGTCTCAACAGGAATGTCCTAAACCATTCCCAGCCCATAGCGTCCTCAGGTAGTGTGGGAGCTCCCAGTACCCAGGGCTGGTTTTTCAGTCCTGCTTGCCAATTGGATTGCTGCCAGCTCATCTTCTTGCTGTTTAAGGCTGGTATGTGTGGCGCTATCTAGCAATTATCCTGCATTCTCAATTTCCTTCCGGTGAGCTCTTACAAGTGCTGAGACTTCTGCAGTATTACAGTGCACCCGTACATAGTTGCCTCCTCTGGTTTTCAGAGGTTCGACAAAATTTAAATCAGACGAGGAGAGCACACGTAAAGCCAAGACTTTTTTTTACAGACCAGTACCACATCAGATCTATTAGTGGCTTTGTCCGTAAAGTTCTGTGTGCCTCTCCCAAACGTAAACACTTTGGGGTCTTGGCTATCATTACCTGGGCCCACTGCTGGGGTTGCAGGTTGGTTTACTCCTGGTGTCAGAATAGTCAGAAGCGACAGTGCTGTCGTTGGAGGCACTTGAGGAACTGCTTCCCGCAAAAGGGCAAGATAGGGAGAGATATGCTGGCTAGAGGGCCGTGGAGGTTGATGTAAGTTCTTCATCTAAGATTTCTTCTTCTACCATTTGCGATTGTACATGAACATCATTGTCAATCAACCAGGTAGTAAGTGTGTCTTCCGATTTTTGCCTCTTTTTCTTCGTGGCCTTCTTCCTGTCCCTCTTTTTTGTTCCCTGCATATGTGGAAGGATAGTCGAATTAAGCGGTTCCAGAGCCTGGCTTTTGCTCGGGACCATTTGGCTAGGCGTCTTTACTTCCTTGTTAAATGTATTGTAACATCCAGTTGACTGGTTTGCAGCCCATTGGAGACATGGAGTAGACTTGCAGAGGGCACTGCATTAAGGGTTAAGTCGCAGAGTATAAAAATAAACTTGATAGCAAATTGTACTGCATCTGTCTGCACAGCGTTCAAGACTTGCGGCTCAGTTCCCCCACTATGTCGGGAGGAGCTTTCATTATTAACTTCCGATGTTGTACTAGGAAAGAGATTTGGTGACCCAGAGAGACGTGGATTTAATATTGATGAACCGGTTGTCACAGCTGGATGGTCCGTAGGGTCATATGAATTGGGACCCGACTGGCCTTTTCAGCAGTTGTCTCAGCCAACCCCCTGCTACTTTCCAAAGCACTTTGCAAAGTGTTGCATAGGCCCAGCAGTGAGTTGAGTTATTGGCGATATCACCATAATCAGATTAAGTCTGATTCAAACATTCAGTGTCGATATTGATAGTACCAGCCTGCTGGGCTGAATGTATCCTTCTGTTAGTTTATAATAGTCTGTAATCTTTTTCCCCTACACGTGTGGCCGGAGGGTATCTATGTCGCCAATACCACCATATTTGCTTCAGTCACAGCACCTAGACACTCAGGTACAGGCTTTTTCTGGGATTCAGCACGGGTAAGAATCTTACAATAGGGCTTTCTTGATCGACAATTCTTCATATTAAACGTTGATTTACCTGGCATGCTTAATATCACACTGAGTTAAAGCCCAAACAGATATTATATAAAAGTGTATCGCTAAATGGCGATGATCCCAATGCAATCAACGGCCCATGGTGTTCAAGCAATCTTTATCCTCTTGTAGATATGTGGGTGCAGCTTTGAGAATGCTGCTATTGAAGCCTGTGCCAACGTAGACCCTAATAAAGAATAAACATACTTGTATAAAATACACCACAAATCACCTTTTAGAGGGGCTCAAAAGGTTGCTTGACCCGCAGTCACCCATCACTTTGAAACACAACATCTCTAAAATCCCAGTGCCAAAACACTCCTCTTATCTACCAACTTGCATTTTTACTGGAGTGTAGGCACACAGTCAGTTTATTCACATAGCAATTTATTTAGTGAACGTGCTTCAGCACAAAGACGAGATCGGCGTTGACCGTGGACAACAAATGCACTCTCCTCCCCACGAATGCTGGTAACTAACAGTAACTAACCTGCATGTCTATTCTGCTGCTTACTCTCTCCGATAGAGAAACAGAGTTTGTGGTATGTTCCAGTTTCAAAATAAACCGAGCACCTCAGCCCGCGGACTGTGGACTGCAGACTGTGGTCACTTGTCAGACCACTTTGCGGGTTGCTTCGTGGGGGCGGCCAGGTATATAGTATTCCAAGCTGGAGGAGTTTGCAAACAGATTAGAGAATCCAGGTAGCTTGTAGCGCGAGCAAAAACAAAAGCAAACACTGCAGACTGTGGCCGCTTTTCAGACCACTTCACTTAGCTGTTCCATGCTTTCCACTTTATCATTATACAATTACTTTAATTTTAGTTTTTTTTACAAATTGGTCTGTCTTTTCCATCTCTACCAATGGGGTATATATTGTGTCAAGATGTTGAAAGAATGTGGCGCTTAAATCGGAGTGGGCTTGGTTGCTCTGTGTTCCCTTTATTCTACCGATTAGCCATCTTGAATGGTCATTCAAGGAATTTCTTAAACTGAGCATGCAATGTACTTTGCATTTTGTTCTTATATATAGAGTCGTTCTACCGATCTTCCACCGTCTTTTAAGTGTGGTAAGACCCAGTTCCAGGCGCAATGCCTCAACCGGGACTGACTGAGGCACTCCCAGAATAGATCGAAGAAGTCTACCCTCCACTTGGTCAAGCCAATTTGCATGTTTCTCCATGAAGGTTTCCGGGGGCGTAGAGTATGGCTGGGACCATGCTTTTCTCATAAGCCTTTCACATGGCCTCAATACTTCCTCCAGATCTCCTGCTTACATAGATTTTAACAACTTGCCATCTGCCCAAGATCTTAATCTGTGCTGTTTGTTTGCTTGGCTGCTGGGAGACACCATAACAAGGGATCCTAAATATATGTAGGAGTCAACCACTTCAAGCTTAGTCCTCCCTTCCCCCAAGTACCAGTTAAATTTAGGACTTCTTTGTTTCCTACTCCCCAGGATCATGACCTCATTTTTTTTTTGGTTGATGACTAAATCATTCTCTTCGGCATATTTCTCTAACGCAATCAGTGATCTAGCAGTCCCAGTGGGTGTTAGGGAGAATTCTCATAAATGTGCTAATTCCTTTCATCTTAGAGACACCCAGCAACTTTACTGGATTTTGAAGACTTGATTTTTTTTCCCATTCTTTCATGTATTTTGATGTGTGTTTTTAAAAAAAATATGTTTATTTTAAACCAAGGCAGGGTGACAACAGTACAGCGTAAACAAGATATGTAAGGTGAATCCAAAAATCCCCTCCAATTCCCCACCCGCCTCCCCCCATGGCCCTTAGTGTGGGAATGCTTCCCGTTAGTTTGTGTTTTCTGTGTCTGCTTCGGCTATGTTCCCCTTTCAGGGAGCGTCCCGGTCTCTAAAGGCCCACCAGATATTGGTAGGCTTCTAGGTCAATGCAGTAAATTTCTGGTCATACTCCAGCACTGGGGCCCAAATGTTCTGGAAGCGATGGAGGAATCCGGCCCTAGCCGCTGTTACCTTCTCGCGATCAGTATGTCCCATATTTTCCCCCACCATTGGGATATGAAGGGGCCGTCCGGGGCTTTCCAGAAGTGGGCGATCACCATTTTCCCGGCCAGGAGGTAATGAGTCAGCAGTTTAGCTTTGTTTCCAGAACACGGATAGATCCCAGGAACCGGGACCCCTAGGAGGACAGGCTCAGGCTCCACAGGGAGAGCCTTCTGGGTGATATGTTCAATGGTAGCGAAACATAGTTTCCAGAATTGTTGGATCTTTGGGCATGCCCACCACATGTGGAAAAAGGAGCCCGGTCGGCCGCACCCTCTCCAGCAAGCGTGGTCGAAGGAGTGGTTCATATGATGGAGCCGGAGGGGGGAGTAGTACCAACGCAGCAGGATTTGGTACGCACATTCTCTGTTGGTGACACAGGCGGATGATGTGTGTGTTCGGGTCCAAATATCCACCCAGGCCTGGTCCTCAACCGGGTGTCCGAAATCAGCCTCCCACTGGGTCATACATCGGGTTTTTGAAGCCAGAAAGTCCCCCAGAAATCATCTGTATAGGGTGGAAATCCTGCCTCAGGCTGGGAGGTCCTTGAGAGTTAGTTTGAGGGGGGTGGGAGTGCGCGTGGCTGCCTGGAGAGGGTGGGGATGGGAGCACCAGTGACGTAGCTGAATGTACGTGAATCTGTCTCTTTCTTGGAGTGGAAACCTCTCCTTACATTGTTCAAAGGTGCGAGGTAGGTCTCCCTCATACAGCTGATCCATGTTTTCGAGGCCTCCCGCTATCCAGTTCTGAAAGTTTCGGGTGTTCGCCCCGGGCGAGAAAGTCGGGTTGTGAAAGATTGGAGCTAGGGGGCTCAGTCCCCTCGGGATTCCCTTATGTTTCAGTGCCCAATCCCAGGAGTTCAGAGTGTGCTTAGTCGCCAGCAGGAGTCCTTCCCATCGTTCTCTCAGAGAGGGCAGGATGTGTGGAAGAAACCGCAGGGGGAGTGGGAGCCGTGATTGTTCTAATTCCACCCAACTAGGGTGGTCAGTGGTATTTGCCACGCGCGAATGTGCGTTAGTTGCACTGCCACCCTGTAGGATTGCAGGTCGGGGACCCCCAGTCCGCCCAATCTTGCGTCGCCTAGCTTTGACTTCTGGGGGATGCTGGCCTTCTTACCCCTCCCGATAAAACGGAGCATTTTCCTCTGCAAGTCGCGAAGGGCAGGTGCTGGGATTGCAACCGGGAGGGAAGAGCAGGCATAAAGGAATCTTCGGAGTAAGTTCATTTTACAGGCCGTTATGCGTCCCATCAGTGAGATTTCTTGGGTCGCCCAGTGTTTCAAATCACCTTCTAATTCTTTAAAGAGCTGGGGAAATTTGCCTTGATATGTGTCCTTTGGGTTTGCGGGTACTTGGACCCCCAAATAGGGAATGGCCCTCACCTTCCATGCCATTGGACACATTAGGACCAGTGCCTCCCATTCCTCCGAGGAGAGACCTATAACCAGGGCAACCGATTTGTTGAAGTTGATGGAGAAGCCGGTGACCTACCCATAGCTGGTTATTTCAGACAGGGCAGTGAGGAGCAGGCTTCCGAGATTGTGAGCAACACGTCATCTGCGTATAGGGCGATCTTGTGCTGAGATGGACCGACCTGGGGGCCCTTGATATGGCTATTCAGTCTGATCTTCTAGGCGAAAGGTTCAATGATAAGTGCGAATAGCAGTGGGGATAGCGGGCAGCCCTGTCTGGTTCCGCAGGTCAGGGGGATCGGGGCAGAGAATGAGCCATTGATCCTGGGGAAAGTTTTTGGTGATTTATAGTTAGCCAGGACCATTGCCTGGAATGCCGGGCCAAACCCAAAGGCCTTAAGGGCAAGGCTCATGAAGGACCAGTCCACCTTATGAAACGCCTTGGTGGCGTCTAGGGCCATCAACACCAGCCCCTGGGAGCTTCGGGAGCGAGGTCTACCAGGTTCAGTGCTCTGCGGACGTTATCACCTGCCGACCTGTTCAAAATAAAGCCTGCCTGATCGGGGTGAATTATGTCGGGTAGTATTCGTGATAGGCGATTAGCAAGTATTTTGGAGTATAGGTTAGCGTCAATATTCAGCAGGGCTATTGGCCTGTAAGAGGCCGGGTCTCTCGGGTCTTTCCCTGGTTTGGGTAGAAGGATGGTGGTGGATTCTTGCATTGAGGGGGTCACCATCCCCGTCTCCCTAAAAGAGTTGAAGAGTGCCACCAGGGGGGAGCCAGCTGGGGTTTCAAAATTTTGTAGACCCTAAAGGAGAATCCATCGGGGCCAGGGATGTAAGGGACTTAATGGCTTCCTCGACCTCCTCACCTGTGATCGGAGCCTCCAGGCTCTCCCTAGTCGAGTCGCGTAGTTACGGGAGGGCCGCTTCCTGCAGGTATTCTTTTTGTTTAAAGCTGGTCCCGCGGTTGTGCCGTTATTACCTGGGCCTGGTGGTCCGCCCCTAGCTGTTTTTTCAGTTCGCATATTGAATCACCCCATGTGGGTCTTGCAGTCCGATGATGGTGCTACTATGTTTTGCTTTAGCCAGTTTAGCCACGAGCAGCTTGTTCGTCTATTGTTCTTCACATAAAAGAATTGTTTGGCTTTAGCCATAAACTGTGTGGTGTGTTCGGCGTAGTGGGCCTCTAGCTTCTTTCTGGTGATGCGGATGGCTCGCTGTGTCTTGGGGGACCAGCCTTTTTTTCTTGTGAGTTTCCTCCGCTGCTTTGAGTTCTTCGTTAAGGACCAAGCCAGCCTGTCGCCTGTTACGATGGAATGCCACTCCCTGTGCGATTAGTTCTCCTCTGATCACCGCTTTCAAGGCATCCCAAGTGTTTGCAGTGGAGGTGTCTTCGACTGGGTTTTCTTGGAGGAAGTTTTTAATCGCTGTTGCAATCTTGTCCCTTAGTGGCATTATGATTACTGGTGCATGACCAGACAGGATCCACCGACCGATAGATAAATCATTGGTGTCTGCAAGCATCTGGGGGATATCAAGAGGAGGTCAATCCTTGAGAAGGTTCGGTGAACATAGGAGTAGAAAGAGTAGTCTTTTTCGGAAGGATGGAGCACCCGCCACGAGTCCACTACTTCCAGAGATCTGAACAGGCGTAGGAGAATGAGCACCTGAGTGAAGTCTTCAGGGGTGGAGGGGTGAGATTTATCTTTCGTAGGGTCTGGTACTCCATTGAAGTCTCCCCCAATTATGACTTGGCCTTCTATGAAGAGGGAGAGGGAGGAGCCCAGTGAGTCATAGAAGGCTGCTTGCCCAGAGTTGGGGGCATATACTGAGGCAAAGGTGTACAGGTCTCCCAGCAATAGGCAGTTGACTGCCACAAATCGGCCTTCCGGGCATGTTTTTGTTTCCAGGACCTGGCGGTTTAGACCCTTCCTGAATAGGATTGCAGTACCTCCTTTGTCAGGAGTGCCCTGAGGTGAAAAGCTGGAGCGGGTAAGATCGGGAGTGGAGACGCCCAAAGTTCACCGGTAGTAGGCGAGTCTCCTGAAGCAGAGTCACCGCTGCATCTTCATCCTGAAGCTTTTGTAGAATCAACTTACATTTGGCAGGGGAGTTCAGTCCATTGACATTGAGGGAGAGAAATTTTAGGATTGGATGCTTCTGGGCTAGGTCCATCCCCGCTGCCGCGTCTGGGGGAGGCCGGGGGGGGGGGGTTTGAGGTCGGAAGGGTGTGAGTTAACCACCATCTCAAGGAAATGCTAGGAATGCATCACCCTGCTCTTGGGGTTTTAACATGAGCCCCCAACGGGAGGCCGTTACTTTAACTGGTGGGGGGCCGAGATTGTAGGTTCGGCTATTCCCCTGGCCAATCATGGAGGTGAAAGTAATGTGGGATTCCAAGGACTCATAGGTGGAATGTACCTTGGAAATGGGCATGGGCATTGGGTGGGGCCTGCTGAATTGGTTATAGTTGCTCTTAAACTGGGTCGAGGTTGGTGAAGTTCCTTTGAATCAGAGCTGGGAAGTCGGCGAGAGCGTGAGGCAAAGTTCCACAGGTTACGGTCTTTCACCTGACTACCTTCTCCTGCTGCTCCGTGGCACCTTCGACCAGGACGACGCCTGGGTTTCGGGAGGGGGACAGCTCCTGTGTCCGTAGTGTCCTCCGATCTTGGCGATATGGCTTCTTCGGGCGAGGATGGGTGCATGATTTTGTTGGCATCCTGAAGGTGGCTGATTCTGCGTAGGGTGCCGTTGTATGAAAACTGTAGGGCAGTTGGGAATAGCCATCTGTATCGAATCTGATGCTCCTGAAGAAAGAGGGTCAGAGGCCGGAGAGATTTCCTCTTCTTGAGAATAAGTAGAGAGAGTTCTTGGTAGATCTGAAGAGGTGGACCCTGGAACGAGAGCCTGTCTTGTGACCGGCTGATTGCTGAGATGGCCTCCTTTGTGGTGAAGAAGTGCACTCTAGTTATGACATCAGGGGGGAGGTCTGAGTCCACTCCCCGATGTGGGCGCAGCCTGTGGGTGCGATCCAGAAGGAGTTGGGGTTTGTCCAGTTGTGGGAGCAGAGATTGGAAAAAGTCCCCCACATATTCCACCAGGTTTTTGTCTGGAACAGAGGTCGGTATCTCTCGAATTCAGAGGTTGTTGCTCCGGGCCCTATTTTCGAGATCTTCTTGTTTGAATTCGAAGATTTCACATTTGTCCTGCAAGGTTCTGATCGAGCGTTGGATTTCCCCCAATGTGGTCGTATGCTCCTGGGAGCGGTTGTCGATCTCCCCCAGCCTTTGTTACACCTCGGTCACCCTTTAATCGGTGTGCTCTAGCTTAATGGTAAGCTCTGTCATGCAGGATCTAAATTCAGACTTAATATCAGCCATAAAAGACTGTATGTTCTCTTTGGTGGCAAGGGCTTCTCTATCCTCTTGGGATTTCTGTGGGGTAAGCTTGGGGGGGGGGTCGTGTTTCTTTCCCTTGTCAGTCGACGTGAACATGGTGGCGATATCTGGGTTCTTACCAGCTTTTAGTTGCTTCGTCATTGTGCCAGATTGGGAGTAGGGTAAGTGGTCCAGGGATTTCTCGGGGATGTAGAGTGGGGGAGGCTATTGTCTGAGGTCAGAGCGTACAAGTTATTGGAGTGAGGATTCCGGTTCCTTGGTTAGTGCTTGTGGGGGTAGATGCTTCCATGGATTGAGGCCACCCAGAGCAGGGTGGGGCGGATAGGGGGATTTTTGATTTCTCAAGCGAAGTGCGGGGTTGTGATGTTGTCCCTGGCTCCTTAGTGCAGACTGAGGAAGAGGGGGGCTGAAGAGTGGGCTGGGGTACCCCAGAAAGGAAGTGGAGAGAGAAGGGGAGCAGAGCAGCCACAGGTGCACCCCTGTTCAAAGAGGTGTCTTTGGGGTGTGGAGCGGGGGCCAAATTTGTTTTAGGCGTTAAAAAGTCCTTGGTGGCAATGAGGGTCCCTTCTAAAGTCTGTGCCTTATGGTAGACTGAATGTGAGGCTGGAGGAACTGGAAGGGCAGGGTGCTTTGTGTGGTAGATGGGTGTTGCAGTTCCCCACAGCCAACTGGCTGCCCACCACGATCAGGTGCCGGTGCCAGGAAGTTTCCAGAGAGGGGAGGCCTCCCCCCGGGGTGCAGCATTGCGGGCTAGGTCTGTTCTGGGGTTTCAGGGACTCGGCCCCATGACTAGAGCCTGGGCTGGGCAGGCCCACACAGCGCAGGCTGTGGTTCAGGCCCAGGTTGATCCCCCTTCACACAAGTGGAGGAAATAAGGAGCAGGCTGGATGCTGAGCACAGGGGGCGCGGAGCGTTGCTGCTCCCTCGCAGTTGATGGAGCGAACTGACGGAGCTCGAGGCAGGGGGAACCCCGACGCCTCAACTCACCCCTCGCTGGCACTGGGACTCGTGGTCCGGATGCCTGGTGTTGCTGTGGGGGCCCCTCTCCCCTGCGCTATGTGTGGGGTGCCACTGTGTCCGGCGGTGAGTGTGCTCCCCGGGCGGGGGTCGCAGTTCTTCCAGAGCTGTACTCGGGAGGGGGGCAGCGTAGCTTGGGCTTTCAAAGCTCAGGAAGCTCACCACCGGGACCCTGGCCCGCGTCACCGTGGGCTCTGCCAACTCTGCATGCCATTTTGGAAGGAGGCGACGGAGGGGCCGCAGAGTTCGAAGCTCGTTGTATAGCTTCCTGGCAGCAGTCAGTCTCGGTTTTCGTTCCTTTGCGTGCCGCAGGGCTTCCGACATCCCAGGTAGGGTTTTGTCATATTATTAGAAGCTGGAACTTGACCAAAGTCGAATATGCAGCAGGCCCATCACGGAGGCCTCTAGGAGAGCGTCCACATTGCCAGAGCTCCAGGCCACGCCCCTTAATGTGTGTTTTACATTTGTGTTCTTTGACTTTGGAGTTTTACGATAACTTTATAGGCATCTTTTCATGTGTGTTACACAGGACCCTCAGTGCAGTGACACATGGATGTCTTTTTAGACTTCCCAAAGGTTTAAATACCTTATCTGGGATAAACTACTGTTTCCCAGAGAATGTTACTTGAAATTGACTTTACTAGTCTTTTCTAAATTCATAGACCCAGCACACACCATCTTACAATGGAGTGCTGGAGGTGTTAGATAGTATTCCCTGTGTCTAAACACTCTTGTAGCAGTCAAATGCTACCCTTTCCTATTGAATAGGCTGGTGGCAGTGGTTTTATAATGAACTGCCATGATTTTTCCCAATCGTGAACACCAGTAGCTAAAAATCGGGGCCGACATGTTTTTCAATATGGCGCCCAAGACCCCTCTGTAAAAACAGACTCCGGTCATCTTTTTTCGCCGTTTCTTTGTGGAAAGGTTCCTTCTGGTGTTTAACTCTGCGTGCCAAACCAAGTTTGGTCCCTTTGTTCATGAGCCTTTGGCGGGCTTCAGGACTGAACTCTGCCATTGGCGTCTGAGTGTCTGGGGTGGGCATGAAGTGAGGGAGGTGCCCAAAACTCCCTGTGCTTAGTCTCCTAGGAGACCCAGATGCACTCTGGTGTGATTGGCTGGCTGACTGTCTGGCAAGGATAGCCACCCTGCTGAGTGAGTGGCAGCTAGGCTGGAATGAATGAGAGAAAACTGTTTAAAAGGCGAGTCTCCAGGACTGGAAGGCAGAGTCGACCACTGGAACGAAAGAACCGAAGACGAGCTGGAAGAGGACAGCTGTTGCAACCACTGGACCGTTGGTTTGCCCAGTGAAGCCCTGCTGCAAATCCGAATCGTCAGAACTCCATTCAACAGAGAAGCTCCTTCAAGGATGGCTTCTTCCTTTGAGTTGGTGGGACCAATCAGCTCAGAAGACACCTGGATAACATTCTCAATGCTGGTTAACGTTTAGCCAGGGAGAGGGAAACCAGTTTGTGTCTTGAAGTAACAGCTACTTGAACCAAAGTGACTCCATTTTGTTTGTTCCAACAACGATCCTGTGTAGTGCAGGAGTCCCCCGACGTCCTCCCTTTTGTCCCCACGATTGAGGCTCAGGAACAGCTAGATTTGCAGGAAATGCCAGGAACCAACGTCTTCAGCTGCATATTTTTGCTTCACATTAAGGTACTGTGCCATTCGGTTGAGAGATCCTAACACTTGCGGTGAATTTTCGCAAATCTTTCCCAACTTGCAGGCCTAATCAGCTTGTGACCCAGCACATCATTATTTTTCGTCTAACCTACTTCTGAGAACTTTTAGAAAGACTTCTCCATTTGTTACCAGAACTGATCTGTCCTATCCAAGAAAACTAGACTATTGACTTTGGCCTAGCCACTTTGGCCTAGCCTATTGAATTGAACTGACCCTCCTGGTACACTGAATCTTTGCATTGCCTAACAGAAGTGTTTTCTAATCCATTGTACAAACGTATGTCTTTCTATTCCCATTGAAAATAATTGAAGTGCCATTTGGTTCCTTTTTCAGGGGAGCGCAAACTGTCCCTACAACTAGTTTGTTACTGTAGTGTATTGGTGTTTCATATTAAGTTGATTTCTACTAGTGAATGTTTTCTAAATGATTGTGTAAATAAATGTATATGTATTTTTTACCAAGAAACCTTGAGTGTGTCTACTTGACAACTGCGATTGTGATACTTCTGTGTAACTTCAACTAGTGCTCACATTCCCTCTTGGGATAAGCCTGGCTGCTCAGCTCGCTACCAAAAAGTGTGTGGTACAGACTTATACCAAAGGTTGGTTTTTGCTTACACCTGTAGTCCTAATTGTATGTGGTATTCCCAGAGGGTACTGCATGCTATTCTGCCTAACACTGGTGTACAGCGGTGAGGATAAAGTGTAGTTATTACATTGAGTGTGCTACTCTTACCTTTGTTCAAAATAACCTTCACAAGGCTAAGCTCCACTAGAGAATCAATTGTTTCATCATGCCTAATATGGATAACTACAAACAGGAGGCCCTAGTCATTCTTACAGTAGATCTACTTAAAGAAATGTGTAAAGTTGGGAACCTTGCTGTTAAAGGAAAGAAAAATGAATTGATTGAAAAAATGTTGGCACACCAAAGATTGAGAAATTGGGCTGTAACTCCCAATGTCTCACCAAATGTGGATACTGTTGATGAGGAAAATGATGATGAAGAGTCTAGCTCTAATATTGTTGAAGAGGCAGATGAGTCAGAGGAGTCTCAGCATGTGAGCCCCACTGCCCCTCTACCTGCTGCTCTTGGAACTCAAGCTTTAACCACAGTGATCCTACCAGGTCCAGTACTGAGTCCAGAATGTGTCTCTCTTGAAAAGATGAGACTTGAGTTAGAATTTAAAAGGCTCCAAATGCAAACTGAAAGTAAACATCAAGAACTCAGGCTCAGAGAAATGGAATTGAATCATGGACTTGAAAAGAAACTGTCTCTTGAAAATGGTTCTCTTCCTGAGTCTTCCAAGTCTTCTAGTCCTAACAGGCCTTACATGCCTAAAGAAGCTGTGAGTATGTATGAGGTAAGACTTGATATTTTGGATTGGTTGGCTGCTTTTGAGTCTAACTATGGGATTCAGGGTTTCACAGGGAATCAGTTGATTCCTTGGCTTTTGGCTAGGCTCCCCCAGGTAGCAACTGTTGCTTTAATAGAGGTGGAGGAACTTGAAAGATTGGATTATGAAAATGTGAAGCTAGCTTTAATAACTAGATTTGGGAAAACTCCTTCCCAGTACCTTAAGAGGTTTAGGACCCTGAAAAAGCATGATGGTACGCCTTGGGCTACCTGGGTGTGTGAATGTTTGGAAAACTTGATGGTTGGGTAAAGGGTTACAGAGTTAACACTTTTGAAGGAATGAGAAATCTATTTTTGTTAGAATCTATTGTTGATGCCTGCTCTCCTGAGCTGAGACAGCATTTGGCTGAATCTAAGGAAATTGAACCAAAGAAGTTAGCAATGTCTGCTGACTTGTGGGTTGCCAACACGGCTACTCACAAGGATTCTGGGGCCACTCAGAAGAAGAATGATGGGAAGCATCAAAAGAAAGATGGCAAAGAGAATGCCAATACCTCCAATCCAAAGGAGGGCCCCAAACATAAGAAGGGTAAGCCACATGGGAAACCGAATCAGGCTAGTGATACCTCTGGTGCCAAACCAGAGGGAGGTCAGCAGAGACCATTTGTCAAAACATTTGGAATATGTTATGTGTGTGGGTCTACTGACCATGTGAAAGGGGATCTCAGATTTAAAGGTAAACCTTCAGGGATCCACACTGTCTCCTTAGCCTTCTCCCCAGAGGAAGAATACACGTGACAAGTGGTAACTTTTAAGTACTGGCTGAAGACCCCATTGGAGTCTCTGCCAGTGTTTCTTTCGTGTCCATGGGTATGTGGGAACAGCAGAATTTAGATGTCTATAATTTGATTCCAGATAACACAAAAGAATATTACAAAGACAGTGTACTTGTAAATGGTCAGGAGACCCCTGCCATTAGAGACACTGGGGCTAGCATTACTGTAGTGGAATAATCTTTTTTCAAGGCTGAGGATGTTGCTAAGGCACCCAAAAGCCTCACTAAGTTTGCTGGGGGCCTGGTCCAAATGCTTCCTAGACTACCAGCTCTCATCCAGTGCAACCACATGACTGTCAAAATACCTGTTAGTGTACAAACTGAGGTGCCTGGGAGAGTCCTGTTGGGGTATGATTTAAAAACTCTTGGAGTTGTATCAATCACCCCGAGGCCTCCCAGCAAAAGGAAACAGGGGCAGACAAGGAGGGCCAGGGAGAGTACCTTAGATGTTTCTCCACAGGATGTTACAGAAGAATCTATAACCCCTAGCCCACAAGAGCTACTAACTGCTATTTCAAGGAGGAATGAGACAAAGGGGAACCCCAAACTCTCAAAGAAAAAGTCAGAAAGCACTCCTGTGCTACCAAGAAGGACATCTCCGAGAGGATTGTCAGCTGAGGCCGAGTGTGAGGAACAACCAGGAAAGGTTTAATCAGCTGCTGAAGATTCAGAGCTGGAAGAAGACCTGACCCCTGTTGGAGATCTGGATCCTAAAGACCATCCTGACCTGCAGTCTTTACTGGCAGAAGGTGGCCCTGTAGGGCAGACTTTAGCAGAGGCCAGAGAGAGTGTCCTACTCGTGAGGGTCTTCGCCAACAGGCAGCTTCCCAGCTGGATGTGCAAGAGCCAGGGAAGCACAGGTTGTACTGGGAAGATGGCCTCTTCTACAGTGAACCAACTGAGTCTATCCCAGGAGACTACAGAAAACTTGTAGTGACTCTAGAGACAATACCCCAGTTCCTACAGTTAACCCATGGGATTCCTTTGTCTTGTCAGTTGAGTTTCAAGAAGGCCAAGGAGAGGTTTTCTCTGTATTTCTACTGGCCTAAGTTGGTGTCTGGTGTAGATACATTCTGTAGGAGCTGTCACACTTGTCAGATCTCTGGCAAGAGTGGAGCCAAGAATGTGACACCTTTGGTGCCCCTCCCAGTGGTGGGAGTCCCTTTTGAGAGGGTAGGAATCGACATTGTTGGTCCCTTAGACCCTCTAACCTCTTCAGGCAATCGATTTATATTGGTTGTAGTAGACCATGCTACTAGGTATCCTGAAGCCATACCTATGAGGAATGTTACAGCTCAGGCTGTTTCTAAGGTCCTACTTGCTATTTTCACCAGGGTAGGTTTTCCTAAGGAAGTCATCTCTGACAGGGGATCAAACTTTATGTCCCACTACATGAAGGCCATGTGGAAGAACTGTAGAGTGACTTACAAGTTCTCAACTGCCTACCATCCACAGACAAATGGATTGGTAGAGAGGCTTAACAGTACAATGAAGAGCATGATTGGTGTTTTAGAGGAACCTTAGAAGAAAGTGGGACCTTCTACTGCCATGCCTTCTATTTGATTATAGAGAGGTCCCTCAGGAAGGAGTTGGATTTAGTCGCTTTGAGCTTCTCTATGATCATCCAGTTAGAGTTCCATTGGCCCTAATTAAGAAGTGCTCCTTCTCCCAAGCCAGTGAGAGTCACTGACTATGTGCTAGGTCTCCGGAGGAGAATGACACACATGATGACAGAAGCATCAGATAACTTAAAAGCAGGTCAGGCTCTGGTGAAGCATTGGCATGACCAGAAAGCCAACATATTTGAGTTTACTCAAGACCAGCAAGTTTTAGTTATGGTACCTAAAAGGCAGAGGGCCTTACAGGACAAATGGATTGGGCCCTTCAAGGTTGTGGGAAAACATGGAGAGGTCAACTATCTGGTGGATTTAGGCAATCCTAAGGAGGCCACCAGGGTCTTTCACATCAACCGTCTAAAGGTGTATGTCACCAGACCAGAAGTGGGAGCTTTGCTTCTAGCTTCAGCTCAAGAGGAGGAGGAAAGTGAGCCTCTACCTGATCTCCTCAGGGGACAAACTTTAGATGAGAAAATAGAAGGAGTTAATCTCTCTTCTAAACTGACAATGGAACAACAGGAGGAGTGAATGTTTCTGTTAAATCAGTTTGCCTCCCTGTTTTCACTATCACCGGCTTGGCCCCTTGAGGCCAGCATGATATTCTCACTGGCGACTGTTTACCTGTTAAAAGCCGAGGTTACAGGGTGTCAGATAATGTCAGAACCCACATAAAGGAAGAGGTCAACAAGATGCTTGATCTCGGGGTAATAGAACCCTCTATCAGCCCATGGTTTAGTCCAGTTGTTCTAGTGCCAAAGGCAGGATCCAAGGAGTTGATATTCTGGGTGGACTGTAGAGCTCTAAATGAAGTCACAAGTACTAATGCCCATCCTTTACCTAGGACAGATGATCTGGTGGACAAACTTGGTTCAGCCAAGTACCTCAGTACATTTCACCCAACGTCAGGCTATTGGCAAATAGCCCTGAAAGACCATGCCAAACTGCATTTGCAACCCCAGCAGGCCTCTACCAGTTTAAGGTAATGCCTTTTGGATTAAAGAATGCACCTGCAACATTCCAAAGGATGGTTAATCAAGTTCTGAATGTGATAGATGTCTTCTGCGTGGCATACCTGGATGACATAGCAGTGTTCAGCCTTACTTGGAAAGAACATGTTGACCACTTTGTTTTGCAGGCTCTTGAACAGGCCCATCTGACCATAAAGGCAAGTAAACGTCAAATTGGTCAGGGCAAAGTGGTCTACCTTGGACATGAGGTAGGAGGAGGTGAAGTAAGGCAATTGCCTAGCAAAGTACAAGCTGTACAAGACTGGGCCACCCCTACTACTAAAACCCAAGTGAGATCCTTCTTAGGTCTCACTGGTTATTATAACTATTATAACTATGGGTCCATACCCTCTCCCTTAAATGTGGTCTCCTCACCCACATTTCCTAAAAAGGTCAGATGGAATGAGGAGTGCACTATGGCATTTGAAGGCCTAAAGAAAGCCCTTTGTCTAGCTCCAGTCCTAAGAGCTCCTTGCTATAGCCAGACCTTCACTGTGCAGACAGATCCCTCCAATACAGGTATAGGTGCATTTCTGAGTCAGCTGGATGAGAAAGGTAGGAAGCACCCAGTCTGCTTCATCAGCAGGAAGCTGAAGGAACCTGAGACAAGGTGGGCAACCATAGAACGCGAGTGTTTTGCCATTGTGTGGTCACTGAAGAATTTTAGACCATACTTGTATGGATCTACTTTTGTGATTCAGACTCACCACAACCCTTGAGATGGTTAATGCAGATGAAGGGGGAGAATCCTAAATTGTTAAGATGGTCAGTCAGCCTCCAGGGGTTTGATGTTACCATTGTACACAGGTCAGGGTGTAATCACCAAAATGCTGATGGTCTCTCCAGAATGTTTGACCGATTGGAGTGAGGAGATTCATCCAGGGGTGGATTCAATCATCCTGTCCCTCAGTCTTGGGGGGGCGAGTGTTAGGGAGAATTCTCATAAATGTGCTAATTCCCTTCACCTTAGAGACCCCCAGCAACTTTGCTGGATTTTGAGTACTTGATTTTGTTTCCTGGAAAGATTGTGAGCCTTTTTTACCCCACTCTTACATGTGTTTTGATGTGTGTTTTACATTTGCGTTCTTTGACTTTGGAGTTTTAAGATAACTGCATAGGCATCTTTTCATGTGTGTTACACAGCACCCTCAGTGCTGTGACACAGGGATGTCTTTTTAGACTTCTCAAAGGTTTAAATACCTTCTCTTGGATAAACTACTGTTTCCCAGAGAATGTAAATTGAAATTGACTTTACTAGTCTTTTCTAAATTCATAGACCCAGCACATACCATTTTACAATGGAGTGCTACAGGGGTTACATAGTATCCACTGTGTCTAAACACTCTTGTAGCAGACAAATGCTAACCTTTCCTATTGAAATGGCTGGTGGCAGTGGTTTTATAACAAACTACCATGATTTTTCCCGACCGCGAACACTGGTAGCTAAAAATCAGGGCCGCTATGTTTTCTAATTTGGCGCCCAAGACCCCTCTGTAAAAACAGACTCAGATCATTTTTTTTCGCTGTTTCTTTGTGGAAAGGTCATTCTGGTGTTTAATTCTGCGTGCCAAACCAGGTTTGGTTCCTTTGTTCGTGAACCTTCTTTTTTCATCATTTATTTGGGCGCATCTTTTACTATGTGGGTACGATATAGCTGCCAGAAGCTCTTGGTATCTTTGGTCCTAATCAGTCTGTAGGCCATCAGCCAGTTACTGAGTTTTTGTTTGTTTTGTGATGTCTCAATGCAGATCTATACTTTGTCTGTAGTATTTTCATGGTCAGTGCCTTCTCCTCATGGTTTATAACCCTGTGCAAAATTCTGCGATAGTGCAACTTTATCTTGTATATACCAGAATCATATAGGCTCCTTGTGTAGTCTGTAATAAAGTGAGTTCTCTTGTCCAATTTAACAGCGTCAGTGATCCGTTGTGCTAAATCCTTGATTGTGGTGTATTAGCTCTCCACATTCCAGGCTGCAAATGCTGAAGGGAGAGGGAATGGGATAAGTGCTGGGGTGCTCATGGGTGACCAACAGGTGAAGTGCAATTTAAGGTAAGCGTGAGCCTCCAAGGGTGGAGGGTAAGCTGAAGCAAGTGCTGAGGATACAGAAGCTGGGGCGATTCGGTGTGGGAGGGCAGGGCATCCCACAACGAATGTTAGCATATATAGCAGTTAGAGCCACGTGATCACTCATATAATTGAATTTTGCCTCAAACTTGATTTTCCTTGTATTTATATTTTCTGTTGTGTAAATAGCATCAAGGCATGACGCTTGCGCTCTTGCAATCCAAGTGCAGAAGCTCTGGAGATCTACGGCATGTGTCGGTCCCAACGGGTGCATACTGAAGTCGTTTAGAGTCAAAGACCTTAAGGGTGAGGTGTCTTCTGCTGACTGGGTTATTGTTTTCTGTTTTGTTGTCATTGCCAAGAATTCCATTTTCCAAGTCTTCCATTGACAGGCAGTGGGCATTACAATCGCAAGCCAGGATCACAGCCTTCTACCCAGACAACTCGTCTGTGGTCCATCTTTCAGGAGTTTTCCCAGTGCCCAAGTCACCTGTAGGACGAAAATGTCTGCTGAGTTTAATGATAAGCACCATTTGGGCTTCACCATGAATGACTGAAAGCCCCATCTGTTCCATGACACCAATTTTATGCCAGGCCCTGGGGGGCTTGGTCAATAGTTCAAACTCTGCATTGCTCTCCTTTTAGCAGTATAACCGATGCCCACACCATTGGCCTGTATGTGGGTTTGAATGGTGCTTTTTTGGATAGCTGGTAGGGTTTGTCCAGTGGTCAGAAGGCTGACCTGCATCTCAAAATCCAGCTGCACAGCTGTTCTCAAATTGCGACCATTAGTTGAACAATGACAGGAGATACAAAGGTTACTACAACCCAATTGGTACTACTTCCCAACTTCGGTAAGTCTACCTTCTCTACATCTCCTGATGTTATTATGTTTAGTTCTGGGATCAGATGTACCAATTGTAGTAAATTAGATTGACTCAGGAAGGGGCTACTGTTAGTGGTGTTTGTTTCCAATAATAGAATTGAGTTAGTGGGAAGCCAGGTGTTCTGCTGTGGGTGTATTTTCTCCTTCAATGATATTGCTCAGATTTAACTGACTTTTTCTACAGAATAGCTTTGTTGGTCAACATCCACCTGGGGCACTTGTTGTAAGTTTACATTGTAATTTGTAGTCCCAGGATCCAGGGGTTGGTCTACCTCAGTTTCTTTTGCCCCTCTTATCGCTACTGCTGGCTGTACTTCCTTCCTCTGTTTCCTAGCGCCACCCATATCCGTAAGGCTAAGATGTGTCTGCCCCTCACTGAGGACTACCAACTGTACCTTCTGTCCCGTCTCTTGTACTCTAGATTTTGTATCCCGTTGTTTGAATGGACTGGGCTAAGTGGTTTAGACTGTTTTTCTTTACTAATACTTGTTTGTGTTATTATATAGCAGTCTTTGCCTTTAATGCAGGACTGACCATGGCTCTTTGTTTGTGCTAATGCCTGGCTATTTACCCTTTCTTTGTTTGACTGCATCTTATTTTGTCCCTTACCCATCTGTTTTTTATGTGAGGTGTACTTCTTATTTTGCCTTCTATTTGTGGGCGCTGTTTTGTTTCCCAACTTTTTCTGTGTTGTCTCAAAGTTTAGCTTAGTGGGGGCAGTTGAATCCTTGTATATGCATAAGGAGCTGGATGGCAATGAAGATGGAGAACCATACTCCGAAGGCAGGGACCTATTTAGCCCTGGTTCCTCTTTATTGTGGATTGCTGCTGTGTCCAGCCCCTGACTATTTGCCAGGATAATATCAACTACACGCGCCAATATAAAATTCTGATCCCGCTGTTCTTGTAATAATGTATTACACACAGCGAATATGGTGTCTTTGGTGGCCAATAATGCGGACCATTTGGAGATATTAAAATCAGTTCATGTTTCTCTTTGATAGTTGCCTCTCTTTGAAGAGTTAGATAAGTCACTGGTAAAGGAGTCACCCGAAGATGAAGATTGTATTTTTTCCAAATTAGGCGTGAGCGAGAGGTTCGTATTTGCTGTGCTTCTGAGCTCCTTTGCAGATTTAGGGACTTTAGATGAATTATCTTGTAAATTCAAACACAGTTTCAGTAATTAATTGTTATTATTGATGACGTTGGCGAAAATGTTCGAGCTGCAATTACTGCGTCCCGACAGTTGGGCATCGTACATTTTTTAGTCACTGCAGAAAAAAAGCCTTAGATCATGGTTGGTCTATCTTTTAATCGTGAACTTCAGCGAGACTTCCGCAGCACCACACCCATTCACCTCTGCGGTTCTGGGCTCTCCGGTTCCCCGAAGAGTCTGTTTGTTAGGGACTTGTGGCAGTAGGACACCCGCAGAGTTGTCTGCAATGGTTCGTACTTCTTTTGTTCGTTTCCCCGATCTAAGTACGATTTGTAGAAAAGGTGCCCTAACTAGTCGCGCTCACTTTCCTAAGTGATAGACCAAGACATGTCTTGGAAGTATTTGAGATACTGTATTTATTAAACAAGCCAAAGAAAACTACATGCAAAAAATTAATGCCAGAAGTGAGTGTCATCCACAAGAAAATATATATATATTGTATGTGCATATAATATGTTGACACATAAAGCAGAACTAATATCACATGTGGATGGTGTTCATAAAATACAATTGCATTTTGAATTCAAAGCATTCATCACCACGCCATAGATTCGTTCACATAGGTACAATTGCCACACAGATGCAATTGCCACATCAGGATTCATTCAAATAGGTACAATTGCCACATAGATACAGTTGCCAACACATGTTTTGACCCTCTAGGGTCGTCTTCAGGGCGTATTATACTAGTTGTATCATTGGCAGTGCAATCAACTCAAATATTGGTTACTTCAATAAGAACATATACAGGTTGACAACTTTTGAAGTCCATCAAATTATCTAGTTAGGAAGCATGGCGGGGGGTGGGAGTGAACAAAAGAAAGAGAGAGAGAGTATTATAAGTTAATAAATGACCTGTTAGCATAGCCATTATAAGTATGTGTGTAAAATTACCAAATTAAATCAACTTTGAAAACTGCTATTGTGTTATATCCATCTATTATTGCAAAAGGACCTATACCGAAATCCATAGGGCAGACTAATTTGTTGTTACTCAATCAGACTTTCCAGTTCAACAAGTAATCAGAAAACAGAAACAGTAAGACTGCTTCGGGAAGCAAGTGTCACACTCTTATCCAGACCTCCAAAGAGGGTTTACCTGCAAACAGCGGATAACGCGGAAGGAAAAACATCATTTGTTTCCTGATAACAGACTGCGATAGTGTCAAACATCAAAGCCCGAATTCACTAAAAATGAACAATAAAAAGATTGCTGTGAGATGTTTTGTCCGCCTGGCATTGGTTAGATTTAAAGCATGGTTAATTTAGATGCAATGTCGACTATGATATCAGGGGATTTGGGCTTACCTGCCAATGCGGAAAAGGCAAAGCCATATGTTCGCATGATTTAAGAATATTCTCAATAATCTTTGGGTAATCCAATGGTAGTCATCAGCGGGGCAGTCCCAGTTTATCTGTAATGGCATGGATTACTATATAGTATATTTGTCGCCAAAGGACAATCAAATTTAGTGGGAACGTTAAATTAGTCAGTGAAAGTGTTACTTTGTACTTACTAGGTTAAGCTCATGGTCGTGCATATGTAGATGGCTGCTTGATTGCAGTTTGTCAGGAATGCCGTGGCGAAGCCGGGAGCGTTAGCCGCAAGTGTATCTCTTGCTTCTGGTCTTGTAGATTAGTCACGTGACCAGATTACCATAGTAAAGCTACTGCATCCTCGACCAACGTTGGAGCGGCCGTGCCGTAGCGCGGCTCAGCAGAGCAGTGAAGGCGGGGCAGGAGCCCGGGAAGGAGAAGGCCAGCGTGAGCAGACCCGGCTCAGCGGAGCAGTGAAGGCAGGGCAGGAGCCCAGGAATGAGAAGGCCTGCGCGAGCAGACCTGGTTCAGCTGAGCAGTGAAGGCGGGCAGGCGCAAGCAGACCCGGAAGCAGCTGGAGCACGGGGCCGGTGTGGGAAGCACTGCTTCTGCAGGACGGGTCACGGCAACCTGAAGGAAGCGCGACCACGGTGAGCGGACAGCAGGAACAGAGGAAGGTGGGGCAGGAGCCCAGGAGCGAGGAGCACAGCGCGAGCGAACCTGGAAGACCAGAAGCTGTGCGAGCATCGCAAGGGCTGAAGCCCAGGATAAAGGATTGAAGGTACAACGCGGGCAAGGAAGGATCACGGCCAGGACTCTCTCAAGGGGGCAAGGGCCAGCTGCTCATCCGAGACCCGGGCTGCTCGAGGGTGAAATCTGTGTGTGCGGCCAGGGGCAAGGGACAGCAAAAACCGCCATCAATCCCCGGCCCCCCTTGGGCACGGGCAGGGCAAAGCTCAACCTCGCAGCACACATGGTGCTAAAAAGCACTAATTGTGGACACTGAGGACGGCATAAAGAGTTTGGGGCCTGTGTCGCAGGCTTGGGGATAAACTACACAGTCACAAAGGCTGCTGCGACAGGATAATGAAGTAAGGAAGCAAGCAGACCCCCCAAGTTTGTTTGGTTGGAAGGACATATTTGCAAACTATAATAATGGAGCTGGGGGCATTTTATGGAAATGGCGAGGTTGGCGGCGGCAACCCACGGATCTGACTGGATGAGCTCCATGGTGGCTCAGGCTGGACAGGAAACACCAGGGCCCAGCCAATAGGGTAGCTCGCCCCACATGTTTCAGGACAGCGCCAGCGAGGGGACGCTGGTGGAGGTGGAGATACACGGCGTGGAAGAAGAGGACGAGGAGGAAGTCCAGGACAAGAAGAGGAAGAGGACAATGATGGCGAAGGCCACGGCTAGCAAGGAGCAGTCCAACACTGCCAAGAAACCACGAGGAAAGGGGAGGGCGCAGGAGGATGCAGCCTTAACGGCTCCTATACCTGCTGAGGCTCCAGGGAACCATGGGGGCCCACCCAGCACTCCTGCAACCAGATCGGTGGACGTAGCTGTGGGAGGAACCACATCCCTTGAGATGGTCAAAGGTATGTTCATGGAATGCATGCAAGCTTGGGGGAAATATGGAAAGTGCCAAATCTAACTGCTAATGTGTCAGATGCTGTTGGGAATAGTATTGGAGCATTGCCTCAACAAGGGATGACTCAGGGCTCTGGGTGGAATGTTATCAGGGTTGGTCCCCGGTGGGGGGGTTAGGTCAATTGCCTCAGAGGAGCGGGATTCCACCAGGAGGATTTTTGTCAGTCGGTTTGCCTAGCGCAGGCCCAGATGGGGGGGTTCAGTCAGCAGCCCGAGGTGGCTGCTTCAGCAGGGGCACAGAAGGGTCAAGCCTGGTGGGTTCTGGGGCCCGAGGCTCCCAACATCAGTGGGGAGGCACAGCAGCTGGGACCAATGGCAGCAACAGGGTCTCAGGTGGGCCAAAGTTGGTGGGGTCAAGGGCCCGGGGCTATCATAATAGGAGGGGAGAACCCGGCACAGCCTCCGGCAGCAGGTCTAAGCAACTTTGGGGCAGGAGGAGCCTGGGGGCAGGCAACCCAGTATGGAAGGCCAATGCCGGGGTTCGCACCAGTGTGGGCGACAGTCAATTCTCTGGCATGGCATATCTCATGGGCCACCAAAGAAAGGCTGTGGAGGAAAGAGTTTGTGGACATCTTTGATTTGCTGGGGATTGTACCAGTGGGAGGAGGTTTAAAGGAGCGGTCTGAAAAGGGAAAGGAAAAGTGCCAAGGTGGAGCACTCCATTAACAACTTGCTCAAAGCATTTAGGATGTACATGTCAGTAATGTTAGAAAAATATCCACAGGATGCACTATCAATGATAGCATACGAGCAATATATTCACGATATGTATCTGAAGTATGGGGGTGATGGGTGGCTGGACTATGACCAGGGTTTCAGACTGAAAATGCAAGTGTGGCCGGCAATGTCTTGGGATGAGGTTGATGTTGGGGGGTACATCGACAAGATGGTGCCCGCCAGGGAACCGCAGGACAAACAATAGGGGGATAGATCCCGGACATGTAGGCGCAGAGGGGGTGACGCACAGCAGGGTAAGGGGTCCTTTTGCGGGCCCTCCTTCTGGGTGTATCGGGCAGCAACCCACCAGGGGGAGCAAGAGAATTGTTGGAGGTTTGTAGAAGGGAGAAAGGTACTGTTCTTATGGAAAAGAATGCAGGTACAGACACCCTAGGGGTGGTAGCTCCAGTCCTGGCAGCGCCACCACAGGCGAAGCAAAACGCAAAGGAGGTAGCAAATCAAAAGAGAAAAAAAAAGGAGATTGAAGTACTAGCAGGAAGGAGCAATGTTGAGAATACAATGAATGACAAAATTGTGATTAAAGGGAACTTACCCACGCCAGTTAATCTCCTTGCCATGACTCCTTTTCTTACTATATATCATAACAAAGTTGTTGTGGCAAGGGTTCAGGTGGGGTTTCCAGATCAGGAGGCCAAAAGGGGAAGGAGGCGACCAACTTGCGGTCGGCCTTATTGAAGCCAGAGGTGGCAGAGCGGAAAGTGGAAAAAGAATTGAAGCTAGGTAGGGTGGCAGGCCCCTTCTCTTCCCCGCCGATTGACAATTTGGTGGTGTCGCCACTAGGGTTGGTACCCAAAAAGGAAGATGGCCAGTTCTGCCTGATCCACCGCCTCTCCTTCCCTGAGGGGCAGTCAGTGAATGACGGCATACCAGAAGAGTTGTGCAGGGCACAGTATGCCTCATTGGATGATGCGGTGCAAATGGTTAAAGCAGCAGGGAGAGGGGCCCTGCTGGGGAAGGTAGAGATAGAATCAGCATTTAGACCATTGCCGATCCACAAAGACGGCCATCATTTGCTGGGGTTCAAGGTGGGCAAGGAGTATTTTTAGGATAGATGTCTACCAATGGGTTGTGCCATCTCATGCGCTTATTTTGAAGCATTCAGCACCTTCCTGGAATTCACTGTGAGGCAAAGAACGAAGGAGGGTGGAATTTTGCATTTTCTGGATGATTTTCTCTTCATTGGTAAGAAAGGGACCGACAAGTGGAGGGCCCTCATGGAGGGATTTCAAGGGATGATGAGGCACTTGGGGGTGCCAATGGCGCCTGGGAAAACCATGGGCCCAACCACCACCCTGACATTTTTGGGGATTGAAATTGATTCATTAAAGGAAGAGTGCAGGCTACCGCAAGACAAAGTACAAAGGCTGCAGGTCATGATTCAAGGCTTGTTGGGGAAAAGCAAAGCAACCCTGAGGGAGTTGCAGTCACTGGTGGGTAACCTCATTTTCGCAGGGAGAGTAATACCGTTGGGCAAGGTGTTTGCCAGAAGTGTGGAGCTAAAAACGGTTGGGCTGCAGCACGCCTCTCAGCACGTCCGGTTGGGAGCGGAAGTAAAGGAGGACCTCCGGATGTGGGATACATTCCTGACAGAATCCAATGGGGTTGCAATCTGGAGGGAGGACTGGGCAAGCAGCGAGAGGCTCAAACTACTTACTGATTCCTCAGGGTCACTTGGTTTCGGAGCAATCCTGGGTGGCAGGTGGTGTGGCAAAGCATGGCCACTTGAGTGGCACAGGAAAGGTGTCACGAAGGACATCACGCTGTTGGAGCTGTTCCCCATAGTTGTGGCATTTAAGTTGTGGGGGGGAACTCCTTGTGAGCAAAAACGTTTCCTTGTGGTCTGACAACTTGCCTGTGGTCCAGATTATTAATATGCGATCATCAAGCAATGTGAGTGTGCTGAAGCTACTTAGGGAACTCACCAAATGTCTGCTAGCATTAAACATCGAGGTCAGGGCACAGCACATTCCCGGCATTAAAAATACGGCGGCAGATTCTCTGTCTCGTTTACAGTGGGAGAGGTTCCGAGAAAGCTGCCCAGAAGCAAGGAAGGCGATGGCTCCATTCAAGGAACAATGGTGGGCAATGATTGGGGTGATCTGAGCACCTTGGTAGAGACAGCTCTGGCACCAGATACAGCAAAGAGGTACAGGGCATGTTGGGAGCGTTTTACAGAATTCCAAAGGGAGGTGCTGCCAGAGGGTCAGGGAGAGAATGCAGTACAGGCCTTTGTGAGCTGGTGCTGGAAGACGGGGGAAAACCTGAGCATGGGTGATGTCTCACCTGGCGGCCATAGCTCATTATGCCAAGCTTAAGGGGGAAAAGGACCTCACCAAGGAGCATTACATCTCACTAGCCATGAGAGGCTGGGCTAAGCAAACAGCACCAAAACCCGACGAGAGACGGCCCATCGATATTGTAAAACTGCATGGGTTGATTAAATGTCTTGACACTGTGTGTAACGGCGAAGCTGAGAGGGTGTTATTCACGGTGGCCTTTACTGTAGCATTCCTTGGGGCACTCGGGGTCAGCGAGCTGGTGCTGGAGAATAAAGAGGGCAAGGGGAGCGGTTTTTTTACGGTTGATGGATGTGCAAGTAAACAGCACACAGGTGGTCATTTATGTGCGGAGGTCGAAGACCGACCAAAAGGGGAAAGGGGTGGCATTGCCGCTTCAGGCAGAGTATGCCAGGTGGCAGCGGTGGCCAACTTTCTTCAACAGCGGCAACCATCAGAGGCGGGGGCACCATTGGTCTTGTACAGGGACGGGTCCGCACTAAGTTGCTTCCAGTTCAAAAAGGTGATGGAGCTGGCCCTGGCAAAAATGGGTTTAACGGAAGGTCGGTTTGGGACACATTCGTTCCGGATAGGGGCCGCCACCTCTGCAGCAGCCGGGGCTTGGGGGCTGAGGACATCATGAAATTGGGGAGATGGTCTTCTGGGTGTTTCAAAAGGTATATCAGACCAGAAAAAAATGTAATATAACATGCCGTTCCCTCTACTTCTCATTTACCAGCATTTCAAGGAAAGAGGAAGCGCACCGTGTGGGTAGTGGGGCACTCGTTTGTCTCAAGGGCCAAGGAGAGCTGGACCCTGCAGCAGGAGGAGCTGACAGCCGGCGAGTTTCGAATTGAGTGGCATGGGGTGCCAGGGATGAAATGGGCACAGCTACAGGGGCTGCTGAAAAAACTGCTGGGTAAGCAGCAGAAGCCAGAGGTGCTGGTAGTTCACTTGGGCGGGAATGATTTGACCAACCTAGGGAGGGGGGTCTTGTTGAGGGACATAATGCTCTTGTTGCAGGAGATCTCAGCACAGCTGGGTGAAACAGAGATTGTGTGGTCGGAGGTGATTCCCAGGGCAGAATGGAAGGGGGCCGAGAACCACTCGGCGGTCGAAAAATCAAGGAAAAAACTGAATGTGGCCATGGCAAAGTTCTGCAGGGGCTTCCAACAAATCAGACATGGCCTGATCAACTTAAAAACCCCCGAATACTTTTTAAAGGATGGTGTGCATCTGTCTGCAACGGGAATGGAACTCTTTTACTGGAACATATGTACTAAATTGTTGGAGCTGTAAAAGACAAAATGACAGACTCCGGATGAGCCCGAAGGAAACCGGAATGGGTCTTCGCTCTTCCGGACCAGCGCCTCTTGGGGACCTAACGGCGGGGGCGTCTGGTGGTAACAACTAAGGCTCAGCTTCCCCCAAAAGAAACGGCGCTCTCCCCACCCACAGACACCTGCATGGGCAGGATAGGCTCAGGCACAAAGGTTGGGAGAGTTGGGCCGACTATGGAAACTATACAAAGGTATAGGGGGAAGCAGGTGAGGTCGGACACGGAGCACATAAATGTGCTCATAAATGTGTACAATGATTCTGTTGTTATGGAAATAAAACTGCGGCCAAGTTTGCCATTTGAAAATTCTGTCTCATGCCAATTCATTGCTTGTAAGAAACAAGGTGAAGCGAAGGAACGAGCGAAAGATGGCTAACTGGCGATGAGTGCAAATTTACAAATGCAGGGGTTAGCTTTGTGACATGACATAACATACAATTCCATCCAACCTTTAGCACTGTGCCTGCATGTCCTGCTGCCCAACCCCATAATTTATGTTATTCTCAATTCTGTGGCACCCCAACATGGGCACGCGGCACAAACACACCACGATGGGTCGTTACACACATTTTTTTCTGTTGCTTTTTCTGTTGCACTTCTACCTCTGTTCTTACCGCATTTGACAGGTTCCCACTTCCGTTTGTATTACGTCACTGTTCTTGAATAGTTGCACAAAGAAGTTAAGCCAACGGCTCATCTGCAAACCACGCGGGATCTTGTGCTGACTCACCACGTGCACGCAAACAGGCCTCACTGATTAATCTGTACCATGCCCGTTGTTTTCTCTCCATTATCCATCAAGCGTTAAGAAGCGTTTCCAACGTGGCAAGAATAGTGCGTATTTTAGAAGCTAACAAAGTAAATAAAACAAAGGAGTCCCCACACCTATGTGTGACCGCGTAATGATCTTCATGTTCGAACGCCTATGCCGATTGTTATCCAATGTTGTAATACCCACAATGCACTGGCCCTTGTCATGCAATGGTGGATGGGATCACAGTAACAGCTATGCTTCTACACTCGGCAACTTGGACAATCAAAGAGGGGTATTTTAGCCAAATGATGTCATGTTCTAACGAAGCAGTTGTGTGTGCAGGAAGGGTTTTACAGAAGAAACGATGACGTATAAGGCAGAGCTTATTCCAGTTCTCTAGTAACTGATTGAGCGTGCCTCACCATTTACCCAATCTTAGCTTTAAAACCCAACACATTTTACATTCTCAGAGAAATATGCACCTTCTGGTTAGGGCAGAACTAGCGAAATCCCAGCATGCAAAGTACTCTTCGGCCTTGACAAAGGTGACCTCGCGACAAGGATGTTCCACTTGTTTCAATTCCAACCTTGTGTGCAGACTGAGAAACGTCTTACCCTCCCTGCTTATTTTAGTAGTGCACGTGATTTACAAAGGCATAGGCAGCAGCTGATTTCTTGTAACGCTTGCCTGTGCGCTGCAGCGCGACGCAGGGCTCTTTCCCAGCCGTTTGACCCAAGCAGGGAAACATGTGCCCATGCGCATTTTCTGACAGCAGAAGCGGCTTTCTGTGACTCCCCACCCCCAGCTGGAGGGCTGAGAGGAGGTAGGGCTGAGAGAGGCGGGGAGTGGGTGTGTTTGCTGCTGCCCTCCTCCTCCTCCCGTCCCTTTCTCCTTGTTTCCCACCCTCTCTGGTCCTGAGCTCGCTGCTGGATCCCTTCTCCCTGTGAGCGGCCACGTTCCCCGGTGCTTCTGGCGTGGGCTCTTGCGGTGCGGCAGCCTGCGGACGGGCGGATGCTGCTCCTTCTCCGTCCTGGGAATCGGCAGAGCGGCGGCGGCGGCAGACGGGAGCCGGCGTTGCCCGGAGGTAGGTGGAACAGGCGCACGCTGCATGCACTGCAAACCTGCCTCACTTCCCTGCTTAGTGCGATGATGCCGATTTGTGGAGGGCGTCTTTTTGTGCCGATCCTCTGTATCATCCTTTGCTTGGGTTTGGTTTGAAAGGGGGGCGAATTGGCATTTGACCCCCCCCCCCCCTTTAAACGCGCATTGACAGGAGGTCGATATTATGTTTCGCTATCACCCCATTTCAATTTATCTTAAACCAAGGTCCCTTTGATTTTGTGTCACCCCATATGACATTTTTTTTATTAGTTTAAAGTGCAATTTGGTTACCAAAACCTTATGCACTATAACATATACAAATCATTAGAAATATCAAATAGAAAAAAAAACCTGCGTTTACAACCGTTGATTGGAGCCCCACCCACCCACTGTATTTCTTTCTTTCTTTTGTGAAAGTATTGAGTGACTCGTATACATGTGAAATAAAGCGACTCTCTCTGTGCATCCTGGAAATCTCTGCTTTGTGCCTAGCAACGGGGTGCGGCTGCCGCCTATCCCAGTGGTGCCTTTTATTTTGATCACGTTTTTTTCCCAGTGGATATATATGGCTTATTACGTCAGACTTTTTTTTTTCCTCTGGATCTCCCTTCTTTGCGGATGATGTATGCGTTTGCGTTTTCTGATGGGCAAACCCCAGCCTGTCCTTGGCGGTTACAGTAGCAGGAGAATTGACTGGCAGGTTTCATTTTTGGTTTGTTTCTTCCGCATTTTCCCCACCCTTGCTGTGCAGTGCTGACAGGTGAGCTCGCAGCCCGGGCAGGTACACAGGGATGATGTTGCAAAACAAATTCCTAGGGCGCACCTTGCTCGGGAGCCTCCCTGTTCCAAGGGCGCAGAGTGCTCGATCTGGGGCTTCCTCTTCGCACCCCCCCCCCCCCCCCCACACCACAATACAAGGTTCAGCAGAATGTACATTTGGATTGCCGTTGACGTATGTGGCGCTTCATATCTCAGTGTCTACTTCTAAGCCCTCACCCATCATTTTCGATTATTATACTTATGCTTACAATGAACCATGGTTATCACACGGACAGTCAATAATTCGTGCAGTCCCCAAGATGATGTGAAATCCCATTGCAAGTTACTACTTGACCTACATTTTGCTCGGGCTGGCACTGGAAGTAATATTTTGCAATAAATTGAGGGACCATCCCACTGAAATCCGCGTGGAATTCTTTTTCAAAAGTGGAACTGTTACTCAATTGTTCTATGGTGGTAATAATGTGTAACACGTGCCTAGAAAGACCCGTGTGCAGGAAGTTAAAGAAGATTGAAAAATTACGATGTGTAAATAAATTACTACTTGGATGCTTGCGACTGGCTTTCGCTGAATAGGGATGCTTGTTAATCTGCATAAAATAATTGCACAAACAGTTTAAGTGCAGGGTCTATTAAAGGGATTGGACAAATGAGACATGCTTATGGGAATCGTCAGTACCCCAAATTACCACGATCCAGTCAGGCACATCTCCAACTTTATCTGGGTGAAATCTCATCACGAGGTCTTCAACTGAAGTTTGGTAATCTGTTTAGGACAAACCCTTGTATTGATGGAGAGATGAGCAAGAAAGACAACCCCCAAACTTGATCGAATTTGCAGACTATATTAGAGCTAGAATTCTCATCCCATGTGCTGTTCATATATTAAATGATTTGTCCAATGTTTGTAAGAACCGTAATTTTAAGGATCAAACGCTTGGCTTGGTAAATTAAAAGTGAATATGATAGTTTGCTATTCCTCGTATGTCAAATTGCAAAGGGTTGCAAGGTAAGATTAAGATTAAAGACTATTTTAACATTAATTTGAATGAATTATTAAAGTATTAGAGTAATGATGTGGTATTGTTTCTTATATTAAACAAAAACGCATGTAATGTGTTTTTTTTATATCTGAAAACGTCTTTTTAATATTTTTTTGGGATATTGTTTATTACAACTTTTCACAATTTTTAAGATATGCAAAATTAAAAAAAAACATAATAATATTAAGAAATACTGAAACAGCACCTATCCATATATAACACTAAGTAGAGTAAACAAAAAAAAAGGCAATTGAATTAAGTCAGAACAGAAAAAAATAAGGGGTGGGCTAAATTCGCGTATGCATTTTTCAACCTTCAGAAGAACAACGCAGTATTTTAAGTTCAACAAGTAGTGGCAAAAATTGCATTTATAAAGCTCACTACTGCCAATGACCAAGAACTAATATACAGTTCCAAGGGGAATCCAAAGTACACAACGCCTCATGGTAAATGAAAGAACAAAGGTGGAGACAACAGAAACGGGAAAGCCACCTTGCATTCCTCAAATATGTGCCGCTGAGTATCCTTCAGTGGTAAATTGCAGTGTCTACAGGACGATATTTGGAGGTGGTTTGGTTCCAAGTATCAAGTATATATTTAAACAGAATCTCAAAATGTATCTGAATCTTGCATTGGGGAATTTTTTCAGATATTCGGGTAACGCGCAGCGTTTCTTTTTCCTCCAATGGACCCTACATCTCTTTACAAATCTTCTTACTTCTGTCAACCTAGTCTAGTTCCCACAATCTGTTTTCAATATAATTGGGGTTGTTAATAAGATCCTCCCTAGTAACTGCTAGATGGTGTAATATGTCGTCACATACTTCAACGATCACATTCATTTCCGCGTGATTGCCACTTTGGGTCCATATTTGGATATTTGTATTTGTTTCATGACTTGTAGCAGATAGTGAAATAAGATTTTGGGATTTTTTTCTTACAGTTGCCATGTGGTTACACTTTTTTCTTAGCTAATAGGGGTGATCTTTTTGGCCTTGCAAAAAACGCTGCAGTGATGCCAGTATCTCGTCGTACCGCCATATTGATTGCATTGTTATTGGAAAGCGATGGAGAAGCAAAAAAGCTAAGTGTTGCAGTATTGTCTGCCTTGTATATGGATCACCCCGAATGTAAGCGATCCTCACAAAGAAGTGGAAGGCATAGAAATAGAATTGAATGATAAATGTCTGTATGAGATAGCAGAAAAGTATTTTTTTGTTGTTGTATCATCTAAAATAGAGATGAATGTGCTCAATTCCATGCTTCTAGTAAAGTGTTATTGAACCAAGGTCTAGGTTCTATAAATAAACTCATTAGAAGTTGACGCAAGTGTAAACATATCTAAATGAAACTAGTGTACTGCAGAGATGTAGTAGCTCTTTCGTTGGTGTTCCTTGTAGACCGCAAGTGTACCATGCGTGCAAAACATTGAAACGGAACTCATTTTTTCTCGCTTGCTTGGTTTCCTCATAGAAATTAGAATACGTCTGCGGTTCTGTCGGTTCATAGATTTGTACATGGGGGTATTTGGGTTGTCTCTTATCTTGATGGTGTCCTGAGGATAACTAGCCTGTACTTCCCTTGTTAGTTGGGGCTATTAGGTGGCGCTTAAGTGCCACCTGTAAGCGAAAACGAATGCATTGGGGTACAGGTAGCGGGGAGATGACATGCGAGGAGGGACACACAGCTTGTGGGTGTTGTTTGGTTATTTATCCACCCATTGATTGCCCATGGCCATGCTAATCTCTATGGCCATTCCCACCTACTACCTGCTCCTTCCATCCCAAATCACCTCCCCCAGAAATCTATTTGAGCTTGTTCTATCAAGCAGTAGCATCGAACGTTCGATTCTTTCTAAGCATTCTTCTGAGAGTTAATGGCAGCCGTAAATGGCTAGTGGTGTTTGCCAAGTTTGCTTTGAGCCACTTGATTTATACCTCTTTCATGCATTGAAGTCCTGTTAAAATGAGCATCGACAACAGTTTTGGCTTGCAGTATTAGGTAATCCTTGGTACTGCCATCATATTCCTAGGTAATCACTCAATTTTTCAGCGGTTGTGATCTTATGCCCAAATAGTTAAATTTTATCAGCAAATTTTTTTTTTGTTTTTGCAGTAAATTGTAGCGATGGTAGGATGATGCATGTATCATGCGCAACCCGTTTTGTTTCAATATAAAATGTAATGGTTTGACATTACAGGGGGATTAACTAAATCCGATTATTTTGGTGATTTCTTCTTGCAAGCAAATATTAATACTCCAAAATGTGGGTAAAAGTCCTATTTTTATTTCCTTTCTTCCAGTAGTTTGTCTTTTTTCTCTGTCAACCCACATTTACCTCCATACATAATAGTTCTCATTGGTCTCTTACAGTTCTTTGGCCCAAGTTATCACAACATTGAATCCTCTTAACTAGCATGCAGGTCTCTCTTCAATTCTCTTTAGACTAACTCTGGCAACTTTTACTACCATGTTGCATTAATAACTAGCTTCAGTTCTTGTTAGAATGGAGCTGGGATTTAGAATGCATCACTCTGAATGTAACATGTATGCCCTGTTTCACTTAAGCATTTCCCTTACCCTCAGAAGATAAATGTATATAACCTATTCTACACTCCTTTTTCATAGGGTATCGTCCAAGTCCCAGAAGTGAAAGCGTTAAGTAGGTCACTAGGACTATGTCCCACTCTATGCAAAATTAGTAAATGCATTTCCTCTCTTAGAGTGGAGCTGCTAGTTTAAACTACATCTACCAGCATGCTTCCAGAATCTCTTCTTACTATCCTCCTCCTCCATTCTCTGCTTTTCAGTGACACGTCTTGGGCTGAACTACTTTTCCAACTTTCACCACCTCAACCCATTGTGACTTTTGGGTTTCCCGTTCTCCTCACTCTACACCTCGTCTTTGTCTGTTTTTACTACTTTACCTCCTCCTGCTCCTTTTCTAAATGTGATCTTGCTGTGTGACATAGGCCCTGTCTTAAGATTTTAATCAACTTTATTTAAAATTTGTTGCAAACATAAAGCAAGATCCAACAATATAACTCAGATAAGTAACACTGCACGATGCTCTGCTGCCTTTGGCCAGTTCCATCCACCTCCTCCCCAGCATGGCTTAGCAGGCCCCCATGATATTAGCGATTGCATAGGAATAACCCTGCTAGAGGTGGCCTGTGCGTCTGCGTCGGGAAGTTCCGGTCGTACTCCAGGATCGGGGACCAGATGTCTGTGAACTGGTGTAGCACCGCATCCTTGGCTGCTGTAACCTTTTTTGCCACCTGGATGTCCGACATTGAGCAACCACAAAGGCAACAACTGACCTTCAGGAGATTTCCAAGTCCGAGCGATAGTGATCCTTGCAACTAAGAGGAGCTGAGTAACTAGCTTGGACGTCACCCCAGACCTTGGATCTAACCCCGGGACTGGCACCCCCAACAAGGTCACCTGGGCGATCGCTTGAAGCAGTGTAGCCGCACCGGGGGGTTAATACTACTGGTATGTTGGATTGAAGGCGCATTCTCTGTTTGTTACACGTCTAGAGGAGGAATAGTTTCTTGTCCAAATGACTACCCAAGTCTGGTCCTCCAAAGGGGGACCTGAGTCTGCCTCCTACTGGGCCATGCAGGTGGGTCAAACCGCCCACATGTTACTCCGCATGAGTTTAAATAATCTAGAAATGTTCCCACAGCGAGAGCCTTCTAGCAAGTTGAGCTGCGTGGGACTCTGGGTGTATGTGGCCCCCTGCCTCATCAGTGGGTGCACGATACAGTGCCAGATTTGGGCGTATACCTTTCAGCCTCAGGGAGATCCTTTCCTTTCAACTTTCAAAGGACCGGGCGATCCGTTCACAAAGAGTTGTGTGAGGAACTCATGGTGACAACAGTACAAACGGACACAAGTGATCACCATTCAAGGGTGTTTATTGAACAATGAACTTTGTATGTAGGTTGGAAAAACGCCTAATCTAAACTTAAGTCTAAAATGGGAACTGGTGTCAACCATCAAATGAAAAATAAGGCAGTCCTAGTGGCGTTGTGTCAAAGCAAAAAGGCCTATACTAAGAAACCTATTGCCAAACCTCACAAGTAATACAAAAAAGGGTGTGGGATAGTTTTGAGGAAACAAAAGAAGTGTTTGTAAATATGTCAGGATGCAGTAAACTGGGACTCGCTTCCCCACGTTTTCTGCATGGGCTAAGATGGGAGTCGGGAGCACAGCACACACTCTAGCTTTTCCAGCCCAACAGTTCGAATGGCAGCAATCAGAAGCATCGATGGCCAAGTCTCGTTTCTCCTGAAAGTCTCTTGCCCTCAAGGGCCTGATGTTTCCAATAACAAAACAAACACACAGTTTTCTTTCACAGTTCACATTGGCTGACGACTTCACCCCTGGTTCCCCCTCTTCTGGGTGCCAACTCTTCGCTCACAAATATAAATGTCTTTTTCAAACAGTTCCGGTACACATCCCTTGTTTCAGGTTTACCTTTGTCCACACCCTGAGTTACCTGGTGGCAACCAGACGTGGACTCCCTGCTCTCTGTGCTCAGAGAGGCACAGCTTCACCTCACTGACGAGGCCCAACAAGGCTAGAACTCGTGTATGGGATTGCTGTTGGTACTCTTGTTCAGAGAGGAATTGCCATAGCATTTCGGTGCTGGACTGTCCATGTGGGCGGGACAAAGACTGATATGCAAATGGATATTTCCCATCTGTGAAAGGTACAGTGAGCAAAAAGCGTGTGCTGCAAACTCTCCTCTCAGAACAGGTGATCATGCCATGTTCTTTCTAGAGAGGAGCGCCTGCTACGTTTTTTGAAATCTTTGTCCACACACTGTTTTTCTTGACTTTAGCCTTTGTCCCCTTTTTGTCAGCAACACTCGTCTGGGTTCAGTCTCTCCAATTTCACATTCAGTTTGACTCTCAATGTTCACGGGAATCACTTCCCTTTTACTTTCACCATGCAGGATTCACTTCCCTTACTTTCTCAAATTTGAAGATCAAAGTCTTTCAGTTGTACGAGGATTTTACTAGACCTCCATTATGATGACCTCTTCTGGCGGCTCTCCTTCGGCCTTCTGGTTTCTGTAGTTTCATTCAAACAGGGATCTACCACAGTCTCTGAGCGACACCCACATGGTGCCAGTTCCCTCTGCAGCTGGTCTCACTGCCACACTTTTACAGTTCTTTCCCAGTTCATGAAACTAAGTTCAAACTTGCCACTTTGCGTTCCTCATTCAACACAGCCCGGCTCTTATCGGTTCTCCCCTCGACTAACCGGCTGTGATAACCGATTGGCTTTCTGCTTTACTGGAGTCAAGGCAGGTACCACGGTAGCAGTAGTTTTCCTCGCTCCCGCTTATCAGCGTCGACACAATGCGTGTACCGTTGACATCTGCTGCAAGACACTTGTGCAACTGTCCATGGTCTTAGCCTCTCCTTCACAAAGGTTCTGTGGGTCTGGTACGAACAGGGCAAGGTCACGTCTCTCCTCGCCACCCTTTTGCTTTCTGACACCTTTCTCCTTCTCTTGAACTGCAGTGCCGGATTTGCCGTCTCGTCCTGCTGTCTGCCGTGCTTTCTCGCTCCACCCTTTATCCTTGTGGGGAAAAGAAAGGGCCGTCAGGTGTGTGCGATTTTGGTTGATTGCCTGACTTTGCCTGACCCTTGTATCGGGACATGTGAGGTAACCAACACTAACCTTAGTCCATTTTCTATCTCAGTAACAAAAAGTATTCGTATTGGAAAAAGAGGGTATTCGAAGTTTCAAGTGTCCTATGTGGTAGCATGGGGAAAAGTTGTTGCAAGAAAGAAAATGGTTGGTAGACTGAGAAAGACGAGATGGGTAGGATTTGTGGGGCAAACGACCTATGTGGTAGGATGGGGAAAAGGTGTTAAAAGAAGGCAAATACTGCATCTCACCTACTGGTGTCCCACCACCACTCCCTGAGGACACCCCCATCCAGGAGATCCTCCCCCACTGGTCCACCCCAGGAACTGGATTCAATAGTGATGGCCGTGTCCTGGCCCCCCTGGATGACAGATCCCTGGGGACTAGCTATGGAGACACCTTCAGGTTTCTCACAGTTGCGATAGAGATTGTAACCCTCTGCGTCCATCCGGGATAATTGGAATGCGTGGACCTACAACCCACCCCCTCCCCATGTAATCCCTGCTTTTTCCCATAGCCCAGTCCATGTCTTCACTGTCGGTTTTTGTTTGAGGATAACCGGCTGGGCCATTTTTTCCACGCTGAAGGGGAAATATGTGTCAAGGCGCCAAGGGTGTGGGCACTCTGGACTGTTCAATATCAACACATGTCGGGGTGGGGGGTCAATGGGCGTGAGCCAAGCGAGAAACTGTGGTAGCTGTGCCGCTGCGTAATGATTGCATACGTTCGAGACCCCCATCCTACCCATTCAGGCGTTCTCCACCATCAATTTCCTAGGGATCCAAGGTTTTCTCCCCGCCATATAAAATGGAAAATCTTCTGCTGTAATCGCAGGAGGGGAGTTTGCGGGACCTCCACTGGGAGTACCAAGCAGAGGTAGAGGAATCTTGTAAGCAAATTCATTTAACAGGCTGTGATCGGCCCCATCAAAAATCTCCTGAGCCACCCACTGAGATACAGGAAGTTGACTGCATATACCTCCCTCAGCAGTGCTTGAGCATGAATCCCCAGATACTCTGTGGCCTTTTTGTCCCATTTTTAAATGGGCAGGAGGGTCAAAGGGCCTCCACCTCTTCTGAAATTGGCCCCACCCCAAGGGCCCCAGATATCTGATAGTTGACCTCAAAGCCCGCAACCAGTTATAAAGAAGTCTAGTTCTAGGAGGGATTTCTGCAAGGAAGGACAAATGTTTGTGAGGGTGAGCATTACGCTGTCTGCATAAAGGGACAGCTTATATTATTTGCGACCAATCCTTATCCCTTCAATGGCGGAGTTGTAGCGTATCCAGCTCTATTATCAGGGCAAAGATTAGTGGGGAGAGGGGGCACCCCTCCCTTGGCCCGTGAGTGGTATAGGAGTTGTGTGCCTCCGGTGGACCTGCAAGGAGGTTCTCGGTGAACTGTAGTTGGCCAGGAGCATTCTATGAAACAGCAGGCCAAAGTTGAATGCTTGTAGGGTAATTCGACTTTGTGGAGTGCCTTAGTGGCATCTAGCGCTATCACCGCCAGCTTGAGATGTTCTGTGGTTGCTATCTCTACCAGGTTTAGGGCCCGGCATATGTTATCCCCTGTGGTTCTGCCCAAAACAAAGCCACTCTGACCACCCCCCCAATCAGTTTAGGGAAGAACCCGTCCTGCCAATTGGCTAAGACCATGGAATAGGTGTTGGCATCAATATTGAGTAACAAGAACGACATGTAAGAGGTGCAATCTCTGAGGTCTTTCCCCTGTTTTAGCAACCAGATCGTAAATTATTATATAGAGGGGGTTGTGCAGCCGTTTGTCGGAAGGAGTTAAAAATATCTGTGAGGGGAGCTATGAGCTGGGCCCAGAACAGCTTATTAAACCTGGGGGTGAATCCATCGGAGCCTGGGGCCCTTGCCTTCAGGGTTTGGATTATCCAAATCTCCTCCTCAGCTGTGATAGGGATGCCCTGGACTTACAAATCTGCCTCAGTGAGGCGTGTAAGAGCAGCCCCCTCTATGTATTGCCTCTGGTCAGCCGCCACACAGGGAGTAGCCAGCATGGTTTCAGTAAGGTGGGACGCTGCTAGATGTAATTTAGCATCTTCAGCATATTGGATTGTTCCCTCTGAGACCTGCAAGCCCACTATTGTGTTTTGCTGTTGTGTCTTTGCTAATTTCCTGACCAGGAATGTATTGCCTTTATTGCCCTTGGTATAATATCCCTGTTTTGTTCTGAGGAGGGTCTGTGCTGTCTGCTCCTCATAGTGCGCCTCTAATTTATTTCAGACTACCTGTGGAGATCGGTGAGCTTTGGGCAACCAACCTTTTCTATGCTTGCTTTCCGCCTCCGACACCTCCCTCTCCAGCTGAGCCTTAGCTTTGAATCAGCGCTTTTGGTAGGCCGCCGCAGGGGCTATCAGCCTCCCCCCGACTACCACTTTCATGGCCCCCCATGTGATCGCCATCGATGTGGAACCTGTGAGGTTCTCTTGGAAGTAGTTACGGATGGCCTTTTGCGATGCCATTGAGTGCCATATCATTAAGTATTGGATCATATAGACTCCAGGGGGATCTTGGCGGGGGGTGCTTAGAGTCATGGATGCGTGCTGTTGGTAGGACCGGGGCTTGATCAGGCAATGCTCTCATTCCTATGGCTACCTGGTCAACCTATGACATGAGCTGGGGATTGGCTAAGAATAGGTCTGTGTGGGATGAGGTGCAGTGTATGTGAGAGAAGGAGAAATCTTGTACCCTTGGGTTCAGCACCCTCCAGGTATCGACTGCCCCAAGGATTTAAACATGCACAGTAACCCCACAGACACCTTAAAACCCTTAGATGAGGTTTGGTGTGATTCCGGCACCCCATTAAAGTCCCCACCTCCCCCACCCCAATTACCACCTGGCCCTTGATCAAGAGGAGTAATGTTGACTACAGTTCCAGCAGGAGAGCCTCATACCCCTCATTCGGGGCATAAACCGATATCTGGGTATAAAGCTGACCAAACAAGAGTACCTTTTGGCCTCACATAGCGACCCTCTGGGTCATGCTGCGTCTCCAGTTCTACGAAGGGGATCCCTTTTGCAAAAAGGATTGCTGTGCCCCCTTTTTTTGGTTCCGCTGGTGGCTAGAAATTGTTTCGGAAAGTCTCTGCTGTGCAGGCGAGCAAGTCTGGCGGGATCAAATGAGTTTCTTGAAGAAATGCAACTGAGCTGTTCAGGTCCTTCAGGCGTGTTAGAGTGGATTTGTGTTTCACTGGAGAATTTAAGCTTTTCACGTTAAGAGTCTCGAATTTCAGCTTCTGCTGGAGGGGCGGTGTCAGCTAGGAGTCATTTTCCACTGTGAGCAAGTGGAGAACAGGGAGAGCGTTAGCCGCCATCTGGTTCCATTATCGCTTCTGCCTTTTGGAGCAGCCGGGTTTTCAACTTTTTGAACAAAAACTCAAACTTTCACAACAGAACAAAAACAGTCATGGTCTCATAGCCCCAAAGCCCTGCGAGTGACCTAGCAGTACTGGCCTGTTGTAGGCCACGGTGAAGTCCTGGCCCAGCATTTTTGCTGATACAAACTGCAGTTTTAGCTGAGGAGCGATTTGATGCAGGAAAGGTCTTTGTTGGGGGCCTCGTGGCCAAGGCTCATGTCTTCTGCGGGGCATACAGGGCATCCTCCCCCTCGCCAACTTCGCCCATGTGCTACGGCTTGTTTTGGAGACATCCCCTTTCAATGGTGTGGGGCTTTTTTTTAAAACAAATGTGTTTTTTTTTTTTTTTTTTTTTTTTTGGAGAGCCTTCATTTTTTCCCACACCCCATGATGCGCTGTGCCTCTTCCATGGCGCTGATGGTTAGAGTGGTACCTTAGAGCGTAAACTGCAGCGTAGCAGGGAATAGCCATCGGTATCGACTCTTTCGGTCTTTTAGGAGCATTGTTAGCCAGAGCGCCCTTTGTCTCTGAACTGTCGCTGATGCCAAATCTTGGAATATCTGCAGGGGTGTCCCTTGGTAAGTTATCTCCCCTTGTTTTCGGCTATCCGCCATGATCTCCTGCTTAGTTGTGAAGAAATTAACCATGGTGATCACGTCCGGAGGGTGGCCTGTGGACGAGCCCCCACAGCCCTGTAACCTGAGAGTGCAGTGCGGTCCAGCAATAGCATCGCCTTGTCGAGGTGTGACGGGAGCATTTGGAACATATCTCCCAAATAGTCTCTCAGGGCTAGATGTGGAATTGAGGTGGGAACTCCTTTGATCCGTAGGTTGTTTCTGCAGGCTCTATTCTCCATGTCCTCCCTGTTTGTTTGGAAACCATGGACTCGCTTTTCCCTTCTAGAACCTTAATTCCCCATTGTAACTCCACCACTGTTGATGCTTGCTCCACCGACTGATCCTCTGTTCCACCTCTAATACTTGGTTGTCCAGGTGGTCCACTCTTGATGAGATTTCTGTCATGCAGTTGCAGAATTCGGTTTAAATTTCTGGCGTGAAGCTCTGGGGGGGTCTCTTTCATGGCTAGTTGCCGCTCCGGGGAGTGGATCATGGCTTGCACCGTCTGTTTTCCTTCCTTTATCCTGAGGATGCAGGAGGGCCGTTATATCGTTATCCTCTTGTGCTTTCTGTTGCCTGGCCATGTTTCCTGCACTTCAGGGCTTCTCTCCTGGTGGTCGTCGCTGCCGGGTGGCCAGCCTGTTCCTGCTCCTTTTTACTGCAGAGTGGACGCACGTCAGGACACAGGAATGTCACTGTGCCGGGTTTCGCGGGTTCACACTGGTGGTTGGGCCGGCAAGATTTGATTGGCACGCATTGCAGTGTGTCCAAGATGGCTCACCTGCGCCTTCCACCACCCCGCAGTATCTTCAGGCTGGCGTCGGTACTTTATAAGGCAGACTTCCCCTGCTGGCCCCTCGGCACTCCCCCCCCCCCCCTCCTTATAATTCTTCTAGGCTGACCTGTTCTTCTGGTTTGGATAAAGTGGGGGAGGGGGTACACCCAGTGCACAGCTTTACCCTTGGAATTCCGGTTCTTTCAGAGGCCCCCACGCTTGGGCAGGGGCAGGCATGGAGCCAAGGGCAGGTATCCAGGGGGTGAGGCGTATCGCTCTGGGGACCGGAATCCAGATGGAATGTCCCCTGCAGCTCACTCCGCCACCAGCCGGCTTTGTTATGGCTTCTCCACGTTGGGGGACGGCCCTGCTTTTCAATGACATTTCCCACTCCCTCCCGCTCTGGGCGTCTTGACAGTAGCTGGGGTACCTCCAACCCTCCGTGCCCAGCGGGGCCTCTTCCTCCGCTCCCCGAGGACCTCTCAGATAACAAACGGGCCGGAGGGCTGTGCTAGGCTTGGGGACGGGAACTACGCTCTGTGGCATCTGCCATTTTGAAGGGATGTCGGGAAGCCTTTGCCAGGGTTTCTACATTGAATATCTAGTCCCCCCAAGAGACTTCATTCACTGTCGCTTACTTCGGTCCCTGTGCACTACATGTTTGTCTTCTCTGACTGTTCATGAGATTTTAGGCGATGCTGCGACTGGCAACATCTGGGTTTCACACAGAAACTCTCGGAAAAGCGTTCGCATCCCTGGTGCCTCAAGCCGCACCCCCTCATTTGGCTGCTGGGAGTTGCTAGACCATCGTTTGCTTAACTGTACCACATGCCGCCTCTGACCCTCTCTTGAGCTTCAGTCCATTGCGCCTGCCAAACCACACCCCTCTTGCAGCAAATGAGTTGCTAGCTCACTTCAACCTGGCTGGCGGAGCATTTTATCTTCTCTAGCTTGCACATGGTTTCTTTTCCTCCTCCTCTCTACCAATTAGTTAAGAATTCTCTAGTTCAACTGACCGTGTTTCTTTACTCGGTTGTCCCACCAGGACTCCGACAAATTAGGTTGCCCACCTTCTTTCTGCCCTGTGTTCCCACCACTTTCTGGAAGCTCTGGGACTCTCCGATCTCTCAGATTTATCATTTTGTGTACTCCACGCTGCTCTGCGGGAACAGTCGGATGTTCCCAGATATGGAAGATGCTGTACTTTTGCCACTGTACATGATCATAGTGTAAGGTGTGGTGCCATAATGACAATGAGTGCGAAGGGTAACCTTGGGTAAGTACAAAACAATTTGGGTACAGTGCTGACCTGTAATGAACAAACCCGGTACCACAACATACCTCGCTCATGTGTGTAATGGAGCGCCTTGGGTTAAGGTGCTAATAATGCCAAGCCTGGGGATTTGAGCTCCCTTTAGTGCCACCAAGAAGTGAGTGTATGGACGAGCTTCAGAACCCCCGGTTCCTGTGCATAGAAAATGATGCTGGGGCACAAGTGAGAACATAGAATAAGTCACAGATCATGGATTATCAGCCCTGATGCAGGGTGCCGTTTATACCTTTTTAAATAACTTGTAGTAAAAAATTACATTAAGATACAGGGAGCAGGTGAAATTCTGAATGCACTACTCTTATTGTATGAGACAGCACACAGCTGTCCCTGTCTTGAGGGACCAAATAGCTGGGTTAATTTTTCGTGTAATGACCACCTGGCAACCTCTGTCACAGTTATTTGGATGTCTGTCCAATTTCGTTACATAAATCTGGCTCTGAGTGTAACACCCAGGTGCACAGGTATAATACATAAACGTGCAGGCAATCGGTGAATGGTTATACCACCCCGAGGCCCAGATTAGACACAGACCTTAAAGCAGCCAATGTTGCTGGCGGTCATCACAAATATCACATATTCCAAACACCACTTTAATAAGTAACCAATATATAAGTACCTTTACTATCTCGTTTGAAACCTGAAACGGAATATGTTACATAACCACTTTTTCATTTGTACACAGTCCCGGATTTGAGACGCTTTTATAATCAGATTTTTGAAGTATTTTCACTGAACAAATTCCATGGCCATATAATCTTCCACCCTGGTTTGAGGAAACCCATCCACTTCCTAGTTCAACTGGGCACTTCAAATTGGCATTGGGGCTTTCCTATGGCCTAGACTACAAGACCACACACGCGGACAACCCCACAACAGACCAACACGCTCGCCAACCCCCTTGGTAGCCCCTTCACTACCAAAATTGTGTGCAACTGGTCTTGGGAACCACACATCTCCTCGCTTGGCAATTATGAACGAAGAAACCGCACCCTCCTAATTCAATGATGTGCATTATGAGCCAACCCAACAATGCTGGGCGAAACGGAGTGATGTAAGGAGTAAGCAAACCCATGCACTGAGCAATCCCAATATGTGTGTCCTAATGGATTGCCAGGCGGCCCCACCATGTGATGTTTACCAATTGGCGTAGCGAGAAAATATATAGACCGCCTTCTCTGGCGGCACCTTTTCCCTGACAAGTTGGGATACAATAGGGAAACCAAAGGCCCCCATCCAATAATGGACCCATTACAACTTCGTGAGGGGAGAGGAGACCCAGAGGAAAGGAACGGGAAAGAAAACGGCCAACCTACCAGTGCCTCATTAAAGTGGGCAGTACTAACAAAACGAAGGCAGGGAATAAATCAACACTCCCACCCCATGAACTACGGTGATCTGAGTTAACAACCCCCTACTGAAACACAATATCCTACCAAACTGAGTGGGTACTAGAATGGTCAATGAAATACTCACAGGATACAAGATCAAACTTGATAAAACAGACTGTCGTTTACCATCTGCTTTCTTACTGTGCCTTTGCGTCAAGACATGGCAACATGAAACACTGACCGTGACTGTGTCAGCCGAGCAGGTATTAAACCCTCAGAGCGGTCATCCAGTTTATAACCTCACCTCTCAGCGAGCAATGAGAGACCATGTCACTGCAAATCCACGTGGCGTGAAGACCCCTCACTAGCGTGCTAGCAGAGGGAAACATGGAATACACTGGGCGCTAACAAGCCCGGACAGACTGGTAGCTGGGTGCTTATTTTTCCCCATGCGAAGGACCAAGCCCGCTTTTCCCTCCTCCCCTTTTTCTCCCCCCACCTCTTTCCCCCGAGCACGTTTCTCCTGAATACACGCAGATTCCCCCTGGCTCCCAGCGCCACACCAACTCCATCCCTCTCTGAGGGAGTAACCGGGAGGGTCTTGTCAAAGTAACTTCACCTCCTCATCAACGAGCCAATGCTTGATTCCTGTGTCTCCCCTTATTGTCCCCAGGATGTCAGCAGTGGGGGAGCGGTCAGTCAGTCTGCAAGGAGTCAGACCCTTCTTGAGAAGAAGACCTCTCTCCCTGGGTGGCAGAGCACTGCCTAGTCGTTTTCTGGGTGGCTTTGTGGCTGCTGGACCGGTGAGGCTGGTTATGCTTGGTTATGTTGAGGATCATTGCCGTCCACCACTCCTTGTGCAGTGTGTGTTTTAGGAATCCTGAAATTTCCATGAATGCTTTAAGGTATGTTGATTACTCTTGCCCCAGGTGTTGATTTATTCCTTCCTCCCAGAGAGGGCTACTATGTGCATTGAGTGAAAATGGCTTCAATTCTCTTGCAATTCCCTTGTCAGAGCTTCCTTTCACTTCTCTAGAGAAATGTCCCAATGAATGCAAAATTGAGAGCTGCTGTTTCACGTCTTGTACGCCCTTCAGGAGACTATATACTCTGTTTTGGCCCTCCTATCCTACCAGTAATTTGGTTTGTCCGTGATCTCAGCATCACACTTTGTTTCTACAGATTAGCCTGGTGAACTCCTCTTGCCTTTGGTCTATGCCCCAAGCAGTAGCACACTAGTAACTGCTGGCATTCATTCGATCTAACCCGGCGCTGCTCTGAATATTCTCACCTACCCCCAATATGGTCACTCAGTTTCAGCAGCTTGCCTCCTTGCCTCTTTTGATGCTCGGACCTCGGCCACCTCATTGCAGATGGTCACAGCAGTGCACAACCATCCTGGTCTCTCCCGTGTAGATCAGCTATGCCTACTCTATTAAAGTATTCTTGGCCAAAGCATTTTTGGTCACTCTTCTCTACCATGGGTATCTGTCTGCAGGTTCCCGGGGCAGTCTTTCATAGCAGTTTGCCTTGTCGGCTGCTGTTGCTTGCTTGCATATGCAGTTAATGGTGTACACGCTGCTGTCTGATCTCCATTGGTGCCATTTTGTGCACATAGGTCACATCCCAGCACCTATCTACAGTTTCAACATCGAGTGTCTTCCTATTTTTCCATTTTGATCCCTCCAACTTTTAAGAGCATAATGCTTAATTAAATATAATACTTTTTTCTGGATTTCGTGAGACAATAAATGTCCTCCCTAATTTCAAGCCCTCCGACTGAGTAATCAATGAATGAATTTAGTCCCGTTTGCAATACTGGGTTTGCGTTGTACAATTGATGTATGTCTATTAATGAAGTAATTTTTGAACATGCAAATATATGTACAGTGTTCAGCTATTGATTACCCGTTGTTGTATACAAACTAATTTCCTTTTGCATTACCTTTGTCTGTTATCACTGTTTCATTTGCACATTGTTTTTCTTGAAAGAACCACATTGTATCTTTCTGTGGACCCCAAGAAAGTCCTGACTAGTTCAAGATGTACATATCAAATATAGAGTTTAAAAAATACTTGATGATTCCACCATCACCCTAGGGCAGGAAAAAAGTAAAGCTGAGCGAGAATGGAGAAAAAATCCCACTCCCATGATCTCTCTGCTTATAGAAGCTCTGTAGCGACTCTTAAAAAGGCTATTATAACCGCCAAGTCTGACAGTTACAATTCTAGGATCTCTTCCACTAAATCGAAATTGCGTGAACTGTTTGCCATTCTTAAGGAATTTGTAGGAAAGTCTGAAGTAGTATCCACCTTAAAGAAGGATGCAGACTGGTGTCAGTCAATACGTAATGAGTTCAATCTAAAAATTGCAGGGCATAGAAAATCTGTTGACTCACAAGCCCATATTGTTTCACCGGTCTTTACCGGACAGTTCCACCTACCTGACCCATTAGCACAATCTCCTAAGAACGGCTCCTCCCAGATGCCTTTCCATTTCAAACCTTTTTCCGAAGATCAAATCTGCTGCATTGTATCTAACATGAAACCTACACATTGTATTAGCGACTGTTGCCCATCCAGCCTTTTCAAAGACTGCATCAAAACCTTAGCACCATGGGTGACCCGGCTTGTCAACATGTCTTTTGAGGAAGAAAACGTTCCCACTGCCTCCCAGGAACCTCAAAGAATCCTGGGTGACAGCTCTTAAAAAGAAAAAAGCACCCTGGATCCCAGTGATCCTAAAAAGTATTGGCCCATCACAAACGTGCCATTCTTGATACTTGATCTGGTGGCCTATCTTCAACTGCAGAACCATCTAGAAAGTAATCCTCTCCTTAATCCCAAGCAATCCGGCTTTAGGGCCAGACATGCTATGGAAACGACGCTCTTCGATCTCGGGTCTAACATTGCCAGTATCGTGGATAAAGGACTAGTGGGCTTTGGAGGCACCACATTTGATGTACAAGCTCCATTGACATGGAGCAAAAATCCCACCCATCTACAACGGGCCAGGTCTATCATGGAGTTTAAAAAGGGAATCAAGACCCATCTCTTTAATTTAGACCCAGATTAAAACCCCCTGCTGAAACTTGGGTTCCCTCCCTTTCTTTTTTTTCTATGTCTGTAATTGTTTTGTTCTTTGTGCGCTTCGAGGCCCATGGGCGATTTTGCACTATATAAAAATTAAAATCAATACAGTCTGCAGTAGCATAAGTGCGTTTAATTGTCAGAAATCACTGTAGTTAGAAATGAAGTTGTATTGCTATACTTTTATTGCAAGATGGATGCATGGCTTGTAAATCCAAATAGGTGAACTATGGACTAGTCTGCGTGGTGTTGCCCACCTGCACCACCCATCAATATTGGGTAAATGGCAAACTGCACAGCGAAGACCAGCGCAGTCTGCTGGTTGGCAAGTTGCAGAACATGCATTGAAAAGGGTCTCTGCTTGCGGTGCCAATTACATCCGATCTCAGTTCAACGCTTTACTGCCATTTCCCCCTCTACTATTGCTAGGACCTTTTTAATGCAGACTGATACTAAAAAGGCGTTTGTATTTAAAACCCCTGCTGTTAGGTTTTGTTTGGCAAAGGCGCTTGTTAAGGGCGTGGTCTTAAAAAGGGCAATGTACATCCGTTGTCGCGGAGCAGATGCAAGCTGTGCTACCCTCCTGCGCATGGGAGCAGGCTGGTTTGTTTGCAGATGTGCTGTGCAAAGCCTGTATTCACAAATTGTGACGCTGTGCTGCATAAGAGCAGTGGCGCTCCACATCTGGAGGTGTGCAAGCAACAGAATGAGTGTAAATAAGTGGAACCTTATTTGTTTAACTGCACATGGAATTCTACAAGGACATTGGTATCAAATCAGCGCACAGGAATTAATAGGGCGCAGGGGTCTATGCTTGCGAGATCACAATGCGTAAAAAAAGGGTGTCTGAAGGCCAAGTGGAGGATGTGTGGACGCTTTGGTAACTGGGGTGGGACCAGACTAGCAATCCCATGGATATTTCTCCTCTGGTAAGGCTTAGTGAGCCAACACGTGGCTAGGCCCGCCTGAGGAGTGCACTCCCATAGAACAGTTTCTTTGCCCATGTTCCTTCTCAGGAGAGGAGCTCTTGCATTGTAGGCTTGTCTGGTGAGTGGGTTTAATATTGTGAGAAACAGAAAAGTGCAATACTACCCACGTTTCATGGCGATAGCCTGGTCTACCTCTAGGCAGAACATTTGATAACACCACTCAGATTGGCTCCCCTCCAACTCTATGGCACTATTCCTGGCACTCCCCTACTTGTGTCTTCTTCATCCCCATCTTGGCGTACGGCCACGCACGTTTCCTACCACAACATTTGTATTTCAGTTGGTAAGAATAGCGTGCGTGATGAAGCAGCCACAGTCCACGTCTGATGTGTCCCTACGCCTCATGGCTTTTTAAATTGGCAATAGAAAAAAGTGATTGTAGCACAAAAATGAATGCATTGGTTTCGTGGGGGTGTGTACATGCTTGTAGATTTCCCACTGTGGTCTATTCCCATTGCCGCTTTTGCGTCCAACCCTTGGAGAAGAGCTGACCAGAAATATTGCTTGGATGTGGTTGATGGATCAGTTCACGGTGGGCTACTTGCGTTTGCTTGCGTTTACTGTAAATGTGCACCTCCAGAAAGCTAACGCAGTAACTTTGAAATTCAGATCCGAGTGGCACAATGTACATAACAAACACAATATTAATCAACTGGCATCTTCTCCCAAGAGAAATAGCCACCTATTACTAATAAGAAATGGAACCAAAACTACATATGGTCTACCCATAATAGTATCAAAACGTTATGCTGTAAAGGAAAGTATTGAAATAATAATTTAATGACCAAATATCGTTACATTCTCTGCATGTCAAACTGGGAGTGTTTGCTGGTAAGTCGACCTACATAAAATATATGAACTACTTAAACCCACTGAACCTAACCAACAAAATTACTTGCTCATTAAGACAAAAAACATAGTTGGAAAATAATCCGCCATCATTTCAGGTGATAGAAGTATAGTCTTCTCACAATGACCAGTACCAGCTATATGTCAATAGTACCATCTATATCTCAATTCTTAAGTCATATGAACAAAGTTTACTTCTGTTCCTGTATTATGAACAGCAGACGCTCTGCACTGATGTCTTGGAATAATGCCAGCGCAGATTCACAGGGCTTGCTTGGCTCCTAAATATCTAGCCCAGGAACTGGCAGGATAAAGGATATTGGAAATTAAAAAAAATTAAGAAAATTATTTGTAGAAGTTTGTAATAATCATTCATCAGTGTCCAGCTTTGATTAGCTTGGATCACAGTCTGCCAAACACAGTGGTTTGATCTAAGTCATAATTTGTGCAGAAATCGGTTTATTTAGGAATTAATTCTACAGGGGCAGGGATTGTGAAGAGGCCATTGACATGTTCTATTTGATTTCTTTGCAACATGCGGGTCGTATTAGGTGGCTTCTGTGATAAAGGGAAAGTGGGACCAAACCTCCTTTTTTAAAGATTTGTTCTTAATCATTCAATCTGCAAATCAACGTTTCATAAGTAGTAAGCATCTGCTAATCCATTTCTCCTATTTGGGGGTTTCCCTGCTCTTTCATATTCTAAATAAAAAGCCAGACTTTGGCTGTCATCAAAGCCACAACCTTCCATTTGCATATATGCTTGGAGGGTATTTTCACATTCGAGAAGTCATGTAGGATAAACACTTTGGCCTTCTTGGGCAGTCATACATTTGTGCAGTCATTTATTGAGTTCCATACCTAGTGCAGAATCCCTCAATTGAAAGGCAGGTCCTTAGGATGTGGATAGGATCTGCACCATTTTGATAACCTCTCCAACAGTTGTTGTTATCCATTCATTTCACTTTAGGTAATGTATCTGTGCTCCAATACCAGTAATGTAATATTTTGAATTGGGTTAGTGTAACTCTAGCTTCCCCCATATTTCCATCACTTGCACAGGCTGTACCAAGCCACTGTGTATCGGTGAATTGAATTTGTAATTTCCTTTTCTAATTGTCACATAGAAGTGTTGACAATGATTTATTTATATTTCTTTATTTTTGTTAAGTGCTACATGCTCTTGGGCCTCAGAGCGCATAAGAAAGAGGAGGAAGCCGGAGAAGGGGGGGGGGGGGGGTGTAACAGCATGATTAGTCAGCTGAGTTAAAGAATAAGGTCTTCACAGACTTCTTGAAGATCATCAAGGAAGATGAGGCCTTTCTGGTCAGCGGAAGCGCATTCCATCCTTGGAAGCGTGAATCTCAAAACTTCGACCACCACATTTTTCCAGGCGGTAGCATGGCCGATTCAGAGTGTGGGTGTTATTAATTGGAGCGTAATATCCAAACGGATTGTTTAGAGGAGAGTCTGTCCGTCAGCTACTGGGGGGCTGGCATTTGTAGGTCAAGGTTAAAATCTGGTGCCTAATTCTTTAACGGGTAGCCAGTGTAGTGCTTTCCTAAAGGAAGAAATATGTTTGCGTCTGGTTAGGCCATGAATGGCCCTGATAGCGCCATTTTGAGAACTCTGTAGGCTTTGTAAATTGGTCTCTGAGTTGCCGGCCAGAAGACTGTTGCTCTAGTCCAGACAGCAAGTGATTACAGTATTGCCAGCAGATAGCTCTTTTCTGTGGAGAGATAAGGGCGAATTTGATGAATTAATTTGATCACATGGCCACAAGAGGAACGGACTTGTGAAACATGTTGTTTCATGGACAACCCCTGGTAAAGGATAACACCCAGTGTTTTTACAGATTTACTAACTCGAATTTGAATCCCAGTAATGATGAAATGAGCATGCAGGTCATCCGGTTTTCTCATACAGGGGCCCGAAGCAATAATGAGAAGTTCAGTCTTTGCACTAGTCAGAGCTAATGAGTTCTGTGCCATCCATGATTGGATTTCCAGTTAAACTCAATTCACAATTTTGGAATCTTAATAATGTATTCCAGTAAGTTTGAAACGTACCTTGGTGTCATCTGCGTAGTTCACGTATTTGACACCCAGTCTGTACAGAAGGTCAAGAAGGGTCTGGTATAGATATTGAGCCCTGTGGAACTCCGCAGCTGTACGAGATTGGTGATGCCTGGGTGTTCTCTACTGCCACTCTAGATGATCTGGGTCCCAAAATGATGTGATCCATTGGCATGCCCCCTCTGAGCAATTGGCAATGTTTTTCAGCCTCTCTTGCAGCAAATTATGATCAATAAAATCAAAGGCTGCGGAGAGGTTCAATAGCATGAGTATGGCTGGGTGACATTGTTCTATGATCCCTGTAATATTAGATTTGAGATCCAATAGAGCCGTCTCGGCTCTGGTTTGGTTGGGCTCTGAAACCGGATTGGTGGGCATTCAGGATCTCATTCTCCTCTGACTTTCTGTAGCTGTAGCTACGCTGCTCGGTCTATGATTTTCAATAGATGGGGAACATTGGTAATTGGCCTATAGTTCTTGGCTATGGCTAGGTCGAGTGTAGTGAGGGGAGTTATCCAAACGTCCTTCAATGAGGCAGGCATAATCCCATCCCTGAAGGACATATTAAACATTCTGATAATCCAGGGAATGAGAAAATCCAGAGATCCCTTCAAGATATCTGTAGGGCAGACGTCCCCAAGGCAAGATGTGGACTTAAGTTTTTTCACTTTGTCCAGAATTCCTGATTCTGAACAACTACGAAATTCAAATTTAGGAATGGGTGTGTTGATGTTATTTCCAACTAAGATGTTCACAAGGTCTTGGTTTTCATCCGATGTTAAGCTGGCCTTTGTTTAGCAATAGCCAGTTTATGGCCGTAAGTCTTGGTCGAGAATTCGTTCTGAATAGATTGACACTAAGCGGAGTCCTTTTTTATAGAAGGAAAAGGAGATGTATGACTCTCAAATTCTTTTAGAATTTTAAATAGTTTGTTAGAACTAGGCTTAGCATTGTCAATCCGGACATTGTCATTTTCTGCTTTAGCCTTGATAATGTTTTTCTTAAAAGTTATGTGCTGCTCGTTTTTATTTGACTAGTGAGAGAGGGCTAGGATTCTTTCTCCATTCCCGCTCTCATGCTCTTTTGCTTCGGTGACACTATCCTTGAACCATGATTTCTTTAGTGCTTCAGATTTTATTATCTTGGTTTTTTCAGGAGCCAATATGTCTGATGTGGCTTAATGGCTGAGGAGAGGTGGAGCACCAGATCAGTGATTTCCTCAAATTGTTCTGTGGTATTTAATTTACTGGCTAGTAGAGTGGAGAAGTTAAGTGATAAAACATGTATTAAGTTTCTGCATTTTTTCACTGTCATCGGGTTCGTATCAAGTCTAGGCGGGGCTGTTGGTAGTACTATAGTCATATTGATCAAGAAGTGGTCAGACCGTGGGCAGGGCAGGATGCCTCAAGCCCTGCACTCTAGTTTGTGTGTCAATACCCAATCCAAGGTGTGACCCCCCCCCCCCCCGCTCCCCCTTTGGCGAGTTGGATTGTTTATCATTTTGGTAAAATCAATGGTTTTCATGCACGACAGTAGTGATTCAACTTGGGCATCGGAGGAGTCTTCGGCCCATAAGTTGAAGTCACCCAGGACGAACATGTGAGTGTTGGGTTTTGTGGCGTCCTTCAATAAGGTGGTGAGTTGTTCCTCAAATAGGGGTAAGTTCTGAGGAGGTTTAAACAGTGTAAGTATCGATAGGGAACTATTCAGGTTGATTTTTATTTTCATAAATGGTTTTTGCATCCTTCCAGGTTAGGTAAGTTTAAAGTGTGACAGTCAATGTAGTCTTTTATAATAAGTGCCACACCACCCCCTCGTTGCCCAATACGATCTGTTCTATACATTTTGTAACCAGTTGGAACTGAATCGTCTGCAGCTAGATGGGCAGTGTCATTTAGCCAAGTTTCAGTGAGTGCAAACCGGTCTGGTTTGTGCATAATAATATGGTCTGCGACCTCCACCCCATGTTGGACTAGTGATTGGGTATTGAAAAGGACAATAGTGAGCAAAGTGTTCTGTGGGAGCTTCATGACAAAACTGGGAGTATCTTTTGATATGTGTGGGCAAGCAGGATTGACGCCTAGTTTTATTTCGGTCTCAATTCTGGTCAGGTGAGAGTTGTCACTCATGTTGTTATTAGGCAGCAAGGGGGCAGTGTAATTTCCTTGTATCTACCGCCCCCCGCCCTAACTATTCTTAGTTTGACAGCTTGACTGCCCATGTGGGTCTTTAAGTGGCATTTGTTCTGCACTAGCCATGGTGTTATTATTGCTATTAGGCGAGTGCCGGATATGGCCAGGTTGTGGGATATCCACTCCGCTAGTCGTTTCAGGGGCAGACGACAGTGCAAGAGCTTTATATTTTATTAGCAAATCTGCCACTCTACATTGGTAGGGAGTCCTGGGTGCAGGGGTCATACTAGTGGCATCCATAATGATGTAACGCTGTCAAGTGGACTAACCTTGCAAGCAAGCAAGTGGCGGAGAGAACCAGTGTTTCCTAGTCCAGAGCACTTAGAGGTAAAGGAAGTAGAGCACAACCTTGCACCAACCGGCACGACAAACGCCAGTTAGAATATATGTTTGAAATTTGTAGTGAGTACAGTTTTGAAAACTATTATCTCGGATCTGGTGTTGAGGCAAACCTAGACAAAAAGCAGGAAGGAGGTTACATTGCCCAGTGAAATGGAGGACATCAATTTCTATATACAGCTATGCCACTGCATGTACCTCCAATACTCAAGATTCAGTAGTATAAAGCGTAATTGCAGGTCTTGGAATGATAGCATTAAACCAGTGTCATCTGATGGATCCGATATGAGTGATTCCATGGTCAACCCATAAAAACCAAGTTTTTGTTCGAGTTTCTATTGTAATAATGTTGTTCCTCCATATGGGTGCCTACCTGTGAAAATAGGACTGTCCCAACGCTGATTTGTGTGCTCTTTTCTATACAAACAGATTCGTTTTTAGAATGGGGTTTTCCGGGCTGCAAGTGAAAGCTATTTCTTCTTTGTTAATTGGACTCTGCAATTCAACCCATCGTGGGGCATAGTTTGTCAAATGCGATATTTGATAACAATTGGGTTGTTAAAAAGTATAATTGTATATCTGGTAATTGCAATCAGTCCGAGCTGGAATTCGCTTGTAAATTAATTTTATTAATTCTCGTCCTTGAGTGACTCCAAATAAAATGTTTCATTGTGATCGGTTAATCTTCCACCAAGTATGCCTATGGGTCACTGGAATCCGTCCAAATACGTAGTTCTGTTGTAGGCATTTTAATACATTGCAGTTTTCCCCATATTGAGAGATGTAACGTGTTCCATTGGAGTAAGATAAATCTAGCTTTTTCCCAAACCTGCCTGCTTGAAATGGAAATTCTTAAGGTCCTCTTCATGTCAATTTAATGTTAGGCCTGAAGCCTCACATTTCCCGCAATTAATGTTCTATCCTGCAAAGGTAGAGAATTTTGTGATTATTGAAGTAACTAGTCATATAGTGTTCTTAGGGTCTCTGAAAAAGTGTGTGTGTGTCATATATATTATTGTCATTTCCTACAGCTATTGCCAAATTCTCTAGAGCCAGGAGGAACAATAGGGACGACAACCTGCAACCCTGTCTGGTATTCAAGGTTATTTTAAAGGGAGGCAGGGCGAGACATGACCTCCACTAATGACGCAAGTCATTGGGTTGTTATATAATATACACATATTGAAAATAACGTCCTGGCCTAATCCAAATCTCTCTAATTTAATTTAGCAAATGGATGTTGCCATTCAAACCTGCCAAATGGGCTTTCTGTGTCTAATGACGGAGAAAATTCTGCGTGGTTCATTATTGCATTCCTGCTATGGTATGTGCAATAGTAGTCTCATGTTATCCTCTGATATTCTGTTACGTACAAAAAAGGCTTTGTGGACCGTTATTAATTTAGGAATAACTATTTGAAATCTAGTTGGGATTATCTTTTTTTTTAAGGGAAATTGGTCTCTAACTTGAACATAGTGTTTTCCCGATTGGGTTTTGGAATTGCACTAATAACCGGTTGGTTAAATTCTGATCTGTCCATATTTTGGGAATCGGCACCCTAAAAGAAGTCTTTTAACAGTGCTATTGGAACCCGTTGAAACATTTTCTAAAATGTGTTTGGGAGAACATTCAATCCTGGAGCTGCGTTTGTGGGATGGTGTTTAATTTTTTTTTTTTTGTTTTTTTTTTTTATTTGACTTTTAGTTTTGTAAAAGAAAACAAACTTTTTGTCATTTCCATCCCAATTCCCCAAAACCCAAGTCCTTCGACATTTCGCATCAATGGTTAGTACGGACTTGGGTTAAGTTTTCTTAGATTTTGGGGCTATGCCAATGGTGATTCCTGTGTTTTCGATGGTGGTGGTAATAATATCGTATCCATAAAGTTAATTACACCACAGGTTAGCAGTACATTAGTCCCCATAATCAGATGGCTCCACCATTCAACCATGTTGCCATTTAACGGTGCATATCATTCTAGGTGTAGAGAGCATTGCCTAGAGATTTGTGGACAATCGATTATCAGGTGTTTGATGGATTCAGTCTCTTTTTTACAGAAGCGGCATATGTCGTTCTTTGTCGTGGGATCTTTTATTTTCATCAGCCGCTCTTTTGTATTGTAGAGATTGAGACGTAATCTTAAAAATTGATTCCAATGGTAATTGGAAGGAAATTTGGCCAGCTACTTTGGCAGTACATCTATTTTCTGCGAGCTTAAGCCTAGGTCTAAAGCCGAAGCGAATGCAATTCGTTGTTCAGTATTTGTGATCCACTTCCATTGTTTGAATTTTTCTTTTGCCAGTTGTGGTAACTTAATTACCAAGGACATTTTTATGTCAGCCTCATTCAGAATGGCTAGTAATTCATCAGTGAGGCAGTTGTGTCATGATTTTTATTCGCTAGAATGAGATAGGCTTTTGAATGTGGAGATATTCGCATTTTCCTTAGAAATGCTAAAGATTTCCATAGTACGGTAGTGTGTAAAGATACAAGACCCAGTTCATGCCTCAGAGCCACCATTGAGACGCATTGTGGAAGATGGAGAACCTTGCGCCAGAAACAACCTTCTAATTGAGCCCAAAAACTTGCACTGATATTCCACCCTGATTCACTGCCAAAGCATACCGCCGGGATCACTTTTTGGAGGTACAAGGTCATTAATGGTTGGAGGGAACATTTTTCATAGTTTGTATGCAGTTGTCGTCCTTGCAAAGCAAACATTCGCATACGACATTGGACATCATTGGTCCAACTCCATTCTCTGATCGAGGTATTAAAGGAAACCCCCAAATATCGAGTTGCGTCAGTTTTGGTCAATGACTCATTATTTAGTTTCCAATTGAAAATCTTTTTTTTTCGATTTGGTTTTGAGTCCTAAAGCCATCACTTGCGGTTTTTTTCACGTTTATGGTTAAGTGGTTTGCCATTAGATAGGTCTGTAAGGCTGACAATAATCTTTGTAAACCTATTTCCGTGCTGTCAAGCAGCACAATGCATCTGCATAGATTACATGGCTTACATGAGTTCCATTTATTTTTGGAGGAAAACACTGTGTTTGTGCGAGTGCCTCAGGTAAGTCGGATATAAAGAGTTTAAACAGCAGGGCTGCAAGAGGGCAACCTTGTTTTACACCTCTTGTGGTTTTTATATTCTCTGATGGTTCACCTGCTGTGTTTAGGCGCACACGAATGCTAGTATTCGCGTGGAGTGCCTTCAGCGGGGATAGTAACTCATTTGGACAGCCCCAGTTCTTCAGTTTCTGCCACAGGAGCTTCCGATTGATGCTATCAAAAGCTTGTTTTAGGTCGATGAATGCCAAAAACAATCTTTTTTTGTGTTTTATTGCATCTAGTTTAACCAGATTTAATAATAACATATTGAGTTCCACGCCAACTCCTTCTGTACATCCGGTTTGTCTCACGTCAAGGATCCTCTTGTTTTCTGCCCATCGCGAGATTTTTCTTTGCAGAAAAGTGGCAAATATCTTGCCCATAGTATCTAGCAACGCAATGGGCCGATAATTTGCTGGGTCGTCGCGGTTACCTCTTTTGAACACCGGCACGACAATCGCATTAGTCCATGAGTCAGGGATCTTTGATGTTTGGCCAATTTGAAAGAATAGAACTTTGATAAATTGTACCCAGTTTTCCTTATTTGCTTTTAGCATTATATTGGAGATCCCGTCTGGGCCTGCAGCACGAGAAGACTCATTTTTTAATTGATTTTTTCGATTTCAGCAGAGGATTCAATGACGTCCCATTTACACTCTTCCGGTATAGAATTTGGAAGAGGGTCGTCGTAGTTGTTGTTAAATACCGCATTGTAGTGTTTCACCCAAGTAGCTGCGTACACTCCATTCGCTAAGGTGTTGGTTTGATTCAAGTGGCCATTATTTATTATTTTCCATATATTTGAGCTATCTTTTTGGATCAATAAGCGGAGCATTAATTCAGCTTGTTATTGGTCACGTATGATGTTAAAAGACTTAAGCCAGTTTCGATAGCGTTGGCGCCTCTTTGTTATTAACAGCATTAGATTGTTTCTGCCAGCTTTTCTTAGTATTTTTAGATCTTTCGATAATGATTTTTTTGCTTCTTGTACCTCCGGGCTAAATGGATGGATATAGTCTCTGGGCGTGCTCTTATTTGTGCTGGTATACTGTTTTAATAGAGCCACATATTCTATATGTTCCCTGAGGGAGCATGAATGAATAAATTACATTGTCAGTTTATCGATCTGCTTACTATTTATCCGAAGACGATTGTGAGTGTTGTTAATATCTAATTGCACTGTGGAACTTGCATAGCTTATATTGTGCGGGGTCAGCCATGATAAAATGAGGGCATCGTGGTCACTTGTTGTAGATTCTTTTACATGTAAATCTGAAATGAGGACTTGTAAAACTTTCAGAGACCCAAATATCTAATGTTTTCTTTAAATCTCCTCGATGCCACGTTGCAGCAGCAGGAATATAGCCTATGGTACATCCATTTAGCATTGAGCAATTGCGTGTTAAGTCATACTTAGTGCCACGATCAGAAACTTCCGTAGGAATTTGATATGTTACGTTTGGACGACATTCTTTAGTATAGTCGAACCAGTTGAAATTTAAGTCACCGCAGATCAAGATAAATGGCTCGTCGAATGAGGCGTAGCAATCATCTATTTGTACAGTTACAGACGCCAGATATTCAGCATCTGAAATCATCGCAGGGTTCCAATAAGTGTTTATTAGAAGAAGGTGTTGTTTGTGTTGATTTCCCCGCAGATCATAAGCTGATGATTGCAGAGTAATGGCCTGTACAAATAGGTTAGGGTTTTGAATTTTGATCACTTACCAGCCTGAGGAGTTTTTTATCATTGATAGTAGGCCAGAGAAGGGACGTCCGGTTTGGTTTTTACCGGCAGCATTTAAGTAAGTTGTGTAGCCGTCGCATGAAGGGGTCTTCCGGAGCCAAGTCTCCTGGAGACAGATAAACATGCTTTGTGTGTCCTGTGATTTCCCTTCAGGGAACAAATGTACAAAGCCTCGTGTATTCCATAAAGTCAGTAGTTGGGACGTACATCTCGACTCTGCATCATCCTATGCATTTCTCCTTTGGCTAGTTGGTTCATTTGAGAGCGTTGACTGTTGTGTGAGTTGTTTCCTCAACATTTCTCTTTTGGCATTATTGGATGTTGAATTAAAACAATCTCCATTTGTCGAGTCGCGAGTTGGATGGTCTTCTTCAGCGACTGTTAAGTTGAAACCGAAAAACAGGTCGTCTTTTGCATCTAATAGTGGTCTTGCTACGGTCTTAGACCGCATATGCAGAATTACCCAATCGGATCTCGACTTGGTTTTACATTCCACTATTCCAATGTCATCTGATCGGATGTTTCGAAGTGCAGGTACATTATGCAGCAGTCTCATGACATTAGCTCTGTTCAAGTTTACTTCATTTTATCCTCCAAGATGTTTTCAAGATCAAGTTTGCACCGCCTTCCTTTCCCTGAGACATACTGCGCCGGTCTGACTTGGTTGTTTTGATTCTTCTGATTTTTCATTTGTGCGTTCGTGAATTTGGGATTGAGTGTCAGGACAGAGTTTTTAGGTGCTCCATGACATCCGCTTCGTGAATCTGACCTGTCTTTATTAGAAACCCGTTGTTAATTTTCACGTCGCAATGTCCGTGATCTAGTTGGTCCTAATGGGTAACGTGCATTCAGCACAAACTTGTTAGCAGAGGATAATTTTGTACAATCAACAGCTTTCGTTGTCAAGTTAGCCATTTCATGCGATTCGGCATCAGGTTCTTCGTCATCCTCAACTGAATATGTGGATAGGTCGCACAGATTGATAGAGTTGTTTGTAGACAGGTAGACCGATGGACTAATGTCATCTTGCCTGCGTTTTGTAGCCTTCCTCAAGTTATCTGCATCGTTATCTACTAGTTTTTTATTAATGATTTGCTGTTCCGGCTGATTGGACACTGATGGTGTTTTTTTTACTTCGATGCGCGAGGCGTGGACAAATTTCTTATGAATTTTTTAGCATCATTTGTTCGCGGGCGTTTTGATGCCGGTCCCTTCTTCGTTGTTTTCACAGTTTTTACTTGTTTTGCCTTTAACATTGCTATAGAATCTTTAGTTTTTATTGATTTTGCTGTGCCAGAGAATATGTCAAAGGAGATTTTTTTCTCGGTTGTTGTTTCTCTAATTGGAGGAGCAGTCTGTGACCTTGAGTTCACGTCCTTAGACGATGTGCCGGCTTGTTCGAGGGATACCTCGATATTTGCCGTTGAATTAGTTTGGACGTCAGTGTGTAGAGAGGAGCTCACTCTTGTTCTTACTTCAGTTGACATTGTTACGTCTGAAGTCAGAGCAGTCGCATGTTCCTTGTTTTTATTGCTCGCACTATTGAGTTTCGTACAAATGATCTCATCTTCAGCTACTTTTAACTCAGTTGCATTGAATGGTAACAAAAGATGGTGAAGTCGAGGATTGTGTGGTGTTGTCGTGGGCAAGTCAGAGATATGTTGGTTGCAAGTGCAGGGCACTGTCGTCGTGAGTCCTCGCGGCTGTACAGCCACATTATGCCTGATCCACTTTGTACATTCTACAAGTGCTTCGGCAAGGTCTACTTTTTCGTGGGCCTCGCGTTTTGTTATTTCATTTATACGGGAGTGCCATTGGAATGTGGCAGCAGCTTCCGAATCTAGGCGACTGCTTAAGTGTTCGTTGCATTTTTCAATTGAGGTCAATTTGTGATTCATCAGTGACAACATCGAGTTTTGATCTCGCACTGTGTCATTTAATGCTTCATATTGTTTCATAAACGGCATTAGAGCAATTGATGTTGCTGCGAAGACATTATTGTGAATCTGAATCCCTGCTGCAATGGAGATGTTCCCTTTCATGGTGTTGGGATTGTCCACTGAAAAGCTCGCACTTCCCTGAGAAGATCTTCTTTCAGCCGGGTTATGTTCAACATGACCTGGTTCGGTTTCATCAGGATTGTATTTTTCCGTGCTCGATTTGCAGGAACTGAATTGCGGTGCATCTTCAAGCAAATCAAGGTTGAAAACACTTACTGTACTAGCTGGATCATGCAATGTAGTTTAATGTCCGCTCTGATTCTTTCTGTAGTGATTGGGGAACACAAAATGTCTCTTTGTTTTGTTTTTTTTTTTGTTTTTTTTTAATCAAGTATGGACATTTGTAATTGATCTATAAAAAGAAACTGCCTCTGATGTTAGGTTTTTTTATGGGCACCTGATGTGTACAGGGATTTGTAAAACACAAAGAACTCTTTAATATATGTTGGATGAATGCATAGTGAACCATCTTCTGCTCTGCGCATAGCAATTTCTGCTCTAGTGTCCTTTTGATGCAATTGCATTACTAGCAGTCCTCCTAATTTTTCATCCTGCTCATGTTCCTGTTTCAAGCAAAATCATATGTACTGCTTTTTTGTGTATATAGTATTAAGTACAAATTTGGCCTACGTTTCCCTAATGATGTCTACTGGGCTTCCTGTTCTGTTCCTTTGGTAACTGTTTAGTATGGAGTGTCTGCACCCTTCCTTTTTTTAAAAGAGGACTTTTGGATCATGTATTCCCTGTTGAAGGCTTTCTTTCCGCCTAGAAAATGTCCTTTTCTCAGTTACTGAATAAGTGTTGAGATTATACTGCCAAGGCTTTACGCAAAGGGTTTTTCTCCATGGGATGTGAAATACCATTCATACACTAGTTGGTCTTGGTAGGGCATGGTATGTTTAGATCTAGAGTTGGCACTACTGGCAGATGATCGAAAATACCAGGGGCCAGTATATCAACTAAGCAGTATCGAAGAAGTTATGAAGTATTAAGTACAGATAAGGATAAAAATGTGAAGTCTCTGGTAGTTGTTTGATGTAAACACCACGGTTTCTAAGGGCATTATCTGGAAGTATCTCTTGAAAAATGTCCCTTGACGTGTTGTGAGAAGTCTCGTTTCTCCTGACAGTCTCTTGCCTTTGAGGGCCTGACGTGTTCAAAATAAGAAACAAAACAAAGGTTCCTTTGGCTAAATGAATGTTCTTTAGGGTGATAATGGTTCACCCCACCCCTGGGTCCCCCTCTTATGGGCGCTGACTCCTCATTTTTCGTATTCCTCAATTTACATATCAGTTCTTTACTCTCCCCTGGATCTCCCTTGGTCATGCTCGGATCCCTCTTGACGGCCAGTACTTGGGGGGTGGGGGGATCCTGGGGGGGGGGATCCTGGGGGGGGGGGAGGGGGGGGTATCCCAGGGGGGGGATCCCGGGGGGGATCCCAGATCTCCCTCGGTCATGTGCTCGGTCCCCTCTTAAATCTCAGCCTCCCTCCTCTGCGTGCACTGTGGCTTTCTCCTTACTTTAGCAGGATTTCTCTTCCCTTTGTTTCTCAATGTCTTTTCAAACAGTTCATAGTGGACATCCCTCAGCCGGGTTCACATCTGGCAACACACTGTTTCTCGGGACTTTAGACTTTGCCTCTTTTCACTGGCATAACTCGGTCAGGTTCACTCTTGCTGTCTCTTTTACACACATCAAGGTTGATGGTATTCACTACTCTTTCTTTCACACAGTTTGTAGAACAAAGTCTTTAGGTTGGACAGGGATTTTGCTCGACCCTCAGTATGACCACTTTGACCTATTTCTGGAGGGCTCCTATGGCCTCTTGGTTTCTGTAGTTTCCCTAAAATGGGGATTGACCAGAGTCTCATGAGTTAGCACCCACGTGGTGCCGGCTTCCCTCTGAAGGTGGTCTCCCCCTAACAGTTTTACAGTTCTTTCATAGTTCATTGAACTTGGTTCAAACTTGCCACTTTGTGATTCTCAATTAACGCAGCCTAGTTCTTATCGGTTCTCCCCTTGACTCACTTGCTGTAATGAACTGCTTAGCTTCCCTCTTCATTGGAGTCCAGGCAGGGACCTTGGTGTGGGAGCATCCCTTGCTCCTGCTTATCGGCGTAGGCTTGCTCTGTGTACCATTGACTTATGTTACAAGACACTTGTGCTATTGTTCGCGGTCTTTGGCTCTTTTCCACAAGGGTTCTGCAGGTCTGGGACAAAAAGGGCAAGGTCACTTCTCTCCTTGCCACCTTCTCTATTCCTGCCAATTTTTCTCCTTCTCTTGAACTGCCGTGCCTGGTTAGCCATCTTGTCAAGATGTCCGTCGTGGTTCGCCTTTCTCACCTTCCTCGTACTGTGCTCTTTTGCTCCACCTTATATCCCTGTGGGGAAAAGGAAGGGCCGCCAGGTGTGTGTGATTTAAGTAAATTGTCTGACTTTGCCTGACACAAGGGTAAGGACATGTTGGGTAAACCGTCTTATTACAAGTCTGTTGTTTTATACATCGGGAGAAGTGTTTGTGTTGGAAAAGGGAGAGGTAGAGTTTCTGCATGTTCTGCGTGGTAGGACGGGGATACAGTGTTATCAGGAATTCTAGTCTTCATATTGGAACTGGGAGGCGTTGGAGTGTCGGAGTATCCTACAGGACGGGATGGGGAAGGTTTATGAAATGGGACGAGAATGACCGGGTTGGAAAACAGACTATAGGGGATTGTGGAAATGGTGTTCTGACATGGTCGATTGGGTGTTCGGGACAAAATAACTGGAGGAATGTGCAAAAGAATGTCCGGGGTTGTTTGGATGAGATGCAAGCAGGTTTGAGATTTTGGAGGATGGGTTTTGTACAGAGGGTTTATTGGATCTGGCTAGGAGAGATTTAACAGGAAGGGGGGGGAATAGATGTATTGTAACCTACGAAGGCCGATCTTGTCCTCTTCTTCCTCCTCTGTACAGTACCGTGCCGCACCTTGGATATTCTCCAAAGGATAACCCTGGTCTCCCTCACCAAGGTGATCCTCACCCACTGGACCACCCCCAGGAACTGGATCCAACAGCGATGGTCGTGTCCTGGCCACTTGGATAAGGGATTCCTGGGCTCTACCTGGGAGAATACCTTCAGGTTTCTCACAATCCTCTCTAGCCAATTGATCAATGCTATGCAACCAGGCAGCATTAGTTCTGTGATTTCTGGATCTTCAGGACATTCAGCTGACACATATCTGGACAGCTTCTTAGTTTCATATAATGCTTTTGCTTCACCATCCGACTCTGTTATTAACCTGCTTGTTGGTTGGATTTCCAGTTTCCTCAATTATAGTTTGATCACTGTTTGTTTTGAAATGTCTGCTAATACAAAAATGTTGTGACTTTAGTATGTTAACGCGGCGGACATCTTAGCTGTTTGCATTAGAATCCAAGCATGTTGATGTCTGGGGCAAGTGCAGTGAACATCGACTCTAAATCAAACATGATGTGCTCACTGTAGCTTTAGAGGAGGCAAAAACTAAACCTAATTTGGAAATATTTGGCTACACTTAGGGAATTATTCAGTATCTTGCTGCTTTCCCATGTTTTACTGAGTCAGAGTTTAGGAATAATTCTTTGTGCAGGGATTATTTGCACCTGAACTGAAACCTGCTTTGAGGAGTTAAAGCACCATAGCAGCAGTCTGTTTTTCTGCTAGCAAGTGGGTTCTTGCAGCCCAATACTCGGGGTTATATAGCAACACAAGTCCCCACATAGTTACATTTGAGATCCTGACTAGAATATCTCCCGAAGCATGGGGCCACGAAGACGTTGAAGAACTGTCTCCCTTCAGCCCTCATTAGCCGTGTAAGTTGAATCCTTTAATGGAGGTGTTCCAGCTGATAGCTTAAAGTGTCAAATAGCATTATTTTTCAGATCCCTTTACAGAGCCATGGTGTGGCTCTCCAGTGTAGACTTGATGGATGTCAATGGAATCTAATATGGCTGCTGCATACTCATGGTTGACTGTCGAAGCGGTCTTATTGTTGCAAGTTAATCCTAGAGCCAATAAGTATCATAGAGCAGAGCTTGTTGTCGGTCACGCTTTCTTGTAACGTCTTCACAGCAGGAAAACAGTGGGATGCAGCTCTGTGGATTTTTCCTTAGTATCCCTCCAGATTTGAATGTCGGTAAGTGGTAACAAGCTTCAGTGCTGCCCCATGTATCTTCCTCCTGCTTGCAGCACGCACCTCGTAGGATTCCCCATTCTCTCTCCCCTAAAATCTGGGTTGTCACTTTCATGACGAGGTAAATGGCATAGCGAATGCTGCTCACTGTACTGAAATTAAATCTACGAAAGGCCGCTATGAACAGAGCTCATGAATAAAGCGGCAATTTTGTAATTTATTTGTAATTGTTCATTTGTAATGCGCCTATACACGTGTGTGTCTCAAGGCGCAACAAGGCAAGGGCCGAACGATCCTACCAGGCCTTGTAGTGCATGTATTTATAACGCGCTTAATACCGGAGGTCGAATTTAAGTGCAGATCCGGGTTTCAAACCAGTGTTGCTCAGCGTGGTCTTGCTTCCAAGATCCGCATGTTGCCACTGAGCTATCCTCCTTCACGTTTTGCAGGCAGCTGGCCGCACCCACCACTAATAAAGTGACTTAAAGTGACTTAAAAGAAACTACATTCTGCTGCTTTTAGGAGTCGATTTATGAACCATAGCTATTTTCTTGGGCCTTGTGTAAATGTATGTAGTACTCTGTCTTGTGCAAAGTCACTGATCTGTGCAATAGCAATGACTTTATGACTGAGGTGAGCAGGAATGTGGTTTGACTGAGTGCTTCTTCTAGGGGGCCGGGGGGTTTATCTACTGACTCGTATCCTCAAGCCTCCATATGTCACCTCAGATAAGTCTATTCTAAGAACTGAACTTTTTCAGCAGTGCTAAATGTGCATAACATAGTAGAACTCCAACGATTATGGAAGAACTTAGAGTGAGGCCATTGAGTTGCAGCATAGCTACACGTCAATTGAGGGAGGATAGAAGCATGTGTCCAGCACCCTTGAAGACCTCGAAATAGAAGGGGCAGCAGAACATTCTAGGAGGGGGGGTGAAGTGTATATACTTTGAAGCCGCCCTGTGAGGCATCAAAGGGGAGGGTAAAAGAAGGGCTCCACCATTGGGAAGGGTGTAAAGGCGGTTTAGTGCCCCTGTGTGGGAGCATGTTTACACAGAGTTGAGGGGTGCAGCAGCAAAGGGGAAACCATGCAGAAAAGTCTGGAAAACAGTGAGAAAATAGATTTTTTTCCCCCAAATGTTAGGATTGTAACCTGTCTCGGAGGAACTGTTTCAGAGCTCTGAAGTACTGTTGCCACTGCTATTTTCTTTTTGTTAGTGAAGGTATATGTTCTGCACAGGCGTTAAAGACTGTATAATGTCCTTAATGCCCATAAGCTTGAAGTCGAGTTGTTTCTGATTTGTGGGTACTAGTTTGCTGGGTGATGGTGATCCTGTTTATTCGTTGATTTCTGTCTTGAAGTTAAGTGTTTTTTTCTGCAAGAAATAAGTGAGGTTGTCCAATAATTCCAGGCTAGGTAAAGGTTTGTTAGTGATTGCCCAGAGGTTGTATAGTAATTTGTGAATTTTAAAAACGTAGCTTTTGTTTTTAGTTGTGATTTGTTGTTCCAGTTATGTATGTTTCATGTAATTGGGACATTGCAATTGTACGTCACTTTCAAAGTATCCTGCCTATTTTTTGGGGGGATGGCTCTATCCATGTATAACTGTTTGTTGTATTTTTTTTTAAAAGCAACGACTATGTAATCTTTTCGACGGTTTGGGTTAAAATATCCAGTTTTCTGTTTAGCTCCATCATGAAGTACTTGGATTTGCATTAGAGGTTTCCAGACGTTCTGGAGGTTCTGAGGATTTCCCCACTATTTATTGCTGTTGGTGACTAGTGCCCTCTTCTGAGCAGTGAAGGTTTGTTGTAATTGCAATCTAATTTGAAAATATTTGAGCACATCATGTATCCACAACAATGCTCAGTTTTACAATATTGTAATTTTACTGTGTTCGAAATCTCATTACAAACCTCACTGCAACACAGGATCCTTTACACAATGGGAATGCCGTATCCATTCTTCAATCTCTCCATTTATATTACGTTTTTTTATTTTCAACTAGAGTAGATTTAATCTTTGTGTGATTTAGCATACAATACTTGAAACAAGCCCGTCTTTAGGAGTTGTTCCCGAACGGTTGAGTTCCTGCCAAACATTTTTGCTATCGTTATTACGCTGCACCGAGATTCTGACCCATTCATGCAATGTGGGGATTGGGACATTTTCTTGCTGTTAGTAGTTATAGGGATGTCCTGGCTTCAAAAACAATATAGCTGTCTTGGACCAACTGTATCCTAAGCCGCAGCAGTTGAGGGACATTGCTACTCCTGAGATATGAATTCCGCCTCTGCAAAAAGGAAAGGAACAGAAAAAAGCCTTCTCTACCTACGCCCCAAGACTATGGAACCTCCTCCCCATCAGCATCGGATCCGCCCCCATGCTCCTACAATTCAGAAAAGAACTCTAGACCCATCTCTTCGAGGAGTCTCTCCTCCTTTACACCTAGGCCATCACGTCACCTAGTATCTGTTCTGTTGTTACCTCTGAAAAGTGCTCTGTTATGCATATGTAATGTTCTATACCTCCTGTAAAGTGCCCCGTTATGTATTTGTATTGTATACCTCTGTAAAGCGCTCTGTTGCTTCTCGAAGCTAGGTCCATGCTCCATAAATACCATAACAATGATGATGATAATATGAACTAAACCTGTCAACCTTTCATTGTATGTAGGGCATATTCCTGTTGGGCCCGTAGTAAAGCCTGCTATATTGGGTGGTGTGTAATATTTATATTTACTCAAGTACATTAAGAGATAAAGAAATGAACAGCTGCTATAAAGGTGTGCAGACATTTCACATCCAGCAGTCCATGTGACCAATGTATCTGTTCAATTATAGGGAGTGGCATCACAAATTTGTTGTGTAATGTCCCAGTACAGGCACACACATGCTGAGCGCAACACTTTTAAGAAAAGAATTGCAGTATCTTGTAGACTGTAAGCAAAGTATGATGAAATGGGCCCCCTGGCAGTCTCGGATCATGTGACAGATCTACAGTCTATTTCGTGCCGTATCGCAGGGCTAAACAGTCCAAGTTGTAGGCTACTAGAAATACATAGTCACTTGCCACCTCAATTCTATACATACATACAGCACACCATTTCTTACTCCCAAAGAGTCTGTTATCACTAGAAAGTGGTGAGTACACATTTTGCACCTTGCCATATCGTGCATCTTGCACAATTCCCCCTGTGGATTCTTTAGACCAATTCAGTTGTGTTCTGCAGTTGCTCATTTCTGCAGTTTCTTACACCATTTCATAGTACTCTGTGCACATGTTTTCTTCCATAGCACTGGGTTGGAATTTGACATCCGACCCAATAATCGATCGCTCAGGAAGACCACATTTATTTTCCAGTCGTGAAAGGGGGATAACTAAAGATATCCTTAAAAACCACTTATTAGTAGATCCATGGCATAGCCACCACCTTACAGGAAGAGTTATACCCATAATTCTTGTGTTTGTGGTACCAGTGCAATAATAGACTTTTTTTTTGTCCTCTATTCTATACTCTTAAATTACATGATTAGTGATATCTTATCAGGCGGTATTACAGATTGTTTGCCTACACTGTCATATACAAAATGTATATAGACCAGGTCAAGTTTTGAGGTGGAAAATGAACCTAAGGTGTATATAGACCTCCAGTAGAAAAGTAACTACTAAGGACACCATTGACAGATTTTCTTGAGCTCTGTGGCATTCACACAAATCCTGTGGTCTTGACAAAGCATAATTGTGTGGTATCATGATATAAAATTCATCCACTTCTTTAAAAAAAAAAATGCAACCTCCCAATACACTGATAACCCCTCGGAGCCACTGCTTTAACAAACAAACCAAATAAAGCAAAGTATTATTATTATTACACCTCAAACATCCTTCTGGCCAAGGGAGAAGCCGGAGGATGTTAGCCCAATGGCTGAAAAAAAGGACGTTCTTTGAACACAGTCCTTTACTTAAAACAGAATGGTTCTGTGATCTCTAGTCCTCCCAGAAATCACAAACACTTTTGCAATCATTTATGCAAAGCACGCCTCTGAGACCACAAAATGGAAAACTATTTCCTGACAGAGTTAAAACCTCTGACCTTCGATGAAGGAGACCGTTTTAGATTCCCACATTTGAGAGGCAGGAGTACGGGACACTAGTGAAAACACAGCCATGGTAAAATCTGCGGGGCATGACTTCTTTCCTTTTTGTGTTTTACAAAATTTGTAACAGTTTATTGGTCTCACTTTTAACTAAATTATACCATGGCCGTACAGCTGAAATGCTAGCAGAATTTAACAGGAAATCAATCACCGTCCTATCCAAAGCTGATTGAAAATGTGAAAATATACATTTAGTGATATCTCAATCTATCCCACTGATCAACCTAGATGTGAAGATGTTCACCAAACTCCCTGTGCCGGGACTGTACAGAGATTACCCCTGCGTCTTATACATCAAACAGAAGTAGGGTACGTAGCAGGAAGGATGGCCAGAGATAACATGAGAGAATTGCTACACGTACTCTGCCAAGAAACCATGGAACAAGACCAGGTGGCCCACTATCCCCACTCTATTCTTTCCAACCTGAGAGTAGTTCTCATTAGCAGGCTGCTAAAAAATCATAAAATTAAAGGGGTGGAGACGCACTTACTGGGCTCATAAAGCGGTTATGTCTTAGTACCTGTTACTTCACATTACAAATTAATGTGTATTCGTACAACTACAATATGAACAGGCAATAAAGATGTTTCAAGATTTATTATTTGTATTTATTTGAAGAACAGGGATGTTAATTTCGATCAGAAATTACTTGCAATAACACACACATTTACAGATGACGGAGGCATTCCCTTGAACCATGCATGCATGTACAATAGCACAAAGATGAGAACAAGTGCTGAGCCAGTTTGAGGGTGTAAAAAAAAAAGGTGGGAGATATGTATTCTCTTTATTTTGTTTTGTCATTGGTATATGTACAGTTATCCATTTGAGCCAAGTCCCAAATGCCACAACGCCACCCAATTGCCATTGATGGAAGTTTATCTCCAGTTGCGGGCTGCATCAGCAAGGCATTGTGGGTATGCAAATTAGCCCAAATGCAAGCCATTGCTTCAGGAAATGTCTTTATATTACAGGGCAATGTTACTTAATACATTGCTTTATCAACCCAAGAGAGAAGCTCCTCGGGGCTACCAGATAACTACATATCTGGGACTCCACTGCAGTATAGTATTGACAGCCTTTTGATTGGGGCATCTTTATAACACACCAAAAGTTATCACGGCTTTAAAAAGGCTTGAAAAAAAAACCTTCACCTGAAATGTGATAGTAGAATAATCCATTTGAGCCAGGTCACACATGCCACAACCCCACCTAATAGCCATCAGCAAGGTATTGTGGGTATACAAATTATCCCATATGCAGGCCTTTTGCTCCAGGAAATTCTGTCTTACAAGGCAGCGCTACTTTATGCATGGCTTTATCAACCCAACACTGTTGGCGCGACAAGACAAGGAGGGGGAAACAAAAGGACAAAATATTGATCTCACTAGGCCTTGTCTCATTCAAATTGCGCAAGTGTGGGGAAGAGGGAAGGGGAGAAGTGCCATGGGGAAGGGGAGGGTGAAGTGCAGTTAATTCACAAGTGTATCCAGCGGGTGGCTCATAAGTGCAGAGAGAAGGGACTGTAGGGTTGCAGATACAGACCCTTAATTGCTGTGGAGCCCGGAGGCAGTGCGAGGGCAACTGGACATGCAGGAGCGTGGGCCCGAGTTCAGAGGGTGACCAGTGCGCAGAGCATTCGGGTGCATCAGCAGGGGAGAGGAACAGAGAAAGCGGAAGAGAAAAGGAAGGTCTTGAGCTGCTTCCAGAACCAGAGGTGGTTCTGCTCAAGTTTGAGAGAGGCAGGGAGGCTGTTCCAGAGGGAGGCCCCAGCCGAGGAGATGGATCGGACTCCAACTCTCTGCTTGGAAGAGCGTCTGACCCTCAGAGAGTTGGAGGATGATTAGCAGAGAGCTCAAGAAGGAAGAAGTTTTGGAAGAGAAAGTTGGAGGTAGAATGGTCCCATGCCCCAGAATGCCTTGTGGACGATGCAGAGGGTGTTGAAGTTGATCCCTGCAGCCACGGGAGCCAGTGAAGAGATTTCAGAGCTGAAGATATATGATCCCTGGGCATCAGGCCAAGAACAAGTCTTGCAGTCCTGTTCTGGATAAGTTGTAACGGTCGAAAGAGTAGAGGCATGAAGATTTCAAAAGTGGCTGTTGCAATAATCCAGCCTAGAGAGGACCAGAGCTCTGGCCACCATGAGCTCCTGGGGGGAAAGTGAGAAAAGGACGAATACCTCTAAGGAGGTATAGCTGATAGTTTGACTTCTAAGATACGTCAGAGATGTGAGGAGAGAAGGACAGTGTGTAATCGAAGATGACGCCAAGGTTCTTAGCCTCACAGGAAGGAGCAGGAAGAGGGCCCAGAGTGGGTGGCCAGAAAGAGAGGAAAGGAGAGATCAGGTGTCCCAATGAGGAGGATCTCAGTCTTACTGGCATTAAGGCAGAGATCATTAGCGGCACACCATCCCTGAATTGCAGTCAGTCTGGTATGGGAGAAGAAGCCTAGGTGGCTGAAGGGAGCCTGAAAGAGAGCTGAGTGTCCTCTGCATAACATTAAAAATTGGAGCAGAAAGTAGTGATGGAGCTGGCTAGAGGTGCTAGGTAGTGATTGAAGAATCGGGGAGAGAGGTTAGACCCCTGGGGAACAACACAATTAGAGCGAGAGGGATGTAAGAGTGGCAAGACCCCAGTTGGACTTGAGAGGTTCGGTCGGTGAGAAAGGAGGTCAACCAGTATAGTCTTGACAGCCTTGGGGCTGGATCACTGGGACATGTTTATAAAACGCCAACATAGTTCTAGTGGGATTTAAAAGTTTGGATATATATGACTTACAGAGGTATCCTTAACCTAAAGGGGCAAGTGCTTCAAATGAAAGAGTACTTCTATTTAAATACCAAATCACGCAAAGTGCCACTGGGGGCAGTGGTAGGGAGGTCAGAGGAGAAGGCAGGGGGATTCCCTCTTTAGCAAGTAAGTGAGTTTAAGCCAAGTTTTGAAGCAATCAACAGTTGGGCTGGCTTTCATTGTGCTGGGCAGTGGGCTCCACTGGATCAGGTTGAGTAGAGAGAAAGAGTGGAAGCAAGTGGAGGCACTGGCAGGGTATGGGACGGTGAGGTTGAATGCAGAGCAGGATCGATGGAATGGAGATGGTGAGTAAACTGGGATACAATCAGACCGGTGCTGAGGAGCAAGACCATTGATAGCTTGTAGACTAGTAGAAGGAACCTAAAAAGAGAGCAGTTGTACATGGAGAGCTACCAGCATGTCGTTGGCTGGTAGAAGTGGGGGTGGGAGATTTGGGTACGGTGTAAAGAGGGTGGGCAGCAAAGTTGAGGACTTGGGTCTTCTGCTCTACTCCTTCATCTCTCTAGACAATAGAGTAGGCTTGAGCAGTAGTTCAGTTTGCTGAGCACAAGAAAGGAATAGAGTTTTTGTAGAGTGGTTAGTCCGGAAAGGATACATTTTTTAAATATGGAGCTTAATAGGAGCAGCAGGGGCGGCGGTATTGATGAATTGTTGCAGCCGTAGATCGCTATCAAAGAGGACCCCAGGACTGGGAGCCTTGGGTGAGGGAGCAAGAAGGTCAGGTGGGAAGGGGATAGGAGAGGGTAGGGTAGGGTAGGCATGGCATTGGAAGCTGTGAGGAATATGAGTCCTGTTTTTGAAGAGTTAACATGAGAAAGCAGAGAGGGATCCAGTGCTGGATTGCAGTGAGACAGGGATGAAGGAGGGAAAGGTGAAAAATATTTGAGTCATTAGCAAAAAGTGATCATGAAAGCCAAAAGATGGAAGGTCTGGTCCTTTCTGGGGGATAGGGGGAGAGTGGCACCAGGGAGAGGTGGTGGTCCGAGGTTTGCAAGCTCCAAGACATTTTAAGGATCGACCTGCCAGGTAGGAGGCGATCCAGGTAAGAGCAGATTTGCGAAAAACAAGTTTCTGTAGGGAGGAGAGATGAGTCGCGATCGTGTCGAAAGCGATGGGCCTGAAAGGATGAATATAGAAGAGTTTGTAGAAGTGAGCCTTAGAGGGAATGTTTTATACAAGCCGGATTGCATTCTCTGTGCTTGGTGGAGTTTCTAATACGGAAGACAGATTGGCGTGGACCTCCAAGGCCATTCTCCATAAGGTACTTAGTGATCCAGTTGAAGGAGATGTTTGAATAATGGGAAAGGAGAGACACTGGTGATAGCTTGCTGAGATGTTTGGGTCAGCCGGGGGTTTCGACAATAGGGTTAAGACAGTTGCAGATTTGAAGGAGGCAGTGAAGAGACCAGTAGTGTACTGGGGTGGGTTCAGAGAGCTGACGGTAAATGATTGAGACAGAGTCTTTGACTGATTATTTGGGTAGAAAAGGGGTTGACCAGAGCTCAGGCTGGGTTGGCACTGTGAAGGATGGGTGCAAATATAAAAGGAGAGGTAGGGGAGAAAAAGTAGAGTAGAAGAGGTAGGGAGAGAGGTGGTGGACAGAAGGAGGGTTGTGGAGAGAGAGAGAGAGGAGGGCTGTGAAAGTGTCAGATTTTAAAGGAAAATTAGTGACCAGAGGGAATGTGAGCAAAGATTGGATGGCAGATGAAGGTTTGCAGGGGTGATTACAGATGGAGGAGATAAGATTTGCAGAGTAGGAGGATTTGGCCAAGTGCAGAAGTTGGGGCAGCAAGGGCATTTTTGTAAGCTAGGCATCTGTAATTTTCACCAACAGCATGGTCACGGTGCATTTGTGTTTGGCGGATCTGAATTTCAGAGGTGATCCAAGGCTGAGGACGGAAGTGTGCATGTGCGAGCAGGATGGTGCAGGTAAAATTGAGTCATAATTGCATAGTGAAAGCCAGACAAAGCACGGCCCATGGAAGCGGCATAAATAGGGTAAAAGAAGAGGGGTCCTTGTGTCATCAAGGTAAGGGTCAAGAGTCCTGCCTCAATTTCACCTTAGTCATTGAAGAGGGGAGATGAGATCTAGAAGATGGAGGGAGCGAGATGTCAAAGTGAACAATGGAGTGATCTGATGGAGAAGGGTCAATGGAGAGGTGAATTTGAGTGACCGACCATATGAAGTGGGGGTCCCACCAGAGTGGGTAGGTTGGTTGTGGAGGGAGTAGAGGGAATGGGCAGATACAGGGAGTTAAGTTCAAATAAGGGGGCTGCGGAAGAGAATATTAAAATCCCCCAGCATTAAAATGTGGATGTCGGCAGGAAGTGGTTCAGAGAAGGGTCTGATCAGGGAAGGATGAGTTTAGCGGACCAGGGGGTTGATGGAGAGCCAAAACAGTGAGAGGAGTAGGGGGGTGAGAGTAGAATAGTAGCATATTAAAGATTTTTTGGATGGGGATAGGAGGGCAGTGTTGAAGGTCTTCTTGATCAGAAACACACCACTGCCCTTCCCAACAGGTCTGGGAAAGTGGGATAATGTAGCTAAATCAGTGTGGAAAGAGCTGCTAGTGTAGCTGAGTCATGAGCTCTGTTATAGCAAGAAGTGAAAGTTCAGGGTGGTAAGAGTTGAAGTGATGTAGGAACACTTGTTGCAGAGGGATTGTGCATTCCAGAAGCCAAGTGAAAGAGTGATGGGAGGTGGTGGGAGAGGAGCAGGGGTTTTGCGGTAGGTGAGGGGGGTTTGATGAGGTTGGTGATCCTAGGAGAACTGGAGCAACTTATTTGTGGGGGGGAAGAGGCAGCATCGGGGGGGTAGATGGGAGGCCAGAGAGTGGTGCAGAAGTTAAACCAAGTTGTGGATGAAGGTTATGCATGAAGGGATAGATAAGAGTGAGTAGGAATGGAAGTGAAGATGCATGATGAATAGAAGAAGAAATAGGTGAGTGACGATCTTGCAGATAGCATCACTTCTCCATGAAGGGACCCCTCTCGCCATGAGGCCAGAGCTGTACGGCCGCTACCCAACAATACCCCAGTGGGTGGTGCACGGCGGTAGTAATCTTATGGGGCGAAAAGTCTATCCCGGAGAGAATGGCTTAGGTCTGTATCAGGGGTCCTGTAACATAAACACCTGTGACCCAAAACACTTTCCCGATCCCTTCTCACTGGGCAGTGTAGTAGAAACTGTTTTTGTAAAACCTCTAAAACCCTTACTTCGTCAAACACCAGGACGAGGAAGAAACGACGAGGTCAACAAGTAAGGTGCAACAACACTGATGCACCTGGAAGTCGTGTGACTAACACTACACAAGGGCTGGACTTCCTATTTAAACCTTAAAGCAAAGAAGGACTGTGTTTGCTAGTGTGGAGCTGTGCTGGTAATAGGGAAGGGTCTGAGAGGAGAACCAAGAATGAGCACCAGGACGACTTGCCAAGTTCATGTTTTTCCTCCGGTCGACAGAATCTTACTGATGCCTTTTTGCCTACAGATCTGGCAAGTCAGGATACCTGTGAACCCGGTGAGCAGACGAGCCACAGGAGAGGGCTCCAGGTAAGGGCCGACCGAAAGATAAGAAGAAGGCGTGGCGGCGGGGCCCGAGGAAATAGATGCACTGTGCGGTCCATAAACGCTGCTGAAGCCAGATATTCCAGAATTGAGCAGCAGCAGGAAGGCGAGTGCGGGCAAGGTTGGCCTACTAGGGTTGCAAGCAGACCGCAACCCTATAACCAACATCGGCCTCCAGGTGACGAGTGCCGAATTGTTAAAGATGGAGAAGACTCCCACTGTATAATCTTGCGGTACCTGAGAAAGAACCGGTGAAGAACTCCCATAATCAAGGTACTTGGGTAACGCTAAAGTCCGGGTTGGGTTGGGAACCTAACCAACCAATATTCTGTAGTGTACATTGCTTTCAGTCTCAACTACCTCGCCAATACCACAAGAAGCTAATACTTGAGGGACTGGAGGATGATACTAAGATCCTTATTTTCCCAAGCAGGACCACATAGACTTTTGAGTTTGTTTGCTTTGGAACATTTCCGTTAAACTTTTTCTTCTACACAGGAACACTTTGAGCTTTACTTTTCGTTGGAAATTTTTGTTTCGTCACAAGGAGCAGCGTTTCTATCTTAAGAGAAGTCCACTGGGAGGAGGGACTCCCAGAATGATCAGAACTTTGATTTTTCCTTTATCCCGATAAACTGCCCATTTTGCTAAGGGGGAGGGAGTCGGCCCCTGCAGAGCATAGTGGACCTTATAGTTATGTTGGATTTTACTGTAGCGTTAGGAAAAAAAGGGTTTTGACAAGGGCGGTTTCTTTTAAGAACTCTACTGACCTGACCTTCCCAGTTTCTTTTGTTCGGTAGGGAAACCACCTTAGAATAGGGATAGATGGGCATTTTCTTTTTGTGTAACCAAGTATTGTAGAACATGGTCTCTTTTGGTCAGTCTCCTGCTTCCTCAACGCCACAAGATGGAGATATTGTATTGCTTATTGCGCAAACCAACAGGATTGTGCCAAAATTGGGAAGAAAAAAAAGGGGGTGCTTGGCACAACGTCTTGACTTGAGCAGGAGTTTTGGCCCTAGGCTCCACCAGACCCAAACAGGGAGTTGCCATTTGCTGCTTTTGGCCATTGGCTGCAGACACCCAGGCTGGATGCCCAAGGGAGACTGAAAAAGGGAGGCAGTCTGTCACATGTCCCTCTGGGAGCCAATCGCAGTGCTCCAGTTTGCTTCCAAACTTGCAGGGAGAGTGATGTAGACCCAGGGAGCTTCAGTCTGTGTGCAGAAACCTCAGATGGTGCACAGAGTCCTTACTGTGTATGTCTGGGGCCCCATCCTTTTCCATCTTCAACTGACTGCTGATGGTCACATGCTCCCTGTACATTGGGACAGAAGTGGCAGATCCTCTCTTGGCGCAGACCCACCTCTCAGATTCAATGTGCCCGGTGTTACTTGTCCCGTCTGATGCAACCCAGCCTACCACCTGTTGGTCCTCCACATGCTCGCTTGCAAGCATGTGTCCCACATTCTTTCTTTTCACAGTTGGCAGGCCTCGGCTTCCCTGCTCAGCATGGCCTTGTGATCTATGGATCCTGCTCTGGCATGGCAGATGCACTCCTCTACTTCCTATCCTTGGGCCTGCCTCAGCCTTGGGTCACAAACCTCTAACATGAAAAACGAACGTTCGCGAGAAATTATGGGTTGACACAAAGTAAGTAATTGAACAAGAATACTGGAGCAAAATAAGCCAGGTTGGTTTTGCTGTTAACGTTTGTATGTTTCTGTATTGTTTTAGTATAGAATTAAGTGTGTGTTTTTGTAATTGATAGTATTTCTCGAGTATTAGTTCATTGTATGTATAATGTGACGATTCATGAGATCTCCTCACTTCCCAGAGGGGAGGCCTGCCATGTAAGGTTAGAGTGCAAGACATGAAGAATGGAAATAGATTGGATCCCAGTAGTACTGGGAAGAAGAGTAGTAAAGGAGCAATAACAATCACTCCTTCAGAAAAGATAGCCAGTACTGTGAAGAGTTCGTCCCAAGGAGGCATAAAGAATACCTCTTGGAAACAAAGGCTCTGATCCTCCCCTGGGGAGGACTCGGCTACACAGGATAAACACAGATGACGGACTGGCTGAAAGGAGAATCCAGCGTCGAGCCATCACAACCTGAGAAGTTCAAGCCTGGGGAAGAGAAGTCGATGGAAGGGACCCGGTCTTCAGTCGAGATGATGGTGTGGAGAAAACGGTGAAGTGCTCCATGAGCTGGTGAAGAACTGACTCACTTGGAGACTGGGAGAACCCTGCGGTGGCGTGACCTCAAGGAGGTGGACCGTGCGGTCTGCAAACAGCACCGAAACTGCCAATCCAAAGGCACCACAGAGCCGTGGTGGAACTCGAAATGCTGGGAGAGTTTGCCAAGAAGAATCCAGCTGAGACCCTCGGAAGAACCAGTGACGCACACCCTCGTAGTGAAAGATAACGGGAGCGGCGCTATACACGGGAAGGGTCTATGGAGTCACATTAGCCATAAGACAAACAAAGTGCCATGGCAGTAATCGCCCTCATCACAGTGATCGTGAAAACAATAATACTACTGAAGAAGCGTACAGGAGTAATCTCCCTCGTCACAGTGATTGTGAAAGCCATAAGAAAAACCAAAAGAACTACTGGGGTGATCTCCCTCGTCAAAGGAAGTGGGGAAACACTAAGAAAAGCCAAGAGTACTACGGGAATTGCCTCATTTGTCATAATAGTGGGAAGAACAGTTTTCTAAACCAGAATTGAGAAACCAGAAGAGCGAATATACGAACAACAGTTAAGGAAAGAACCCTTCTGGACATTGAGGGTCAATAGCCATTGGACACTCGAGGAAAAACCCAAGAAGCCCCCTTGAGGAAATGAAAGGGCTAATCCTAACTATTACAAGAAACTATAAGGGATTCCAAGCTGGTCACCAACACTAGATGGACGTGTCGACGGAGGCACCCAAGGCAAATGTAAGGTGGTTCCACCACCCCCAGAGTGCATGCATTAAGGGCAGAACAGGAATAAAGGAGAGCCGAACCAGTGGAGAGGATCGTGGAAGCAGGGGAAGTTCGAAGGTCAAGGTGCCGGGCAAGGCAAGGCAGAGAGCAGTGACAGGGCTCTGGCTGTGAGGTGCAGCAGGGTGGGAAAGAGGAGGACACGATCTGGCCGCAGGTGGAGGTCCGGCGGTGAAGGACCGAGGCGCGCCCCGGTTGCAAGTCTCGCACCGGAGGACATCTGCACTGAACTCAAGTGGAGGGCTGTGGAAGAAGGCGCTCGCCCATTCCGACAATGCCACAAGCGCAGAGAAGCTGGCCCAGGCGGGGCACGACCAGGGTGAGCGGTGTCAAGCGGAGAGGAAAGAGGCAGCCGATAAGAAGTGTGTTGAGTCGGGAGGTACAATCCCTAACCGTGGGCCAGGGGACCATTGCACAGCTTGCCGCTCCGGAAAGGGGGCACGAGAAGTCTAGCGTAGCCCCCTGGCCCCGGTCCCAGGTACAGCAGTACGTTGCAGGGAAGAGTTAAAGTGTGTGGTGGGACGCAGGACTAACCTCTGCCTCAAGATTTTTTGCGGCAGCCCCACCGAGTGCCAGCGACCGGAGGGAGCCTACAGCCCTCAAGCCCACTGAGGGGATGGCCAGGCTGCAAGCCCAGTGGCAGGGCAGTGGACTGAAAAGGGGAGAGCCCCCACCCCTAGCCCCAAACAATTGCCAACAGGCCCATTGGGCAAAACGGCACCAACTTGGCTCTGGAAGGAGGGCAGCAACCAAGGGCACTAGAGCGCGGATGACCCCCCTCTGCGCTCCCCAATAAGGGACATACACCAGGGTAAAGAGCAAGAGTCATGGCCCAATCTTTACAACTGCAAAGAGGCCAGGGCAGGGCCCAGTGGCGTAAATTACATCAAAAGTAAAAGGCTGAGCCACGTAAGCGGCGCTCGCCACAGGGGACATACCAGGCACCCTCCCCACCATGTGGACACCCCTGGAAGCAAGGGACTCTAAAGAATAACCTGGACCATTTGACAGAGCGCAAGGACCCTGCGGAGTTGGAGCTATTGGCACCCATATCGAGGCAAGATTTTCATGGCGAAATGCTGCCCCTCCCGGCGAAGACTTTCCAAGAGCAATTTCAATTAATGCGCACTGACCTCAACTCTGCATGCGGAAATGAGGCAGGCAGTGGGCCGGCTAAGGGAGAGGATGGACTTAATTCAAAGGGGCCTACAGGAGTTGGACAAGAGTCCACAGCAAACAGCAAGGCCATATAATGCTTACATGTAGCAACTCGGAACCTGGAGCTGCAAATGGAGGACATGGAAAATAGGTCCCAGAGGATCAACTTAAGAATTAAGCTACTGCCGGAGTCGGTACTGGATAGAGAACTGAAGGAGGTGACTCAGAAGATCTTCGCATTCGCATTCTTGCTCTGTTCCACCCTACTTGGAGGAACAGCGACAATAGAGTTGATCCAGAGGGTGGGCCGACAAAATAAGGGTCCCAGCGCAAGGCCCCGGGACGTCCTGGCAGCATTCACTAGGTAAGGGCAAATGGAAGCGGTCTTGTGAGCAGCAAGGCTACAGGAGTTGGCGCTATACAAGGGCCAACCGATCTCCCTCTATCAAGACCTAGCGAACAGCACACTAATCAAGCATTGTCAAATAGGCCCAATAGTCGAGGAATTTGATACAAGTGGACCTTTCCCTTTGGACTGGTCAAGTGTGAAGGGGTCCAAAACCATGTAGTCTCCCCACAGGAGGGAGCAGACATATTGCATCTGGACTTGGAGGGGTCTCCTCTACCAGAGAACAGATCGAGGCCAGACCATGGGAGTGGACAATGGCAGGGGAAAGGCACAGAAGGAGAGTGACACTACTAGGCCCACGCCCAAAAGGGGGAGAAGAGGCCGAAGGTGGAGAGCCAGTAAGGGGGGTGGTGGACGTACAGGTATGACTATGGGCACAGGGGCATAAGGAGCACAAACATGTTGAGTCAGTAAGGGCGGATAAGCCCGGGAGGGTGAGGGGGGGGGGGCGGAGTAACGGGGAATGAGGAGAGGGGAACATCCCGAAGTTGGGATCTGGGATGGGGATAGGAGAAAAGTAAGGGGAGGAGGAGCTAGGAGGAGGGGAGTTGGGTGACGAGGGGGGTGGGACGACCGGGGGGACCAACAGTGCGGAAAGGGCATTAACCACAAAAGGGTGCAACTCAGAGGAGACGGGCAAGTGTCACCAGGGAAGGGAGGAGAAGCAGGCGTAGGCAACGAGAAAGGGACGAGGGGGTGCGGTCAAGAGCGAGACCCACCCAACCACAAGTTAAAATGGCTAACTCATAATGTGAGAGGGCTTAACACCCCTCTGAAAAGGAAGAAGTTGGAGAGGTTCACTAGGGTGGCAGGGCCGGTTGTCCTGACATTACATGAAATGCACCTCCTGAAAAAGGACCAGGCACGACTCAAATTAAGGTGCTTCTCCCAGAGCTCTTTTTTTGCCTCTGGCCCAACAAAGACAGGGGGAGTAGCAGTGGCACTCCGCCTGGGTTTCAGGGTCTCCGAGACCAAAAGGGACAAGGGGCGGTAGATGCATAATAGTAAGAGGGGAATACAAGGGAACAGCCTACACCATAGCATCAGTATACGCCCGCAACACGGGTCAGAAGATATTTGAGGGATTTTATAGGGGAATTGGAGGAATTTGCGATGAGACACATAATCCTGATGGGGGACCTCAACATGGCGTGGCACAGGCACAGGGACCGGGACAGGTCAGAGTGGGGAGGACCGGGAGGTGGAGGTGGAGCTGGAGCTGTAGCGACGGCCCTATTGCAAGTGGGACTAAGGGACATGTGGAGGGTACTGAAGGGGGAGGAGGAGGAGAATACATTCTTGTCGGGTGTTCATAGTACACAATCTAGAATAGACTATATATGGCTATCCGCTAACCTAATGGGGAGGATGCGGACGTAGGCCGATCATAATATAGTGTCAATGAAAATGAACCTGCAGGGATGCACACCGGGGCTATGGAGATGGAAGATCCCGGGGGAGCTGTTGAGGTATCCAGTGATACAGGAGCACCTGGGGGAAAAGATAAAGGCCATCTTTGAGCTCAATAAAGGGTCCGATACGGGAGAGAGCATTAGGTGGGATGCATTCAAAGCGACCTTGAGGGGGGAATTCATAGCGGCCAGGGCATAAAGGGGGGAACCAGATGACGGCTCTGAGGTCCAACTAGTGGAAGAGGTGGAGGAGGCCAGGAAAAGGCTGGGCAACACCCTACAAGAAACACACTCTGGGTCTACCGACGAGCTGTAGGGCACCTAGGGTGCAATGCTATTTGTCCGGCAAAAATAATACTCAAAAGCCAATGAGGCGGACACGCTGCTAGCGCGATTACCGAGGGGAGCATGGGGCAAGAACATAATTATAGCCATGAAGGATGGAAGGGGGACCGTCAGTCCCGCATGGAGGAAATACAGGAATGCCTGGCCAGGTACTCCGAGTCCCTATATTCATCCCAAAACCCTCTGAGCCGGCAACAGCTAGACTTCCTAGAAAAGATACAGCTTCCTAGAATGGGACCCAGAACAAAAGAGGTATTAAGCCAGGAGTTTACGGAAGAGGAGGTGAAGAGAGCCATTGCAAAATTGCCCACGAATAAGGCCCCGGGAACAGACTGCTATACTGTAGTCTTTTATAAAACGTGTCACTTCTAGTTCCCCATATGACGTAGCTTTACAACACCTTTTAAGACCACAGGACGCTTTACATCTTCATGGAAGAGGCTAAGAACATCCTCATACCCAAACCCAATAAAGATCCCATGGAATGCATCTCATACAGGCCCAGGGTGCTCATAAATGTAGACACCAAAATATTGGCAAACCGGCTAGAGGGGTATCTCCTGTCATTGATTCATCAGGATCAATTGAGTTTCATCGTGGGGAGATGGACAGCCGACAACACCAGGAGGGTGGCACACCTAGTGGAGAAAGCCCAGAAAACGGCCACCTCCTCGGTCTTATTATCTCACTAGATGCGGAAAAGGCATTTGACCGAGTGGTGAGGGGGGAATATGGAATTGGGAGGGGACTTCACAAAAATGGTCCAAGCCAATTACAACTCACCGGTAACACTCTTGATGGTGAATGGATCCATGCCCTATTCGCCTGAGAAGAGGGACTAAACAGGGATGCGCACTCTCCCCATTGCTGTACCCAATCTATTTAGAGCCTTTGCTACAATTGCTACGGGAGTCTGGGGAGGTTCATGGGATACCCGTTTTTGAGTAAGCAACACAGTTGCAGTGTTCGCTGACAATATGCTTCTGTCGATTACCAGACCTAGAGATTCTATTCAAGCATTTAGGGAGCTGCTGCAGAGATTTGTGGAGGTATCGGGCCTTCGGGTTAACCTCAATAAATCCGAATTGCTAAATCTAATGGTGGGGAGGGGAGAAACAGCAGAGCTAAAAGCATCATCACCCTTTGTATGGAGCCCAGGGGAGATCAAATATCTGGCAATTAAAATTACTGAAACTGCTGGGTGGGTTTGCAGCAAACTACCCGCCCATATTAATGGCAATTAGGACTTCCAAAAGTGGAGGAATCTTCGAGCCTCTTGGGTGGGGAAGGATGGCGGTGGTCAAATTGGTTACACTTCCCCGCCTGCTCTACTTATTCCAGGCGATCCCGCTGGCAATACCTTCCAGTTTCTTTGGGGAATTGGGGAAAATGACAAGAGTTTGTATGGGAGGGGGAAGAGGCCAAGAATTAGCCGACATCTCTTGATGGCTCCAAAAAGGGAAGGGAAGGGAAGGGGTCGGGGTGGTTGGCTCTCCCCAATTTCCAACAATACTATGGTGAAGCACAAATGCAGTTGATAAGAGAATGGTTTTCCGATACTTGCGGGAAAGCATTGGGTCTCGATGAATCGAGCTGAAGTGCAGCACAATTTGAGGGAGGTGTTGTAGCTGCCACAAAAATATTGGCTGAAACGCATGTACTTGAGCACCATCACCAAACTGTGACACATGGGATAAATTGGTGGGGAAACATGGAATTGCGACCTTCCCATCTCGCTTCACGCACATCTTTAACAACACGGATTTCACCACGGGAAGGGAACAGGGAGCTTTTGGACCATGGCGGGAGTGGGGGATGCAGGACGATTCGGGACATGTTCCAGGGCCAGAACATTCACTTTTACAGAGTGTAAACAGAAGTTTGGAGTGGAGGATGGGAGAGACTCTGGTACTTTCAACTATGGCACTGGCTTATGAATATAGACATCAAGGCTGCTGCCACCCAAAAGGTCACCCCATTTGAGAAGTTCCTGCTAACACATGATGGGTCAAAAGGCTTAATATCAAACTTGTACAAGATCCTGGATGACGTCACCCCCACCCCTCGTGCCACATGGCCTTAGATGGCTCATTGTGAGCGGATACCTGGGTAGGAAATCAGCAAGGAGGAGTGGGAAAGGTTGTGGAGAGCGATACCTAAAGTGGCGAGGGCGTCCCAACTCCAGGAAACAGGGTACAAGATCATGTATGGGTGGCACTATACTCCCGCCCGTCTTCATAGCATATACCCATACGTGTCCAGGGAATGTTGGAGGGAGTGCGGGGAAGAGGGCATGGCTTCTTGCATATGGTGGAAATGCCCCACAACTAAGCCTTTTTGGAGGGGAGGAGCTGAGAGAGGCGGGGGGAGGAAGGAGAACGCAAGGGCCGGGAGAAGGCTCAGGTGGGGCTGACTTTAGCAGCAATTAACTCTTATCGCTCAAAGATCAATCACTGAGGCTGGGCCTGCTGGGCCAGGAGAAGGGAGACATTCTCCTTTGTCCCTTTTTGTTTGCTGAATCCTTTTTTTACTTAGTGGTAGGGTCAGAGTAGGATAGCTTTTTGGGCAGAGGACCGACTTTTTCCTTTGGACAAACCATCCTGACAACAAGCACCCTAGTTCTGTTAGGTAGGGCAAACCCTTCTATTATAAGGAAATGTCATCTTTTTGTCTTATTTCAATAAATTCTTTGTGTAGAATGCCACCCCTTTTGTGCACCTCCTTCTTCTGACTTGACACAAATGGACCAACCCATGTTAATGGTTGAAATATGTGTATTTTATAAATTTCTAATTGAATTATTGTATGGTAAATGAAATCTATTGTTATGAAATAATGTTTTTCTCATAGAATAAACTAGACCTACTTTTGTATATACAGGTTTCCCTTCTATTTAACTTTTACTGTTAACAATGACATTGTTCCTCCCCCTCTAGCGGGTCCATGTAAGCCTTAACGCAAACATCTGACTATTCTCTTTTCTTGTACTTCGAGAAAGAAGGAATATTCCTGTGAAAGAGTGACAATTGCACTCCCAGAGCTTTACCCACTTATCCCACAACATGATGAAGAAGATGCAATGCCTCTCTCCATAAGAAATTACCCATCCTGCCCTCTGTAATCTGCATCACCCTCATGCTCTAGCAACGTACCTCAGCACGTACCTCCGCTTTCTCCTTGTCCCGTGTCTACATTCTTTACTTTATCCCCCCTGGTCTTCTCCCCCCACCTCCATCTACCACTTGATTCTACAGTAATACCCAGCACCCAAGTGAACTCGACTATGCAGCATCACTTGCTGCACCATCGTTGACTCTTTTTCACCCCCCTCCACCACCAGTTGACTCTTGCTTTCAGCCTCTCCACCTGCCATTGGACCCTACCCTCAGTGCCACAACAAACATTCTCGACTTTGGCACATGTTCTTGCACGCCTTTCATCTTTCGTGAACCGATCATCTACAGTCTCTAATTCCACCTCAGTGGAATCTTGTAACTCATCATTGTTAAATACTGTTTGAAATTATCTATGCACTTTATCATTCTATACCGCACTCCTGCCCTCCATGACATTGGGGGATTTACCTGTACTTCATGCATGTTTCACCCTTCATCTAATCGAACGCACTACAAATGTTTGGTCCATTTTCTATGCATGTTTCCACTGTTTGCATTCACGGTTTTTAACTTACCTTGAATTGCTACCTCTATATAACTCGTGCCTGTACACCTGTTCTGATCCATCTACATCTCCCCCCCCCCTTTGTTGCCCTTTTTGCCTCTTTCCCTCTCCCCTCTGGTCGTCTGCCACCCTTCTTCTCATCTCAATCCTTAAGTTTGTAAGCGTGCCCGCCTCTGCCGAGACTTGGTCCTGCTACTGCCTGGCAATACCAATTACGTTTCCACGTCTGCCCCTGCCACCACACCTTACGTGACCCTCCGCGCTGACCGTACTCACGCTTCTTGAGGTGCTTACCCTGAGGTGCTTCCCCTGTTCTATGTGCTGGGTACCTCAAACCCACCCTCTTCTACTTCCCACTCTACTTCCTACTCTCTTGCCTGCATCTCCCCCCTCCTCTGGGGACCTAGACACTCCCTCGAGGTCTTTCCCCTCCTAGCACTTACTCCTATCATCTGTTCCTTGACCGTTGATAGTAGCTTGTCTGTCTCCCCTCCTACCCTTTTGTTCTCCATTCCCCCGCCCCTGCTTTTAAATTTATCTCTGATAAAATTTGCTCAGCAGCGTGTCCTGTTCCTCCTCTCACCTCTATCCCTCTTGCCCCCCCTCCCAACCCTCCTCTTGTATTCCTCCTGCACTGCGTAAATTGTCGTCAGACATAGTAATGTTACTGCTTGCTTTGTTCTCCTTTTTCCATTACCTCCTGCCTTACTTGTTTTTTGCACTTGCACTATCAGAAATGTCGACAGGCCTATTACGATTTTTTCACATTCTGTATTGCTTCAAGGACTTTAACTGAATGTACTGTATTTTCCTATGTTCCCTCCCTCCTTGAAGCGCTTTGAAACACCTTTGTGTATAGGCGCTATATAAATAATCATATCATATCATAACTGTTGCTCATATAATGGCCACCTCTGAGCTGCACTAAATCATAAGAGTGCAGACCCAGGTATTGCACCCCATTCCCAGCAGTGGAGCCTACAGAATCAAGACAGTGCCCCAGCCTCACTGCTCTGTCAGTTTCAGGAAACATGGGGTTGCAGGAGAAGTCCATGCGGATACTTTCAATGCCTAGAGCCCTTGGGTCAGTGAGGCGAGACCGTTGGTACAATCAGACGCCCAAGTAGTTTATCTCCTGTCCATATGTTTTCAATGGCCACTGGGCAGATATGTCTCTTCAATGAGAAGCATTCACCTACTGCGTGGGCCGGAGTGTTCACGATCAGTGCCAGTTCTGACAGTCTAATTCCAAACGTGCTTTATTGAAGCAAAGCACAGCCCGGGCCTCTAACGTGGTCCCTTCTCCTGCATGTTGAAGGCATGCAGGTCAACCTCTTCAACCCAAGGCAGCTGGCTCCTCCCTCGTAACGTTATGCTGGCGTCCAATACCCGAGAGTGTGCGACAAACCTAGAGGACTCTTTTCATATCCCTGTCTTCCCTGCTGCAGAAGTGCCTCTTGTATCACATTAGCTGTTTACCTGGGCACTGCGGGGAATAAGCAGGATATTGAGCTGAAGTGTTTGTGCATTGACGTGGGAGCCCCTGTTTTAAGCAATCATTTTATTATCTCCCAAAACCATGGAGTTTGAAGGTGACGGTTGTTCTGGCATCTAACATTCTTGGTGGTAATCAGTTGGTGGTTGGCTCTGATAACTGTTATTTGCGTGGGGGCGTCCACGTTTTCTGCATCTTTTACACAAGTGTTACATAACCCGGTGGCAGGGCAGGAGGTCCAAAAAGGTTTGTGTGGTGGTTTGTGAACCAGATTTCTGTCGGACCCAATATGTCTAATTCCTATTCTTGCAGAATGTGATGAATGTTTGAGGATTTCTTTGTGACTGATCGAGTACTTGAACCCTACATTCAGAATGGTTTTATGTTTTTTTTTTTTTAAACTTTTATTTTTTCCGGCAGAGGTTCACAAGGCACATACATCAAGGCAACACATTTGTATGACATATTATACTTGAGCAACACAGTAATCATAATACAGTAGACATAGCAATAGCACCAGGGCGAGTCTTAGGCAGAGGATATAGGGTCTCATGGTGTAGGGGGTGTCCCTTGTGAGGCAGGGGGCAAGTCAGTTGTGGGTGTAGTTTCACTTTGGTTGTTAAGATAGGTGTTAAATTCAACCCAGATGTTCTTGGGGTGGGAGTGGGCTGGGAGCGTGGACAGGTATTCCTCCTCGCAGTTTCGTGACCAGGTAAGCAAATTCAGCCATTTCTTAAAGGGCGGAGGGGAGGAACTTTTCCAACTCTGGAGTATGCATTTCTTGGCTATCATACAGCTTATGTTTAAAAATTTGGCCGGACGTCTAGTGTCCTCCGTTTTCCAGACTCCGAAAAGGACTGCTAAGGGATCAGGGTCGACCACTGATTCGATAATCTCAGTGAGTATATTTAGGATGCTATCCCAGAAGTCAGACAGTCTATTACAGGACCAAAACATATGTAGATGGTCAGCTCCCTCTACTCCACAGCGCGGGCAGGGGTGCACCATGGTGCGAGTGAACTTCGAAGTCCTGTGCGGGGTATAGTAAAGCCTATTTAGGAGTTTGTATTGCATGGCCCGGTGACGGAAATTGAGAGAGACCTTTTGGGTGTGTAGGCACATTTCCTCCCAGACCCCATCCGGTATTTCTAGGCCCAGTTCAGTTGCCCAATCGTCGCGTGCCCTGAGCACTGGGATCGGGGTGATGTCTTGTAGGATCTTATACAATGAGGAGACGACGCCGCGAGCGCCGCCCGAGTTAGTGATGTATGCGATCGCCGGATTATCAGGGGGCTCATCTGGAAATGAGGGCCATCTGGTGCGGAACGCAGCTCGGAGCCTATAGTATTGGAGGGTCTCTAGAGCGGATCTGGTGTGCCCGTTTCCATGTTTGAGGATCAATGAACCTGCCTTCCGGATAGAAGTCCGATAATGCCTGGTACCCCAATGTGCCCCAGTGACGGGCAAGAGCAGTGTCATGCGTGGGTTCCAGGCCCGGGAACGCCCAAACCAGGAGCCATTTATAGTAAGGGAAAGGGTCGGATGTAAGACACAACAGGCGTGCCCAGGCATATAGGGTCGCGCTGATAGGATCTATGGGGGAGTCAGACGTATAGTGCTGATGCAGTATGAGGGCCATTATGTTAGTGCCGGCGGCTGCCAGTCGTTCCAATTTAACATGTGGGCGGGCAGGAGAACCGGGGTACCAATGAGTGGCGTGTTGGGCCTGGGCCGCAATCCAATATAGCAGCAGGTCCGGAGCAGAGATTCCCCCTTGTTTGTATGGAAGCACCATATCGGTCCACTTCTTGCGTACGGCACCGGAGTGCCATAAGAACTGTGCGCATAGTGCATGTAGTTTAGAGAAATATTCCATCCCAGGCCACACGGGTATGTTGTTGAAAGTATAGAGGAGCTTAGGCAGCAAAATCATTTTAATGAGGGAGAGACGACCTGTCATGGATACTGGGAGGGTGCGCCACCGTAAGAGCTTGGCCTCGACTAACTGTGCTACAGCTGAGTAATTATTGGCGAGCAGGGTGGATTTGGTTAGGGATATTTGAACACCCAGATATTTAACACCATCCAGAGACCAACGGAGGGGATATTCGGTGGTGGGTTGTGTGGTGGATTTAGTGAGAGGGAAGATCTCAGACTTCGAGTAGTTAATTGTAAACCCGGAGTGGGTGCCAATGCGAGTGATATCCCTCAGTATAGGGTCAAGATGGGCCGAGGGTTCCCTGATATACAGCAGAACATCATCAGCGTATAGAGAGATGATTTCAGGATCATCGACCAATCTTATTCCTTTGCGGGCGTGGCGTGAACGGACATAGTCCGCCATCGGCTCTATCACTAGTGCAAAAAGGATCGGGGAGAAGGGGCAACCCTGTCGGGTGCCCCTGGAAAGTGTGAAGAGGTCAGATGTCAGTGAGTTAGCTCTTACTCTTGCAATAGGGGAAGTGTATAGTAACTTGATGAACCCGATCATGTTCGGGCCTACGCCCATAGTTTCAAGTACCAGCCACATATAGTTCCAGGAGACCATGTCAAAGGCTTTTTGAGCGTCCAGAGTGACTGCTACAGCCTGGACGTCCTGGTCTATACGGGACATGACGTTGAACAACCTTCTGATATTGTGAGAGGTAGACCTACCGGGGACGAAGCCTGCCTGGTCCTCGTGAACCAAGTGCGTCATGATGGGCAGAAAGCGGTTCGCTATGATCTTAGCAAAGATCTTTGTGTCAAGGTTCATAAGGGAAAGAGGTCTGTAAGACCCACATTCATCATCAGGTTTACCAGGTTTGAGCAGCACCGTGATGACTGCTTCACTCATGGAAGGGGGAAGGATGGAGAAGCGTAGTGCTTCGTCCCAAACCTCGAGCAGCCTAGGGGCCAGAATAGCGATGTGCTCTTGGAAAAACTCAGTGGTAAGCCCGTCAGGACCCGGGGCCTTACCTTTTGGGTAGGTCTGAAATGGCCGTCACTATCTCGTCCAATGTAATCGGGAAGTCCAGTTGGTCCCGGGTATGAGAGGATATCTCAGTGGTGGGGATCTGGTCAAGGAGCTCGCGCATGTGTTGTTCGGTGTGTTCGGCAGGTTGGGAGTAGAGGGATCTATAAAATTCTGCAAATATGTCTAATATACGTTGGTCCGCCCATTGTGGGTTGCCATGTTGATCTTTGATGGAGGTAATCTGCGTCAGGCCAGATTCCCTTTTTACCAGTGTTGCCAGTGTTCTCCCGGGCCTGTCCCCCTCCCCATACTTCCTGGCGGCCTGTGGGCGGCTAAAGTATTGGACTTCGTTGGTAGCAAGTGAGTTATATATCTGAAGTTCATCACTGATTTGGGCAAGTGTACCGGGGTCAGCAGCCGTGGAGCATTGCAGCTCCAGTTGTTTCTGCTTCGCTTCAGAGCGCCCGAGGGCAGCTCTTATTGCTTTCAGAACCCCAGCCTCTCGGGAGATAGACATTCCCCTAATATAAACTTTAAAGGCATCCCATCGCACCGCGGCTGATGTATCTTGAAGAGAGTTGGACTCAAAGAAAGATTCAATGTCAGCTAATATTTCAGCCTTGAAGACAATGTCTTTGAGGGCCTCGGATTTAAAACGCCAGGTGCTAAACGTCGGGATGGGCATCCCCAGTTCCACCGAGACTTTGATTGGGGCATGGTCTGATAGTGTGCGAGGCAGGATTTTATGTTTGATGATATTCATTCGTGCGATCAGAATGATATTGTGTTGTGAAGCAAAGTCTTTGAGGAACATTCAGTATCGTTTTGGGTTAATTTTTTCATCCTTTGTTTTGAGCCATGCTTGCATGGGGCCTGGAAGCAACATAGAGCAATGAGATATGTTGACTTTCCTCCAGGTTGGGAGGGGGACCTCTGGATAGTGGTCTGCTCTTTGTCTCCGTTTCATTTGGGCGATTGTTGTGGTTCGCCACCTCCTGTTTCGGAATCGTTTTCAATAGTTTGGTTTAGTCTGGTTGTATTCTCTATTTCGGCTCTTGTTGGATTGGAGTGTTTCTGTGGTTCTATAGCCAGGATCCGGCGTGGAATCCTAATGAAGTCTAAAAGATGTGTACGATTTTTGTTTTAAATATGATGGTGCCATTTTTATCAATAATGAGGGTGGTCCTGCCTGTAATTTGTAACTTGTTTTTTTAGTGGTGGTCGTGTGTTTTGTGTTTTCGTGCCGTAAACAGCAGCTTGGTTCCAGAGATCATATAATTGGATGTTTGTATGTTGCTGTTTCAATCTTCCAATTACCGGGAATAGATTAGGGTTTCTGTTAGCTTCTCCCTGAAGTTAGGTCTGTTCTAAGTATATATTACAAGGTGTTTGGTTGTCTAGATGTTCTTTTTAAAATATGTTCTTTCTGCCTTGGTCTGGATTACAGGCTGCAGGGAGATGGATTTTGTGGCAGAGAGCCAGAGGAAAGCGGTTTAAGAACATATTTGGGGTAAAGTTTAAGGTTTTAAGAGTGATCGGAAGAGCCCCTACATTTTCTTGTTAGACACATTCTGGTGGGGTTACGGGAATGAGGAGAGAGTGCAGGTGCTGGGGGCGTTGCCTCACATAGTGGCTCTAGTATGTGAGGAATATACACCTATGAACAAGATTCAAACCCTGTCTACAAGATGCATGGATTGGGGTTGTCTGGGTAAGCAATCAAAGCTCACCCCGGATGGAGGTGATCAGGACACCTACAACAGTAGCCAATCTCACAGATTGCAATGTCTAGCAAACAAGTTTTTCTCATTGCCAACCCCTTTTTGCCTATGCGTGGCCATTGATTTATGCAGGTGTAGATGCCTGGTCACGTGGATGGGCACTATCCCATTTGGTGCAGCGTTCTGGTTTATGGGGGAGCCAGATTCAGGAGGGGGGGTGCACCAGTGGGACCGGGGTGATAGATGGCCACCTCCAAATCCTCCCTGTATAATTGCCTGGTTCAGCTGATCTTGTAGTACAGCGGTCTGTGCTGCTGCCCTTTAGATATAGTATCGGTTGGCGCGGGGAACTATAGCCAATTCCAAGCACTACAGGGCTAACCTAACGTCTTTGTTTTATAGTTGCCAAAATGATTAATTCCAACATTACACGTGCTTTCTGAAATGAAACCTATTCTGATCTCTTCTCTTAATATTAAGGTGGACCATAGGCTACTTGCACCCACTCTACCACTACCCTGTTTCCCCCTGCGTCCAAATGAATGAGACTGTAATCTAGTGTTTCTGGTATATCCTATCCGCCACTGTAACCTTTATTCGACCCAACGTTTGATTGCTTTTTGGTGATGGACTGCATGCCTTGAAGTGGAATCCCTCATTGTTATTCTCAGGGCCTGGCCTTAACTCTGTAAAAGCCTTCAGTTAAAGTTCCTATAGCAATTTCTTCCTCCGTGCTGCTCCTAATACACATTCCCCATCACTCATCCAGATCCATTTAATTCCTTTTCAAAATGTGCTCCTTTCTTTCTGCAGGTGGTTTATCATGAATTGCTGAATGGGATGAAAAATCTACTCTGAGCATATGCATCCTGGCACAGGGTTTTAATGACCTTGTTTGGATTGCACATGCTCGCCATTCCCCCATGTGCCTGTAAGTGCCACTGTGCAAGTTCAATAGTACGTTGAGGGAGCACAACTTCCATTTCCTTTTGGATTAAATACAGTACAATTCTGCATTTGTGATTGAAGGGACACCCCATCTGCGTCAATACGTTTGTCAATGTAGATCTTCATCGAGCTAGGGGGACATGGTGCCTAATCTATTCCTAGTCGGGATATTCTAAGGGAACAACAATCCTAGCATGTTTACATACAACTACAAAATATGTATCCCTATTAATAAAATCTCAATAGTGCCTGTGTCAGAATTGTGTTGAACATATTTTGTACTGATTCGGCACAACAATTTACCTAAATACATATTTGAAAATATACAAATGCATTTATTATAGTACTAAAAACATCAAGTGATATATCTTGATTGCTCGATGGCATGTACTCTAGGTGAACCAAGGGGGGATTAGCAGCCCTGTCCCCTCTATATCTGGAACATATTCAGACCAACATACATATGGCAAAGGGAAATATCTGACAGGCTTACTACAAATGCTCGTCAATTTGTTGGTGTGATGATTCTGAATTGACCACTGTATTCATTGGCTTATTCTTTGGTAACATTCAGTAACTTGTGCTGGTTGCCTAGAGAAGGATCTGTTATCACTGCGACCACATATAATTGCAATGCCGGGAATGCCTACTTTTTTTGTTTTTTGTGTATTTAAACCCCCTTTACACCACATAGATATGCGGGGGCAGACCCCCTGCACTCCTGCCATATTACTATAATATCCCATACTCCCCCACATAAATATGTGGTGTAAAAGGGGTGTTTTAAAAAAAATGTTGGCCGTCGCAATTGTGAGGGTGACATTTTGGGCCATTTCCCCTAGAGAATAATCTCTGGCTTCTCACAGTATTTTCAATTGTAGTGGTGTTTTTAATTCCCCAGTGGCTTTTAAGCATGTTCACCAAATCTGGTAGCATAGCATCTGCCTCCTTTCTAAGCCATGTATACATTCACAGAATCCCCATTGCTGGTTCCAGATTTTTATGTTGTATGCTATTTTTAGCCGCCCTTTCACAAGACACCAAACTTTGGCTTGTGGGTTTTTGACCTCTAAAATCCTCTTCATATGATTTCCAATATGTAATTAAGGAGTCCACCCACCATGGCTGGCCCTTACTTGTGCGTTTTTGTTACATCCTGGGATTTCTAATGTTGGCATTGCATGCTCCTTTTTTTTTTCATTTGAGCCTTTGAAGCACATGCTTATATGGTATATAAAATTGAAGTGGCAGGAGAAAATAAAAATCGCTGCTGTTAATTAAGTCAACCTAACATAATGTTGTTGGCCTGGCCCCCCTCCCTAAATAATTCAGTCCAAGAAACTTGATGAAAGGTTTTAAATTCGGCACTCTCGGGCTGGGGCAATATGAACTTCCCATCTCCCTCCAGGGGACTTTTAAGAAAACACTAAGGTATAGTGCGTGTACAGAAGTGCTCTTACCATACACCAAAAGACCAATGAATCAGGAATCGGCCTACTGTGGCTATGGCAACATGATGCTGAGTGCAGCACTTCAAACCCAGAAAAACCCGACGAGATCCGTGAGAATTTGGTTGAGTGTGGAGGATGAAGTCCTGCGCCACTTGCCGACTCTAGATTAAGGAGGTAATCAGCAGTTGAGATGGAGTGGCCAGAGTGAGGAGTCAGGAATTAAACTTGGCCAAAAGTCATCCCTGGTGTTGGCTGAAGACTTATGTTGATTAATAAAATGGAGTTGGGAAAATGCCTCGCAGTCCCTGCACTAGAGGTGTTTCCCTACCTAAACTCAAAACAAAACACCGGTCAGTGTCACAAGGTCCAAAACAAAACCGTCCTGTGTCCAAAGTACTATTCTGACCCTCACATTCTAAAGAAATGAACTCTATGGTAAAAAGGATAATGTGTTTGACCTTCAGTGTTCTAGAAATGAAACGGGTAAAGAAATGGGTAACTCCAAAAGTCTCTCATGGTTATGGCTCCTTAATCCAGAGGGTGTCTCCCTTCCCTTGAATTCTTCTTCACATTTTCTTACAAATAACAGTTCTTGTTTTTCCTCTTGGTTGACAACAAAAATCATACACAATTGTTTTGGCCCTTTTTGTCTTGTTAGGATACATGGTGTACTTTTCTCCCAGATCTTTGCTCCTTAGTCTGTGGGTCCAGCATTACATTTTTGGTGGTTCTTATATGCTCTTCAATTTCAACTTGTAACTGCCTGGTATACTCTCCTGCCAGAGCTTTCCACTTGTGTGCTTTTGCTCACACTGCCACTCTTGATAGTTCACAACGTTAGCCTTATTGGCTAAAACACTCTGCCCATTGTATATTGCCTTTTTAGTGTTTCTGATATGCATATGCAACACTTCATACTTCTGTCTCCCTTCTTTAGAACATGCACTTTCACTTTCTCTGGTTTTGTAAACGTCTCGCCATCTATCTCAGTTCCGTTATTTTTAATTATTCGAATTTGGCGTGGCCGCCAATAAGCCCTGGTGTACCTTCTATCCTAACAAGGACTCGCCAGCTCTTTACAGCATTCATTATTCCTCTCGCAGCCAGTCGGTAACCATCTTCTGGTGTTTTCCTCAACACCATTCGATTTTCGTGTTCCTGCTTCCTGTGGCTCCAGCTGGGCTTGTCTGTTTGCATAGCTGTCAGGCCGGTGAACTGCTGCTTTCTGACAACGGCGAATGCCCAGGAGTCCTGGACTGACTTCTGGCATTCGTATGTGTGTTTTCTGCTCCGCGCAGCCTTCTTCTGAGCTCCTGAGTCGGTTGGCTCCACCGACAATTTTTCCAGCCTGTTAATCGCACAGAGAGGAGCAGCCCGTTCCCACCAGCATTCTCCCTGAGTTTCTGGTGGTCCTGATTTAAATGTCAACTAGAGCACTGTCTATGCTTGGGACTTCGCTTTCTCTGCATTCCTCCACTCCACCTCTTCGTCGCAGTGGTGTGATGTTTATGGGAACAGTAGTCCATTTTTAGCAACTTGCATGAAAACATTGGATGAATGTCCATAATGGGTTTTGATGGCAAGTCTCTCATGGAGGATTGGTATTTGGAGTTATGACAGACGGTTTTAGCAGATTTAAAAAGCAAATCTATGTTTGAGGGTTGGCCTATAGGTTGCAGCAAAATGGATTAAATACTCTCCAAGGAAGGAGGGGGGGGGATTACAATCGGCCATTAGAGTGTTGTGAATGAGAGGTTAATCCTGCAAGGGAAAAGGGGTATACCATGTCTCATCCGCTGATGCATTCCCCTCCGGAAGTTGTCTCCTGCCATGTGATCCTCTCTCGTATAGCCGACCCCAGGATCAGGTAGCTGCTGCTGTCCACTGGCCACATGGAAGGAGGTTGCAGCCGTGAAAGGATTGATGATACCGTTAGATTAATCACACCGACCAGAACTGGGCTGCTGTCAAGGCAGTGAGCAGCAGGAATGGGATCCTGTGCAGATGGTTCTACTTTGTTTTCCCGCACGTTGCTTTTTCATTCAAGCCCGGTTGAGAAACTCCTTTCCCACACCAAAAAATAAACCATTATATTTATCAACAAAGAAAAAAGGCCCATTTCCGTGTCTGACTTGTTCTCACTGTAACAACGTGGTGAAAGGTGACATCATTAATCATCCCCAATCCGGAAAAAGAATTAAACTAAAGGATTTTACGACATGCCTTACACCGGGAGTAATCTACTCTATTAAATGTCCTTGTGGACTTCTGTATGTAGGCCAAACAACCAGACCTGCCAAGGAGAGATGGACAGAACATAAATCAACCATCCGATGTAAGAACACTAAATCACCACTATCGAGACACTTTCTGGAAAATCATAATTCCATAGCACAATTAAAATTTCAAATCTTGGAAGTTGTGAAACACCCCCACAGAGGAGGGGATTACCAGTCAATCCTCTCAAGACGTGAGAAATACTGGACCCATTGCTTGGACACCCTAGACCCAAGGGGTCTGAATGAAGAGTTCTCTTTAAGATGTTTCATCTGAAGATATATGGTCTCCTTGATTATTTCTCCACAGATGACGCATACAGATCTGTGAGACTTTGCAATACTTCTGACCATATTTCCTTCTCACAAACACCCTAGTATTCATATACTATTTTTTTTTTTCTTTCAGGATCTGCATTTCTTTCTTGACCACTAGAATACTCCCAGGGATGATGGGGCATATCGTAGCGTGTCAGATACATGAGGTACTTGACACTCTTCCGCTATGTGCGGTATGACACACTTGAAGTTTTTTTTCGTTAAATGATCAGTAAAGAGGGATAACCATGCTTGTTGATATATCTGCAGAGTTGAGTATTTAGAATCTATTAGCAGATCACTACTATAAGCATGTGAAATTGTATTGTATTGCATTGATATCGTTTTTCTATGATACCAGCTAGCATTCCCACTGTTAGAGGATTTTTATGTAATACTATATATAAAAAAAATGTAATATCACTCACAACATCATCATTCAATGTAAAAAGGGCACCCGTTTCACACCATTTTGAGAGCATTAGCTTGTATTAATTAGACCTCAAGTTGATTTCAGTCTCCGAGTATCCACTCCAATATGGAACCCACTTTAGACACGTTTAACATCTAGACCATTTTTAGTTTCCATGACGCTTCCAGTCATTCAATTGACCGATCCATCAAGGCGGCTAACATAAATAAGACTCACTGACTCGCATCACTGTGGCAACCGCCACGCTTTCCTGAGTGCAGTTTATCCAGACACGGCACATACTGCCTGCTTACAGGTACATGTTTTAATTAATATATAGTTCTCCAGAGGCACTTTCCACGCGGATTATAGAGTATTTTACTCTTCCTTTTTGTGTCATCTTAGACACTACACGGAACGAAAACCCGCTGAATCAGAGCGTGTGTCTTACACGAACAACAGCAAACTTCTCCCGATACTATGACTGACGCCGCCAGTTAACAGCACGGCAGCACACTACACGTTCGGTGCCGTTGCACTTTCTGAGGGAAGCTCTGTCTTTTACAGGTACTTCACATTAAATGCTGATTTCGCTATTTTTTTCACAATCTTCTCGTTTGACATATATTTTAATAGGGTCCATGTAATTACCTATTTTCTTTAGAGTTTGCCTACATCAAGCCACTCATATGAGAATATACAAGTCGTCGGATACAAGGTTGATGACATCCTCCGGCCTCGTATTCCCGCTTTTCAGTCACACGAGTGAGTTTCACCTTACTGTTTTAGTAATGGCATAATCCACATATATTACATGTTCACCATTTGCTATAAAATAAACCAGGTGACATTGACCCTATCCTTTGTTTTAAACCGACAGACTGAGTGAGTCATATTGTGTCGAATTGAATGCAATTTCCTTGCATTTTCTACATTTCTAGGATTCGTCAACTTCAAGCAAAAAGGTAGACATTTTTGACTAGCCTTTTCTAACTGTGTAATCCCATTTAGCTTTGATGCCGCTATTATCAGCCTGATAAGCCTTCATCAACCTAGAATATGTATGACTAGATTATCAGTCAGACTCTATGAACTACACGTTATTATTCACCATTCATTATTACACTTAATGCATTATGATCAAGCTTATCCAGGAACCTAGGAAACTAATGCTAGGCCTAAATTGGTGCTCACCGGGTCCCCTTCAACCACCTTTTAAACGAGGCATATGTGTAAAACACTGGTATTTTTAATAACAGTATGATACTGGACATTGCGATGACTGTCTAGAGAATTAATAGGATGTCATATAACAATCACCTAAGTATTCTGCACCTTTGGTAGTTGACCACCACCACCGCTATGATATGCCCTCCATTATGTATCCTATAATGTTTGTTGGGAATAATTATGATAAAACATACACATGGGATTTACCCTCTGGTTTTTCCCTCTACTTTTTATCTCTCCACTTGATCTCTCTCTATAGTTTGCTTGAATGTGTCCTAGACTAGTGCTTTTGGGCTCAAGAAGAAGAGGAAAATACCTCAAAACGCGCCCGGAATTTACGGATTCTTGTCCACTCTTTTCCCATTTTTTGCACTTTATGCCAATATACTTACAATCAATTGTAGTAAAAAAAACATGTTTGCTTTGTTTTCCACAATTAAATACCTATTCTGTTTCTAAAACTGAGACTATCATTGATTCTAATTTCACATTTTCCATATCTGAAGTTTCATTATGAACTATTAAATGTCTTTTTGACAACATTTCAAAGTGTGCAGGGGACGGGAGGGCTCCCAATCTGGATCCTCTTACTTTTCCTACTTTGTGCAATATTGGTCTTGTGCCAAGACCATCTTTTCTCCCCCGCACCTTAAAATTCCAGAAAACTGAAAAGTAAATGAAGATAATTTTATCTTGAACAACTAGTGTGCACCGACAACCCAATATCTTTCCTTTTTGTGCCCCCTTCCCTGTCAGTCTCTCTTCTCTCTCTCTCTCACTCACACACACGATCTATGTGATAATGTCGAAAACATTACTGCAAAGCCCAAAATACCGATGTGTTTTTTTTTCTTCTCCCCATTTCACTATATATATATATATATATCTCATACAATTACCCAAACCACCTCTTACCTGACAGTCTGCTCCATGTTCAACCCACTTCCTCTCTGTGCAGTAAACGCATGTGCTGTTCCCCGAAAGGCCCATTGCGACGAAAGCGGCCTTTCGAGGAAATCGTTGTGAGGAAAGTGGGCTGAATGCGGCAGATTGGATGGCCCGACGAATCTGTCCTGCAGAACAAACAGCATGAGGTACCAGGTGTCCTGAGAAGAAAGAGGTGAACACACAGCCCAGCTGGCTGAGAAGAAAACTGGAGACGACCTAGGACCTAGTGAAGGGTTAAAGATAAGTACAGATGGCTGGAACCAGAATCAAAGGTTCCTAAAGCACCTTGAGGAGGAGGTTGAAAGGAAATCTGAATCGTATTGATAGTTGAGGCCCAAAGTACAGTAGTATATTAACACTGCACAGCATTGTGAATTGGTCATTTCCCACACGTAATTTGCAGACTGAAAGGAAACTGTATATTTAGGAGCAGTGGTCTGGACCCTGGATTCAGAGGAAGAGCGCGTGGAAGGTCTTGAGCTGAGTACGCAGCCACTACTGATAAACGACATTCAGTAGTTGAAGCCCACTTACTCAGAAAAAATTAAAGCTTAAATGGAACAATTGAACATTGCTGGGAATTGCAGGCAGTCCAAGTTTGCAGCTATTCCTGAGAGAGACTTTCAGGCCATGGGCTCCTAGGAGTTCCCAGCCACAGCGAAAATTGGTCTCAACAGAGTTCAAGCTGCATCAGTGACCAAGATCGGGACTAGCCGAGTGCACTCGGCAAAAGATTTTGAACTTTATGACCCTATCCTAGTTGCTATTGGGGCTCCCAATGTACTGATAACGTGCAGTGGTCCATGGACCGAATGCGCTGGCAGTAGGTCGTCTGTCTGTAATTGTGAACCTACTTCTTTGTCCATTTACAGCTGAGCTAAGGAACGTATGCTTTCTCACCCCGTTACCCCTCTCCGTTTTGATAAGCCAGTTACACTGGATTGAGATCATGCAGTGCATTTTTTTAAATTTATTTCAGTAGCACCTTTTTTGCTTTCATTGCGGCGATTTCCATTGAATGCTGCTAAGTGTAATTTATTGCTGTACAGCGTGGCTGACGTTTTATCGGTTGAACAGGAATTGTATTACGTGTTTGCGGCCTTCCAGACTCCCGTACACGCGCTTGGCGCTCAGGGTCATGTGGAATCATGACGTAAGCGTTCAGTGTTTGCAAGCCGCGGCTTGTTCGTTCCCAAACGCGTGGAGGTAAACCATGCACGCCCACCAAACAACTGCAACCTGCCTTTGCCATAGGAAGAGACGTTTTACAGTGTGTTCCAGCTCTGACCGAACTGGCAAATGCTATTTGAAAGCAGGCCAACAAGTCCATTGCAAGGCACTTTTATGTACAAGCGCTCGCGCGCAGCCCTCTTAGGTGCGTTGTCCCGTCGACAAATTAACACAATGGATGCACGTTTAAATGCTTTGCGTGCAAAACAAAATGATAATTGCCATGGAACCATTTACAATGATGGCAGGGTTGAGTCGGAAAGTCTTTTCTGTTCACTGAAATCTCCCAACAAGTTGTGTGAATTAGTAATATATTCGTTTTTCTGAGTGGGGTGGGGACTGGTGAAGAGGGCTGTCGGCTCGGGCGCCTGCGGCTGTAATGGCTTCGTAGTATTGGTTGCGCCAGAGATCCGACTAGACTACCAATATAAAAATAAAAGGTACAGTACATACAAAGCACACCCTTCATCTTAACCTTAACTGTCTCTCTCAAACATCTTGTATCCTGGGCACCGCCCCATCCACTGCAACCGCGTCTGCCATCGAGCACTAACCCTCGATGTTTAACTGTGGCATACCTGCCAACATTCTGTGACCAAAAAGAGGATTTTTCAAGTTCGAAAAATAATAATTCCCATAACAATGACATCACAGGAAAATACAAAACATACAAAAAGCGCAACATGGAAAGATGTTGAAATGTTAAAAATGTATAATTCTGAATGCTAACACCAAATTGTCGGCAGATGCTGTGTGATGGTGTTAAGCTCGCCACTTGCTTTCACTGCCGGTTCATCTAAGGGTTGTACCGGCAAGAATGCAGGACAGAGTCACGCAGCTGTCGGTCAGTGAATTGGTCTTCAATGCAATCAAAGTAATCACCTAGCAGTCCACTGTATGGACAGACTAATGAATGTGTTGCATGCTCTGTCCTGGAGCTTGCATTAGAATCACATAAATTACTTGCCACTGTAAAAAGCAGTAGGACCTGTCACTGAAATCTGCAGGCAGTAGGGGTGCTTCAAAAGCAGTAGCCTACTGCCTAAATATGTAGGGTGGGCAAGTATCATTGCTCTCAACTCACCCGCTTTTGGCAGGTGTCACCCTCCAAAGCATCTACACACCCGCCCACCCGCCAGCTCATCTGTTTCACCCGCCTTAGCAAAGGTGGGAGCTACGATTCATATTTTTGCCGGGACCCGATTTCGAGATCCCGAAATCGGGTCCCGGCACGACTCTTCTTGCTCGAATGGAGGCGTGAAAAGCAAGTGTCATGCTTTTCACGCCCCCATTTCCTCCCCCTTCCCCTCCCTGGCGCTCTCCTCCAATGAGAAGATTGTGACCCAATACTGCAGTTTAAGAAACTGCTACATAATCGCGATTATCTGTGTTTTTTTTTTTGTTTTTTTTTTTAGTGATGCTTTCAAAATTGTTATTGCAGACTGTCATGAACTTAAGTAGGCTCAAAGCAATACTGCTCCGTGCTAAGTAGCCCCATTGATGACGAGGGGTCAGCCCATATTTTATTTCCAGTTCTTTGGTAAAGATCGATTGTCTTGACTATATGTAAAGTTGTAGAGCAATTTCATATAGGTGGATTAAGGTGTCTGGAGCAGTCTATCATGGAGACTCCCTTCCCTTCACTTTCCCATCAAGTAACCAAGGATGTTCTGAAATGTGTCACGGATGGCCTAAAGAACATGCAAACTCCAACAGATGGGTCAAAGGTTTATGGACCCCTATGTTCTAGATTTGATCTTTCTGCCAGCGAGGGCTAACAGTGTTGCGCTATGCACCTAAACTCCCTCTGGGACCTTCTAGGCTAGAGCTACACTGTTGATGATGTTAGGGCTTATAGGGTTGTGCCTTCCAGACTCTCAAGCCCCTCACTCTCTCCCTTCTTCCTCTCACGCCCTGGTGTTTTACTCGCCTCTTGCTCCGCTCTGCTTTCCAACTCCACCCCTCCTTCTCTAACAGCACTTCCTCCTTCTGTCCCTCCAGGGTGTGTCTTCTTTCTCTTTGTGTCTGTGTCTCTCACTGTGTCTCTCTTTGTATCTCTTTATCTCTTTCTCTATCTCCCTCTTTCCAACTCACTATAGAGGCTGATCACGCAAGGCTGGCTGGTACATTGAGATGCAATTTAGAGATTCTCTTGCAACACTTGTGGTGGGCCGCTCAAGCTGTCGGAATGTGGCCAAACACGGAAAATCCAGGAACACAGGAAAATATTCAATGATCTAAGATGCCAAACCGCCTAAACTGTGTAAAATGCCTGTAGACCCAAAGCTGTCTAAGCCCGAGAGGAGGGCAAGCAGAGGTTCTAAACGTCAAACTAACAGTGCACTTTCACAATGAAAATGTAGTCATAACTTTGGGTGCTTGAGAATTTGTCATCTCCACAGGGTGCATAACTTGAAGTTATACACCAGCGATACCAAGCAACCGTAGTGGCCTTCCTACTACTTCTATGGAAATGATTACAGAGGGAAAACCATTACAGTCCACAATAGATATTAATAGGGGATGGCATCAGATCAAGAGATTTGGCAATTTCAGAATACATTTTTAACATTGAATCTAGACTAAGTATTGAAAATGCGATCAGCTCAAGCCTCCATATATACAGCGAGCGTCAGAATGGTAACACCGGTGCAAAAAACAAAAGGGACTGAACCTTGATAAGTGGATGTATTCCCTGGATAAATACTAATTTAAATGGCCATTTTTATTACCCCTTGCTGTAGAGAAATGGCTAGAACAACAGAATAGCTGTACCCAAATAATAAAGAACTGCATGGTGATTGTATCGCTCTTTAGTAAAACAAAAGGGATGATGGCCGGAAGGTTTAGAATTTCTCCAGCATGGGGTCTGGCATGGATTCACATGCTCATGAATATTCCCCGTCGTCAGGCTGGGAATCCTCGGTAAAGAAAAAACCAGTATCAGTTTCGTTTCTGATCTGTCTTTCGTAGTAGTAACCAATCACTGGTCTCTGCGTCATACTGACCACAGCCAATGACTGCCCTCTACCTAAGCACCGCCTCTGGCAGCCATCTTCAGATTTTTACCGCACGTTCATGTGTTGGGATCCTCGTGCTATTGCTCTCGAGCGTTAGTGCTATTTTTTCACGTTTTTTCTCAAAAAACTTCATTTTTTCGGTCAAAAGAGCCTCAAGCTCCACCGACTCTCCATCCGATCAACGGGGACCCGTGTCGGATTCGTCTGCGCCCCTCAAGGGTGAAGATTCGTCGAGCTACGCTTTTGGAGGACTCCAGAAGTTTCTCAGGCCCGGACATGGCCCAGGAGAAGGGAAGCTCGACGCCCGGAAAGCTGTTCAGGATCTGCCCTGGATGCCAGCTCCAGAACGTCTTTAAGGAGGACGAACACTCCTTTTGTCTCTACTGTTTGCATGAGGACAAGACGCACGTGGAGAAGGACTGTGCGTTTTGCGGCAACATGTCGGAGCGGACCATGAAGGACCGCCATCAACGTCTCGCCAACTGGCTGGAAGGGAAGAGCCCGTCCGGCGAGAAGAAGAGGAAGAAATCCGAGCGGTCTTCTAAGACCTTTGAGGACGCCCCGGCGACGGGGGTCCAACATAAGGCCAAGCACCGCGAGTCCGCTGGCACCGGGAGCGCCGAACGGTCGGGCTCTACGGGCGCCAGGCTGGGCGCACCCTCCCCGGCACCATCAACCACGAGCCAACGCTCTGGGTCGGGTAAGAGGAAGGCCGAGCACCCGGCGAGGCTCCTGGAGAAGCCCCGGTCGAGCTCGAAGGCGGAGGGGGAGCGAGGCACTGCCCCCCCCTCAAGGATAAGGCGGTGAGCGCACCTAAGGTGGTGAAGGCCTTAATCCATCCGGCCAAGCCCTCTATCGAGTCTGTCGCGGCGGCCCTGGCTCAGCCTGTGGAGGCTACGCCAGTGGTGGCGACCTCGGGGCTCAGAGTCTCCCTGCCACCGTGGAGGGAGTCCTCTTTTGTGCCCATCGATAGGACCCCCGTGAAATCCCCCGTGGGGAAGAAAAAGGGGGGGCAGGGCGTCGTCGTAGATTCGGCCTCAACCTCGGAGGAGGAGCTGGTCGAAGTCTTAAGCCACGGCCTCGGCGTGGAAGAAGACCGGCCCGTCGGGATGGATCCCGACGCAGGTGACGACGACATCGTCGAGGGTACCGACGGGGCCCCTGATCGCCCGTCGGATTCCCCTCGGCCAGCACCACGGGACAGCTCGGTGGCCATTTTGTTGGCTATACAGTCCTTCTGCTCAGAGATAAGGACGAGACTACCGTTGCCGACGGAACCTCTCCCGTCGGGGGAACCAGAACCGGGACCTTCTGGAGTTCCCCCTGCCAAGAAAAGAAGGATCCACCCTCCTCCTCCTTTTCAGCCTTCGCGCCCCTTCCAGCCCTCCTCCCCGTCCACCCGAGGGGATGATACGGGGACTGACACGGCAGCGACGGGTACGGACGACGAGATATACGACGAGGATTTACCGTCGTCGCCTCCCACCAGGGCTTCTCCGCCCGACGAGATTGGATCGTTCCACTCCATGATCGCCAGGGCATCCGAGCTTTTCCAACTCTGCCCTGAGGAGAAGGAAGGTTTCCTTTATCAGCGGCGCGAGGCCAAGAGGAAGACGGTCCTCGCGGTGCCTCTATTGGACGACATTTGGGATGAGGGCCTCACCCTCCTCAAGAACCCATCCACAACGCCAGCTAGAAGAGACCGGTACGAGAAAAAGTACCGGGTCCCGGACACGGCCCCCCTGTGCCTTCGGGCGCAGCCTACCCCGGACTCCGTCGTCTCCGCGGCGGCCAGGAAAAAAGCGGGGGGGGGGGGTGCGGCCTCCACTTCGACTTCCCCACCGGACGGCGAGGGAAAGAAATTGGACGCTATGGGACGCAGAGTCATCTCGTCTGCAGCAACGACGATTAAAGCTGCCAACGCCTTGGCTATCGTGGCCCGATACGACAGGGAGCTCTGGTACAAACTGGCTCCCCTGCTGGACTTCTTGCCGGACGACAAGAGGGCAGAGGCCCTGGAGATCCTGCAGGAAGGTGAGGTGGCTTCGGACCACGCCATTACCGTTGCGACGGACATCGCCGACACTGGGTTCCGCCAGTTGGGCAACGGCGTTTGCCTTAGGCGGCGTGGATGGCTCAAGGCTACGGACTTCCGTCAAGACGTTCAGACCAGAGTCCTGGACATGCCCTTCGATGGGAACAACCTGTTTGGGGAAAACAGTGGACGATTCCCTTCAGGCCATTAAAGCGGACACCGAGACGGCCCGGGCCCTTGGAGTTCTACAACAACGACGGACGCCCTTTCGGAGCAGCGGAGGCAAGGGCGCCTCCAAAGGTTCCGGCGGCGGTTTCTCCTCCTACCATCAAGCGGCCCGCTCGTCGTCTCAGGAGGCCTACAGAGGACGAGGCAAATCTGGCGGACCCCGCCGTCGTCGCCAAGGGCAAGGCGGCAAGGCCTCGTCGAAGCAGGATTGAACCGAAGCACCCCGGTGGGAGGCCGGCTGGCGAGCTTCGTCAGCGTGTGGGAGTCCATCTCCACCGACCGTTGGGTGCTGGACGCCTTGGCCCGGGGCCACGCGCTCGAGTTTCAGAGAAAGTGTCCGCGCGTCCCCCCCGTGGCCAGGAAAGAACTTCACGTCCCTCAACTTCTCCTGGAGGTGAAGGCGATGCTCAAGAAGGGCGCCATCGAACTCGTCCCAAAGAGGCTTCGGGGCTCCGGAGTCTACTCGAGATACTTCCTCGTGAAGAAGACGACGGGGGGATGGCGCCCCATCCTGGACCTGCGACGTCTGAACAAGTTCATCAAGGCGCAAAAGTTCCGGATGGTCACCCTCCAGCACGTCCTGGGCCAGCTGGAGGAAGGAGACTTCCTGTCGTCGTTGGATTTGGAGGATGCCTACTTCCACATTCCCATCTTGAAGGGGCACCGAAAATTCCTCAGGTTTGTGGTCCAAGGGCGCCATTACCAGTTCAAAGCCCTTCCCTTCGGTCTACGGTCGGCACCCAGGGTGTTTACCAAGTGCCTCGCACCGGTGGCGGCTCAGCTGCGCCGCGAAGGGATCCACGTCTACCCCTACCTGGACGACTGGCTCATCCGAGCCAAGACAAGGGAGCTCGCCGTGGTTCACACGGCAAGGACCGTCCAACTTCTCACGGACCTGGGATTCTCCGTGAACTACGCCAAATCCCACCTGGTGCCCGCGCAAGACGCTCTGTTTCTGGGAGCGAGGCTCGACACAGTGTCCCTTCTGGCCTCCCCGTCGGAGGAGAGGACCAGGACCATCCTGGGCAAGGTGCAGCGGATGTTGGTGGCTGACGCGGCCAAGGTGAGGTCCATCGAGTCCCTCCTCGGAATGATGTCTTCCTGCATCTACCTCATTCCCATGTGCAGGCTCCGGATGCGCCGTTGCAGGAGTTCCTGGACGCGCGCTGGATCCAAACGACGGGCAGCTTCGAGGAAAGGATCACACTCGACGAGAGTTTCCGACGAGCGATCCGGTGGTGGGGCACCCGTGCGCATCTGACGGCGGGCATGGACTTCCAGACCCCAGCCCACCAGGAGACAGTGACCACGGATGCCTCCCTGGAAGGGTGGGGTGCGCACACCGAAAATCTGCACGCAAGAGGCCTTTGGCTCCCGACGGAGAAATCCCTACATATCAACGTCCTGGAGCTCCGTGCAGTGTTTTGGGCCCTCGGGTCCTTCCTTCCGTCCCTCAAGGGCAAGGTGGTGAGGATCTTCACCGACAACACCACCACCATGTTTTACATCAGGAAACAGGGCGGAACCAGGTCCCCAGCACTGTCCAAGGAGGCGCAGGACCTGTGGCATTGGGCAGTCGCCCAAGGGATGTTTCTGGTGCCGTTTCATCTGGCAGGGATAAAAAACACCATCGCCGACTCACTCAGCAGGGAGCTGCGCTCGTGCCACGAGTGGGAACTACGGCAGGATCTAGTGGATTGCCTCTTCCGACAGTGGGGCACACCCCAGATCGACCTGTTCGCGACGGCGACGAACTCAGTGCCGGAGGTTCGCCAGCAGGTTTCCCCAGGCGAGGAGCATGGGCGATGCTTCCTCGTTCCCCTGGGAGGGCCTGTTCCTCTACGCGTTCCCTCCTCTGCCACTGCTAATCCGGCTCGTCAACCAGCTCAAGAGGTCACAGTGCAGGATGATCCTCGTCGCACCTGCGTGGCCGAGGCAGATATGGTTCCCGGACCTTGTGGGCTTGTCAGCGTCCCCGCCAATCAAGCTGCCGGTGGACGCGGATCTGCTCTCCAGGGAAGGAGGCGCCATCCTCCACCACGACCCGAAATCGCTGAACTTGCAGGCCTGGCTCCTGCAGCGCTAGAGTTTGGAGGATACGACATACCGGCCGACTGCAGAGAGGTTCTTGCAAAGGCCAGGGCGTCCTCGACTCTTAAATGCTACGGACACAAATGGAAGCGGTTCTCTGTCTGGTGCCACGCACAGAAGATTAACCCTCTACGGATTACGGCTCCCCAAGTACTGCCGTACCTGCTGACGCTGGCCAAAGCTGGACTGGCACACGCGTCCATCAAGATTCATCTTGCTGCGATCTCCCGATACACCAGAACCACGGGGCGGACGTCCTTGTCCCCGGCGGCCCCGGCGTGGGAGCTCAACGTGGTGCTGACCAAGCTCATCTGACCTCCGTTCGAGCCTCTGCACTCGGCCCCGTTGAAGTTTCTGTCGTGGAAAACAGCGTTTCTTGTGGCCATCACCTCCGCACGACGGGTGGGAGAGATCCAGGCCCTTTCCTGCAAGGCCCCGTACTTGACTTTTCACGACACGAGGGTAGTGCTCAGGACGCACCCCTCCTTCATGCCCAAGGTACCGTCGGACTTCCACCTCAACGAACCCTTGGTGTTGCCTGTATTCTTCCCGTCGCCTTCGTCGCCGGCTGAGAGGACTTTGCACTCGCTGGATGTGGCTAGAGCGCTGAAGTTCTACGTGGACCGCACGAAGTGTTTTCGGAAGACGTCACAACTCTTTGTGAACTTTGGACCTGTCAATCAGGGGAAGGCTCTCTCGAAGGCTTCCATTTCCAGATGGCTCTCCGGCTGTATCATGTACTGTCATCGGTTGGCAAACCGACCGCTGCCTGGCCGTCCGAGAGCCCATTCCACCAGAGCGATCGCAGCTACCACGGCGTTCTTTTCTGGTGTGCCCCTGCTGGACATATGCAGGGCTGCTACGTGGAGGTCGACGCACACCTTCACGAAATTCTACTGCGTCGATCGGGATTCCAGGGAGGAGTCCAGGGTCGGCCAAGCAGTGCTGCGCAACCTGTTCGCCTGAGGTGAGCCTGGTGAGGAGGTAAGATGCTTAATGTTGAGTTTGATGTAATGCTTAATGTTGAGCCTTTGCCACCTCCCGTGGTTGTGCATGTGTGTACTGCTATGTATTCTTTATTCATGAGCATGTGAATCCATGCCAGACCCCATGCTGGAGAAGGAACAAGTTACTTACCTGTAACTGTTGTTCTCCAGCATGGGTCTGGCATGGATTCACATGCGAACCCTCCCGCCTACCCCTCTGCGGCTCTTCACTTGGTCATACTGCCACTTCACGTGCTTCCAAATCTGAAGATGGCTGCCAGAGGCGGTGCTTAGGTAGAGGGCAGTCATTGGCTGTGGTCAGTATGACGCAGAGACCAGTGATTGGTTACTACTACGAAAGACAGATCAGAAACGAAACTGATACTGGTTTTTTCTTTACCGAGGATTCCCAGCCTGACGACGGGGAATATTCATGAGCATGTGAATCCATGCCAGACCCATGCTGGAGAACAACAGTTACAGGTAAGTAACTTGTTCCTAATCTTAACCTCTGGCATCGCTCTGGACTACCCTCCAGGCGATGCTTCTTTGCCTGTCAAGCCATTACAGAAAGGGGAAATACCATATGCAAATGGGGCTCCCATCCATCACCTCTTTTATATTTTGCTTTAGTCACCCTGAGTTGGACGGGTATGCCCAGACAAGGGTCCCATGCGTGCTGGGCCTAGAGACCCAAGCTACTCCTCGCTGAAGACGCCCAAGGAGGCCAAACCATGTCTGGGGATGTGTGTGGTCTCGTGCAGAAGGGATGTGACCTAGTAGTTTGGGCTGGACTGTCTTTTCAGGGTGGGACCAAGCCTGATTTGCATATGGCCTTTCCCCGATCTCTGTAATGATTTTGCAGGTGAAGAACGATGGTCTGGAAAGTTACCCAGTGCAATGCCCTAGGTAAATATTATAAAGCTTCCAGCTATCTTCTTCTATGTTTTGACTGTACTGATCTTACCTTTGATAACCCCTATACCAGCTGCTATTTGAGCGAACCCAATCTCGCTTGCTACCAAAAGAAAGGGCTATCGGTCTTGTACCACTTGGCTATTTCTACAAACAAGCATCAATCATCAAGAGGAAGTTCCTCTTGGTTCTGTGGGGTTCCCTATGAGAAATCTTTGACTCTCTGGCCAACTTGGAGACAGTTGAATGACTCTCGATATTACATAGAGTTGAGTCCTTGGTTTATGCAGCAGGCAGGAAAGTTGAACCTTTTGAAACCATCTTGATAGATCGTGACACTTTGGTTTCTAATTTGAAAAGAATGTTGTCTCCGAAAATAGTAGGTCTGAGTTCAAAGGTGGAGGACTCTGACTTCCTTGATTTTTATTAATACTTATAATGTTGTATGCCTACAAGAAAACTGGCAAGTTTGCCCGACTCTTTACTTTACTGTAACGTGCCCAGCTCAGCCTAATCCCAGAGGTAGAACCTCAGGAGGTTTATGCCTCCTGGCTTCTACACCTAGCTTTAAATCCTGTGTCTGCCGTACAAGTACATCACAGTTCCAACTAGTTGAGCTTGTTTTGCTTAATAATATCCATCTTTTTGTTATTGAAGATGTGGAAAAAAACAAAATCCATTATTTTTAAACCATTTAGAGCCCGAAATATCTTAATTATTTTCAACGAGTCTGGCTCATATAATTTCGTGTTGTGATGTTAATGCAAATATAGGATAGTTGGATGAATTGGACCTCTTTGACAAAGGGGAAGCCCTTGCTTATGGCCTGTCCTCAGTTAGTGAAGAATAATAAATAACGCACAAATGGTTTTAAGCTATATATTGCCTATATATTGCTACATATCAATGAAATTAATGGGAGATTTCTCCCCCCCCCCCCCGCTGAGCAAGCAGGGGACCCTTATCTTTATTGGCCCCCGGGGCTCCTCTATAATTGATAATTGTTGACAGTCCATGAATGGGGGGTGAACAAATATGACCGTCAACCCAAGGATGTGGGCAGTGATCATGCAGCCCTCCGATTCCCCAGGCAGTTTCAGGATGAATGGAAGTGTCAAGACGAGGCTATAAGAACATTGGGAGATGGACAATTATTAAATGGGTGCAGAATAAAATTGGAGGTTGATTGCGAAAGCAATTTGGTGGATCATCCTATTTGCAATAATCTTTTTCTGTTTAATTCCCTATTATCCCTGGTACAATCTCACCTAAATAATAGAGCCATGTTTGAGAGATTAGTAGGAAGCATTGGGGATGATCTAGTAGACGGCGGCGATCTACCACAAGAGCATCTCCTAAGAGATCCTGGTTAGATGAGAAATGTAAATTGGCCAAAAGAGATCTCCTTTCTACTTAAAAAGAATCCTCTTGCATCAAACATTGACATATCTTAGAAGGGGAAGAATTGTAAAGGTACTTTAGCTGCCAGGAAACAAGAGCAAGTAGAAAAAAACCTGGATATATATTTGAATAACTCTGTGGCTTGTTCAGATTTCCAGAATTGTTATATGGTCCACCCATTATGCTATAAACCTGCCACCCCCGAAATTAATATTGCCTCTGATGTATGGCATTTACACATGTCTGCAGGTTATAGTGGTATTGAGGATCTTGATGTGTGGGCTAGACAATCTATTCCTTCCATTACTACTGTTTTTGAGGATTTTTCAGAAGACAAGCTCATGAGAACTATTGCAGCACTGCAGGGTAATAAAGCCCAGGAAATTGATATACCTGATTGCCCATGTCAGTGTAATATCAGTTTGTGGTAAAGAAATGCTCTGTTCTTTATTAAATTGCATGGTTTGGTCCTTTGATTCCTAAATCCTGGAACCATGCCATCATCATTCCTATAATAACAAGCATTGTGCCTATGGCTAGTGTTGGCTATTGTGTAGGCATGTGAAAGACACTTGCCAGTCACTGCCACAGCAGTATTAACTGGCCATCGATGGTAGCAGCTGCAAAATGGTGAGAGTACTGGGGCATATACAATAGCAGTGCCAGGCAAATGCTTAATACGTATACACAAGCGAAAACTGTTGGTTTTGCGAATGCTCATAGTGCTTATAAATAGAGTGGCTGAACGCAGACCTGGTTAAGACTTTTTTTTTAGTACATCTGTTTTGAGTTTACAGCTCCAATTAAGCCATTAACCTTTGACTGATTAAAAACGCTGCCATACTAAGGTACCACATCTATAGAGGGGACATAAGATGGGCTATTATGGAATTATTTGACCTCAACGAAAACTCCACAGAGGACTATGGAATAATGTGGGATGTGTTTAGGGTCTTCATTTGGGGGCGGGAGTGGGAGGGGGGAGTGTATTGCCACCACCCATGTTATGTGGGCCGAGCTTTTATCTCGATTAGTAGATGCGTAGGCCATAATACAGAGACTGGAGGGGGGGATTTAGCCAGAGACACCTACTGAGGGGCAGAGCTACTACGGGAAGTGGGGGTGAGATCAGAGGCACAGGAAAGGATGGGAAATCACGATTATGCTCAGTATACTCAACGGATTCACGGGGGAAGGGGACAAGGTGGGGCGGTTACTTAGGCTTGGCTTCTTAGGTGGGAGAACCTGAAAGACCTAGTTGCCTGCATAGTGACAGACAAAGGGTAGGAGATAAACACACAAGTAGGAATTAACAAGGAGTTTCAAAATGTCGTCATGGATCTATACACAAGTAAGAAACCATCCGATGTGGAGATCATGGCAGATATACTACACCAAGCCTGCCTACCATCACTAGCGGTCACAGCAACAGAGGAGATAGAGGGCTCAGTCACGGAGCGGGAGATCAGAGCAGCAATAGCCTCGATGGGAACAGGGACGTAACCAGTGTAGATGGCCTCCCCACGGAATTCTACGCAACATGCGCGGATCTTCTAATCCGCAAACTGAAAACAACTCTATGATAAGGCCTTTCTAACAGTAAGGCTGACAGAATCGATGCAGGAAGCAATAATCATGGTGCTGGCAAAGCCGGGGACTGACCCACATAGATGCGAATCATACCGTATCATCTCTCTTCTTAATGCGGATTGGAAAATCCTGGGCTAGGTCCTAGCTAATCAACTGTCGAAACACACTGGGGGGCTGATACACCACGACTAATGCGGTTTTGTGGCAGGAAGAAATGCAACCATGAACTTGTGGTGTCTACAGCATGTTCTAGAGAGGGTGTGGGACACAAACTGGGAGCTGGCAATTGTAGGCATAGACCCAATCAGGTCGGTCTGACAGGATTTTACTAGGGCCCCCCAGGCAACATCACACAGGAGTGAAAATGCTCTTGGGGAACAGGTGGCGACTTCAGACATCAGGCATTGTAACAGTGGTGAAACAGGTATGGAGGAGAGTGTGCCTCATACTAAACCTTTGAGATGGGTATAGCGTAAATATACCACTGAGAGCACTCGCCGAATTGGAGACGGTTTAAAACGATATTGGCTCAAATAGATGCGAAAAGGCAAAGCTCAGCACACTGGGGGCTATGTTTGACGGGGCCTCTCAATGCAATTGCCAGAATGGGCACAAAGGTACCACACACCGCAGGGACAGTTTTTAAATGTCGCACGACTAACAAGGGCACTAGCTGGCACATGGGAATCGATTCCGGAGGAACCCCCAGTTACCCTGGTCCTCCAAGTCCTCTTCACAATGGGAACAGAGATGCACGCGATAAAAGGGCTATATGTGGCTCTCCAATGAGTACGAGATTTGGGTCTGCCATAAGTAGAGAAAACCTAGTCCAAAATCCGTGCAGGGGTCTCCAAGGTCTCGCGCAAAGCCCCTTTTAAACTAATCTGATTCACTGTTATACACATAGTGTACAATGCCACAGAAACTACATATGATGGATGCAAAAAAACCACACTCTTGCCCGAGGTGTAAAGGCGAGTCTGCAGATTTTTGGCATATGGTATGCACATATTGAATATTATTGGCAGGCTGTGATGGAGCGGATCAATAGCTTGTTGGGCAGTTAACAAGAATGCACAACTCGAGTATGCTTGCCTTCTGCCCTGCGGGAAAAGGAAGGAGAGGAAACACTCGAACAAAATTGAAGCCTTTTTACTGGTTCTAGGAAACCGCTGTATGTCGATAGCATGGAAAACCCCTAAAGGTCTGCATCTGAAACAAGTGAGCTGCTGCAGAAAAGGTCATAGTGTGAGAATAGAGAAAAGAAGAGGACTTGGTTGCAGTGGGGCACTCTGCTCAATGACCTCCACACTTCACCAGATGACATCCACTCCACTCTCCCCCACCCTCCTGTCAAGGTGGGAAGAGGAGATCGTTGAGACAGTGTAAAGACTGGAAGGATGTATCTGTACTCCTGCTCCCTATATGGCAGAGTCGAGGCAAAGAGCACCCCAGCCAAGATAATCTATTGATGGTAGCAATAGACGAGCAATCAAGGCTTAGCTCTCAGGAAGTGATGTGGGCTGGTTCTTAAATACAGTGTAGTCTGCAAGCACCCACAAAGTAATGTCCACACACTATGTTAGTGATAACACAGTCCTTTATATAAATAGGCTCAAGTTACGTACACAATCACAATAACATACTTTGTGCTCAAGTTAATCTAAAATGGTAAATATATACAGTTTCTATGTGGTACCACAATTACTCTTTGATTCTGTTAAAATGCATTAACTGCACCCCGTTCAAATGTCATACAAATCAGTAAATAATGTGAACCAACAATAGGTTTAGGAGGAAAAGCAGTTGGTTAAACAATAGGCAGAATACTGGCCTCGCTACCTAGACACTGTTCTGTGTGAGGATTCCCCCCCCCCCCCCACCTGGGCAACTTGTAAATAAAGATATAAAACAAGGCCAGTCCATATATTGTTCAAAATGGTCTTATTTCCCCCTAGAAAGATTCTACCACCCCGGTGTACCTGGAGTAGCAGAGTTCGACGTCGGGTCGTCGATGGATCCTTCTTGAGCGGCTCCCTTTAAGGCAGGAGCCACGGATCATCGATCCCACGAGGAAGTGGTGAACAATGGCGTCGAGGCAGCAGCTTCGGTCCTGGCGGTGCTGGTCGATGATCGGTCGTGGACGTCACGCGAAGGTGAGGCGTGCAGCGCACCTCAACGATAGTTTGTTGCCGCAAAGTGTTGATGAAGAACTTTGGCCCAGCAAGGGCATTGAGTCGTCGGGCGTCTCTGCGGTCTTCGGGTGGCAGGAAACTCACCAGCGGATGCTCCTCGGCGCGTCGGCGGCCTTGACTTTCTCCGGCAGGACAAAGCAGTCGACGGTGCAGACGAGAGCGTCCTTGGATTCAGTGTCTTAATCAATCGAGCTTTGCTGCTCCGTTCATCGGCTGCTTGGTGTCGAGCGGTTCCCTCTTCTGGGCAAACACGGCTTTGACGGGCCGCCAGAGGTTATAGCAAACCTGTGACAACGGTGGACAGTGTTTCGAAGGCTGGCTTCCAGGGCGCTTCGGCAAAGGTTAGCGGTGCACAATGGTCCCTTGTAGCTCGGGAAGAGGTCTCCTAGCCAGGTCCTCTCTTGGATCAGTCTCGACGGCACAGCGGCTTTCAGATTGCAGTGAAGGTAACAGCAGTCGACCACCTTCTGGCTCTGCTTTTGACTTCAGCTTCTGAACGATTTCTAGCAGTGAGAGGCCCCCAGATATACTGTTCTTTCTCTCATTCGTTCTGCTGGGTCACGCTCGGGTGACCAATCACTCAGAAGGGCATTCATGCAGTCAGGCAGCCAATTGGGCTTACAGTGCATTCAGGCCATTCTTCTCCATCCAGACATTCACAACACAGAATGTGGATTCGGACAAGCACTCTGCCATTCAGCACTCCACACTGCATTCATTCTAGTTTCCGGCAGGGCTGTCTCAGTCATTGTGTCAACCACTAGATACTAGACACCCATAACACGAAATGCGTATTCGTCACACACTCCATTCACCCAGGTCCCAGTGCACGGGCGTACCCACAACATACATTCATTGAGGAGGCTCCAGCCAGTCTGGCCTGGACTTCCCCACAATACCACATATGGATCTTCCACCCAAAAGCCAGTTGGTGGAGTGGGGGGGAGGGGGAGGAACAGAGTCCAGACTTCCTAGGACTTTGGGAAAAACCAGGTAACAGCCAATAGAAACCAAGAGGCCACAGGGGCCATCTTGTCTAGTATCAGGAATCAACCGATTCCAATGGCATGGCCTGGGTATCCCAAAATGGAGGATACTCGGAGCACCTGCCAAATTCAGCATGGAGCTGCCAGCAGCCAATACCCTGCTCTGTGGGCCACACACAGGTGCCCAAAAACATAAACTAGGGGTACAGGGTTGTACTCCCACCCATGGGTGCCATAAGGGTATCCCAAGGGTCTGTACACCAAAAAAGAGGAAGAGCTGCACTGCAGGAGTCCCACATGGACTCCTGAGCAGAAAACAATACAGAACACACATGAAAAAGGACTACAGAACAAGGACATGGAGGCCATGTCCCTCCAATCACAACATCACAGACTGGATTTGAGAAGTCTTGGGACATACCTCAGCACCTATAATAACAGACTGACGGAACCAACCCACGAAATGCGATGCTTATGAACAATTACAGGGTTTCTGAGTTGGAAAGGGAGGGAGTGGGCATCTGGGTGTGGGGAGGTGGACGAAGGGGAGGGTGTGGGGAATTGGGGTCTAGAGATGAAAGAAGATTTACGCCTAATATGGGATGCAAGGGTGGGCAAGGTAATAGAATGGGGCGTAGTGAGGGATGGGGAATGGGAAGTACGTTTTATTATTGTTGTTACGTTTTATTATTGATATGTTTTACCTCAAATGTAATAATCATATTTAAAAAGAACACTGCCAGGCACTTTGAGCACAATGTTTGATGCTAGGGCTTGATAAAGTTGGCTCAACGAGATCCCAGGAGGATGTGTTTTTGGGGGGGAGAGGCAGGAAATAGGTGGGAATGGCCATAGGGGTTAGCATGGACATAGGCCTGCAATGGGTGGGCAAATAACCAAACGCCTACAAGTTTTGCGTCCCTCCTCATATGCATTTCTCCCTATCAGTCCGCTAATGCAATTATTGGCTTATAGGTAGCACTTTAGTACCAGAGCATGTTGGTGTCCTAAGCTGCATGCGCATACACCCCAGTCTATACGTTAAAGATGTCTTTAGTCAACAATAAGCAATAGCAAACAGTGGCCAAACAATGGCAATTTCTCTTTTTAATGGCAATGAAACAGTAGTGTGCAAACGTATGTTTCGACCCTCACACTGGGTCCTCTTCAGGGCATTACTTGGTCTTTGTAAGACCTAGCGCTTTACCTACAGCGTTAGCGTCTCACTCTTGTTAAAACCACTTGTTGAATTGTATTGTTCTAAGGGTATGCAGAGTTCTGCTCTCGCATGCATACGAAACTGCTTCCATACCTCCACCCGTTAGTCGCTCGTGCTCATGAGAGCCCAATGGCCACGGCTATGGTGAGCCACAGTTCGGAAAAATGAAGTAACTCCCTGAAGAGGACCCAGTGTGTGGGTCAAAACACGTGTTGGCACACTACAGTTTCCTTGCAATTAAAAAAGAGAAATTGCCATAGGGGTTCTTTGGGCATTTTAACATATTTCTACATTTTTGTGCTCGAGAAAATAAAACCTTTCTTAGTCATCTGTTCAACAGTTAAATCATCTCGATGGGGCAGAATTGTGGTTGAAATCCTGATCGAATGTTTCACACCATGGGCGATGGGCAGTTGGAGGCCTTTTCATTACCCGCTTTCTCCAACTGTTGCCATCAGTATGACAAGATCATACACGAAACAATTTTAAAGTGGTCGGTTTGCTGTGAATACTTCTTTAGAACTGTTTGGTATGGTACCCTGACCCAATTGATCCTCGTCTTGTGTATTTTTGTAGAGTAAAGAACAGTCTGCAGCGTCACTTTAGTTCATGAGCTGCTACAATGGCCGACAATCCATGGAGCCTTTCTTCCCAACACTGACCTTCCAGAGTACCTGTCACTGAGATCCTATGAACTCTCATTGCTTTCATATCAGTTGTTCCCTAGATTCAACCACTCCGACCTATGTTAGTTAGCTACTGCAACCTCTTTCTCATTCATGAACATAAAACATTTCTTCCATCTTTACCAGCTTGCACTAAAGCACATTTTGGTACAGTGTTAATTGACCTGAAATTAGGTGTTGGTTGTGGATTTCAATAGAAAAAAGGGGTCAACTGGGATTCCCTGTCTTTCACCGGAACTCATGTACAGAAAGAGTGATCCGCAGCAGCAGTAATGTGAATGGAACACTAGTAATTATGTAATCCAGAGTAAACTATTTGTACATAATAATCCCCCATTCATTAATGTACTGCATCTGCATCTTACTGTAATGTTATACATTTGTATATTAAGACTGTGTGAATGGGCAGAAAATGGCGATGTGCTGCACGGCGCATGTTTGTGCAGAGTGATAAAAAAAAAACAAGCGGATGCTTGAAAACGTGGAACTGCAAATGTTCACATGAAAGATGCTGATTATTTGAGAGAGGAAATAAGATATCACAGAAATAAGAGAGGGCAGGAAGAGGAGGCTTCCCTTTCCCTAAGCGTTTGAAGCCGCTTGAGCATGTTCTGAAAGTATTGCTTTTTTATTTTACCGGCCAAATCCGCCACACCGGGCACAGATCCTCCATGCTGGTTTACCCCCAATCTACCTCTGCGATTGATCCTGCACAGTCTTCCAAAACACTGTTCGTCATTTCACCACTGTGTGTTTCCTTGTCAGTCACTGGGGTCTGAGCACCCGCTCCTTCATGTGTTGGACCGGCTTGTAGGAGTGCTACGGGTGGTAGGAGCGTGATGTAGGTGGGGGCTGAATGCTTACCTGGTGTAGCCTGATAGTCCGGGCACTAGGGCCTGAACCTACTAGTGAGTCTCGTCAACTAAGCAAATGCTTCGTCAATTGGGTGACCCCTCAATCAACTGGGTCTCATGACTTGATCTGCTCCTCATTACTATTTTTAATGTGTTCATTCAAACATTTTACTCATGCAGCATTTGAGTACCTTTTGTCTGTTTTGATTAATCCCTGCATTTGTCACGCGTTTTGACTGTAGAGATTTTGTTTTGTCTGTTTACATTGCTTTAGGACATCAAAACAAAAGCACCACAGAATACATTTAAAAAAAGGCCAGTTTCAAAAGTGTTGGTGGAGGCGGGAATCAAACCCAGCTCTTTGCCACCAGTGGCGAATGCTCTTGCCCTTCACAACTGGTGCTGTGATGAATGCTGGAGAAGCATAAATGAGCTTCAACCCTTCCCCATATGTTGCAATAGATTTGCTTCAAAGTGACAATCACTTTCCAGCGCACCTTATTGTTGGGCAGTATACTCTACACGTCCCATGCCCCCCTGCTCCATGGCAACACATTCAGAGCTGTTCTTGGACCTCCAGCTCAAGCAATGCACGACAGAGGAAGCGCTCCATTTGCCTCATGCTATCCTGCCCCTCTACTCCCCACACCCGTTGCCAGGACCCACGTTTGGATTCTCCCATCTCCGCCTGCCACTGCTCTTACAGCAGAGTGATGCATTCAAACCTTCCTTTAAGCCACTATCCTGCCATCAACTTTGCTAATGGCAACTTAACAGGGCCTTAGTGGGCGATTGTGTGGCTGGCACCAAACAATTTTCCCCTCACCTCGGGCAACTTTACTTCGTGTAAAAATAATAATGCATGGTGCACTCAAATAATAACCACTAAGAATTTATATTCATAATATATAGTTCCGAACTTCTGGTGCCTGGGGCAAAAGGTACTCTGTCAAGTACTTCTATAAACAAGCAAATTTTATCGAAACAGATTGACTTGTTAGTCTCCAGCATTCAACGAGAACACAGGTCACTTATTTTGCTACATTTTTAATTATTTGCAAGAAAATATTTTTATAAAACTTTGTAACCTCTCAAATGTATACAATGTATTTTTGCAATACAAAGAATGTTATATCGTTTGGTTAAAGATATTCAAACATCTCAAATTTCAGAAGAAATTATTTTCATTACGATATATCCACATTAAACATTGTTCAAGACAGTGGGGCTCATTCTGAGCCTGCCGGTCTGGAAACAACGGTGCAGGTAAGCTTACCAGCACCGTTGTTTACGGACCGGCATGCTACAGGTCTGCCTGCCGGAGCCGCTGTGTCTGACATGTCCGACCCTGTCGGGCGCAATGGCCACAGTCGGCAAACTGTCACGGAAGCACCTGCACCGTTTATAACGGTGCTGGTGCTCACGTGGTCCCCACTCCCATAGAGTCCTATGGGATTCCATTGGCATAGGGACTTCCAATTTACCAGTGCGTGACCTTCCGGGCCGCCGGGGCTGCAATCCCCCGTTGGCACCGGGAAGTCGGGCGCCTGTAAATATTTACGGGTCCAGTGGCAACCCGCCGGTATTACTGGCACGGTTACCGCCGGACCCGTAAGGAGGCCCAATGTCTCTATATCTATGTTAGTGATGTCCAACTTCATGGATTGCTTCTAATGATATCAACGCATTTCGGATGAATACCCTTCTTCTGCGTACATCCGTAATGCTTACCTACATTACAATACACACTTATCATGAATAACACGAGAGGGAATTGAATTAAAGCATAGATTTTTACTAAGGTAATACGATGAAAAATTATAAACGACAGTGCACAAAGTGAATACAATATCACGAGAGGAGCTGTTACACGAAAGGCATCCAAGATCGAATCAAAGTTTGGTTTAGGTCACTTCATAGTCCAAAAGGCTAATTGAAATGTATTTGAGATTCATAACGAGGACCAATGCTGTATTTGTCGCATGTGGGCAGGACAGTAAAGGTGGGTGAGTGCATACAGTAATTTTGGCGAATGCATCTATGGTCTATTTAAAAAAAAAAAAACATTTTTAAGGTGTGTTTTT